>NC_088223.1:59749625-60075875 GCF_036934945.1 Oncorhynchus masou masou
AGAACACTCTCTCGTGACCGCGCGTAATGAAACCGAGGCTTTCTGCCAGACCACCTACTCAAAGAGCTATTATGAGCCCCACCTTTATAGTAGAATCATACAACCAGAATCTAAAGACGGTGACATCTTGTGGAAACCCAAGGAAGTGCATTCTCATCCATATCTAAAGTGGACATCCAATGGCACTGTTTTCTAAATTGAGTTCTCACTTCCTGTTTGGATTTCTTCTCAGGTTTTTGTCTGCCATATGAGTTCTGTTATACTCACAGACATAATTCAAACAGTTTAGGAACTTCAGAGTGTTTTCTATCCACCAGTAATAATACTATGCATATATTCCCATCTGGGTAAGAGTAGGAAGCCGTTTACTCTGTGCACGCCTTTCATCCAAAAGTGAAAATACTGCCCCCTAGCCTCAACAGGTTGGTCCTGGAGTGGCCTAGCCAGTCCCCAGACCTTGATCCCATAGACAATCTGTGGAGGGAGCTGAAGGTTCGATTGGCCAAACGTCGGCCTCAAAACCTTAATGACTTGGAGAACATCTGCAAAGAGGAGTGGGACAAAATCCCTCCTGAGATGTGTGCAAACCTGGTGGCCAACTACAAGAAACGTCTGACCTCTGTGATTGCCAACAAGGGTTTTGCTACCAAGTCATGTTTTGCAGAGGGGTCAAATGCTTATTTCCCTCATTAAAATGCAAATCAATTTATAACATTTTTGACATGTGTTTTTCTGGATTTTTTTGTTGTTATTCTGTCTCTCAATGTTCAAATAAATCCTACCATTAAAATTATAGACTGATCATTTCTGTGTCAGTGGGCAAACGTACAAAATCAGCAGGGGATCAAATACCTTTTTCCCTCACTGTAGTTCCTTTGATTTTTGATGATGTCAGAACTTTCTAAAATAAGCACGATTGGCTCCATGTGAAGTCTTGTGAAAGTTACTTTTGAATCCCGTTGCTGTGTTAACTTTGGGGTAATACATCCTTGAGAGCATGCTCACTGAAAACAAGCCAGCATTTACTCCATTCCCATACTTCCATACTGACTGGAAAGTCTGTTACTTTGGGTGTCACTTACATGATGAACCGACTACTACTATGAAACCGTAAGCAAGTTATGAGAACTCTCATACTTTAATGTTTCTTTCTGAAAAAGAGTATACAACTGCAAAAATATACATGTGTAGATTATAAAAAACAAGTGATGTTTCAATGACTTCTTAAAGAGCAGAGGAATCCATTAAATACAAAACAAAGTTGGAGTATCAGAAATACTTAAATGTACATTTACAAACAGATGCTCTCTATCACATTAATTCTTGTCCTTACCGGTACATGTATTTCAAACAATATTCCAAAACATTGTTTACATTAATAAATAAAAAAATCTTACTTTTGCCCTTCCAAACAATGAGCACAAACAGCTGAACAAGGCCATGTTCAGGTGTCCTATAAAAGGCCACAGGTCCTGGATGTGGGGTTAAAGGGGGGCCAAATGTGCTGGGGCCTACATGGCTGTTCAGTGTCCACCACAGCCCGTTCTAGAGCTGCAGCTGGGAGGCAGAATATCAAGAGGCAGGCTGAGGGTAGTGAGCAGGGCTTG
Source organism: Oncorhynchus masou masou (assembly GCF_036934945.1). Lineage (NCBI taxonomy): Eukaryota > Metazoa > Chordata > Actinopteri > Salmoniformes > Salmonidae > Oncorhynchus > Oncorhynchus masou. Next base: position 59,751,233 of record NC_088223.1, read on the forward strand.
GGACAGTAATTCACAGCAGTAGCACAAGCCTGTTCCAAATGATGGTTGGTGCATACCAATGGACTGAATCACTGGACATTGGCTCTGGAAAAAAGGGCCCCTCAAAAAACAGCATACAGTATAATGTCTCTCTCTATTTTGCTCTCTCTCTCTCTGTAGGTCAAGAAGGGAAGCACAGTGTATCAGAAATACTGAAGGGATTACATGACAGTTCTAAGCAATTTAAGACCATAATCCTCCCAGCCCCCAGTAATGGAAAAGGCTAAACTTACTAAATTCAATGATGGTTAACACATAAGCATCTCTTGACTGACGTAGAATCCACAATGGTCCCAATGTGCGCTGACCAAGGAATGTACTCTGGAAACATGCTATACCCCACACACTGTGGGATGATTGACAACTGAACAATGGACAATATTGTTATATATCTATTCCTCATGTCATACTGTGTTTTCTACTTTCAAGGATAGCGCACAACATATTTGAATTAATATTGTCATGAAGGCCTGTCATGAGGAGACAAGCATGCCGATCAACATGTTTCTCAGGCTTATAAGTAACAAGATCTGAATATTTTGTATTTTTAGATTTCCAATATGTTAAGTCAACAAAGCTCAAAGAATGCATAATATGGTGTTTCCATCCACAACAATAACATAAACTTGGTTCCAATTTAATAGAGTCCGCATGGAACCCTTGAACTGCTGTACAGGCTTTATAAAATACATTTGATTGAATTTGAATTGGCTGGTAATGTCCTTCAATCAGATGGTTTTCACTCTTGACTACATGCAGAATGCATAACACAAGTTTATTGTTTGTGGCATTATCATGAATGCAAAGAGAAGATATCACCTTACAGACTGACAAGCATAATGCAGAATAAGTAATGAACTGTCAACAATGACAGTAATGGATTTGTTCTATATTGTGGGGATATATTCATCGTCAATATATTCATCAGAAAACACTTGACCTGGTAGGGATTACATGCCAGTCATACTTAGAATTTCTCAAGTGCTCTTGGAATTCATCACAGTGCCTTTTGGAAATGTTCTATACTACGTGCATTCATTACATGTCTTTGTTTTCATTACACAAATGATACAATGTGCATGTGTGTTGTCTGCTATAAGAGAAATCCATTGATAATTGAACATACCTCTCTCTACTCCTAAATGTACATGTCCGCTGCTTGAGTGACATTTCTAGAACACTGTTGAGGTTGTTATAACAGATTCATAGCGGGTGATTTGATAGACAGATACAATAGAAAAAGTGTCTGCTCGGCAGGCAGCTAAGCCTGACCTCTCGACTCAGGGGAAGTGGCAATCTTACCTGCTTTTTTCCTCTACAAGAATATCAAACTATCGCTTCCTGGGCCAATATAGTTCATTTTACAAAGATCCCTCTAAAGCTTTAGTGGACTTATATATATAATGTTGGTGAGATGGTGATGGGAAATAACTTCAATTAAAATGCTTTAGTGGGATCTATGCTGTCTTTGTTCTGTTGGTGATGGTCTTCAGTCCAATCAAGGACTTTAGATGAGTGTGATAATAGAGGGTGGCTCGTGTATTTGTGGGAAGTTCAGTAACAGTGGAGAGAAAAACCCATCTAACTGAAACATGTTTTCTAGACTACACTGAATGCAATATGTCATTGAGATAACTTTAGAAAATACTTCTTGAGGGATATCTCACACTTTATTACCAAAATACAAGTGGATGAAAATGTACAATACTGTGATTAGTCAGTGTAGCTCAGCACCGTGTAGCCTAAGTAGCTTCCGAAAAACTACTAATTTGACAGAAAAGGGAACATGCATTTTCTTCCCTTCACTTATTTTAGGTGTAGTTACAGTCTTATATAAGTACAAACTTCATGATGCAGGCAGAAACATTTGCATTGCTAAAGATTGTTTTTACAGACAAGCTACAGGTAACTGACAGACAAGCTACAGGTAACTGACAAATAAAGGAAACACCAACATACAGTTTCTTCACTGCACCATGGCATAGATTCTACAAGTGTATGGAACTCAATTGGGGGGATGCGATACCATTCTTACACGAGCATTTCCATAATTTCGTGTTTTGTTGATGGTGGTGGAAAATGCTGTTTACTGTAAGAAGTTTCACAGAGGTTATTTAACTACCTGTATTATATGCAAAAATGCTTTTTAGTTAAACCACTGATGTTGTATTCCTCAGTTCTTATTTGCATACATTGGTTTTATATTATTAGTGACATGAAAAACACATACCAAGGCAAGGACTTTTATTCTTCCAAATATTTTAACCGTTCAAAATCAGAAACACTACATGTCGACTGCATGTCTTTGGTATGACCATTACAGAACCATGTGATCAAAGGTCATGAACTTTCTACTGCAGTCAACTGGAAATTTGCTCCTCACCAACAGCAACTTGAAGTCGGAACCAAAGCATTGTGGGAGACAACCTTGGATTTTTGGAAGCAAAGGGCACTACAGGCTCTACATCCTTACAATCTTATCACATAGGCCTTCATGTGATCCACATTAATAAAGTAAATGTCCTACTTGCAACAATATAGCTATCTCAATGTTACTGTAATGTGCTACGTCATAGCTTACAATTTGTCTCGTCTGTAATAATGTCACCAAAAATTCAAATTTGTTGATTGTCTAGTATGTGTGAATAAAATGGAATAGATATTGTAGGATATATGGGTTGTAGGGGATTTCTACACAGGCAATTTTAGAGGCTTAATCTGTGTCCAGGAATAAGTCCCTTAATGAGAAACTACCCCAGCCACCAGTCGTGGAGTCAATAAGTGCATTTGCCTGCTTTTCATATTGTTTACCCAGTAACTTATGTGAAGTGATGTACATGTATAGTCTAATCATTTTCTGTACAGTGTGTTTTGTCCTTCATGTGATTAAATACAACTGTGTTCTTTAAATGCTTACTAAAGGTTGAGAATTAAATAAATACACTACAGGTGATGTAGTGATGCTGACATGCAATAATTACCATACAGTAAGAATCTTTGTGGACCATATTTAAATCACATCTGTTACAATTCCATGTTGCACAGTCACAAATAATGAGGAAGGTTCAAGGGCATAAAGTAATGACAAAAAATAGAGCATATCCCATATAATGCAATAACACATAAGTTCTCATTCTAGTAGCCTATGCACTCAATTCCTGGTTCTATTTTGAGAAAACCATCAGATACAAAACAAGTATTGTGAATGTTAGAGCTTGGACTGGTGTCTAATTTCTTTATCAGGATATTTATTCCTTAGACCATGCTGATCATATTCAGCTTTGTGTAGATGTGGAATTTCAATACCATCCACCTCGTCGGCAATAACAAAGGCAAATGCCATGTCTGCCACTGACGTGTTTCCTAGAAACAGCAGAAGTCGTCCGACAGCAGATGCATATGTGCCTCTTCTGGCTTTACTTGTTAACTACTTCCGGCTTACCACTAAAACTTTCCACTAAAGCCCAATATCTTCAAGCCAGGGATCCCTCTGCGTGATGCCTCTTGTCAGTTTTAAGGGGGAAATTCACCCTTTTTCAACATAAACTTAATTTGCTTACTAACCTTTGCCTGCTCATAGATGTTTAAAAATCACGATGCACACCAGATGTGATCAGTGGCCGTGTTCGAGAGCATAAAAACAGTGATGCATCATGGGTAAATGGTGACTGACTGATCTACAAGTAATATTGAGTAGTTATGAGTCTAAACTCTGCTTTAAAATGGGCCTGTTCCTCTGCCCAGGCTTTCCTGACACATGTCCGATCTTAGCACACCTGGATAGGTATTTTATGTAACAGCTAACCACAAGGACCAATGGTCAATTGTAAGTGGTAAATGGCTGAGCGATTACCCCCATGTACAATACATTTGATGACTGTACATAAGGTGTACCTTGTGATTCATGCTACACGGAGATCTTGACTGGCATTTGAACAACAGAAAAAATGATTTTGCACCATATTACAGAACCAAATAAAAAAATAAAAACAATTATAGAACCAAATACAAATTCAGATTTTGGAGAATTACAGTTTATTTTCACATTTCTGTTTAAATAGAATTATATTACTGAAAGAGAACAGGACATTTATAAATATATAATAACATAACCTTCCCCAGTAAATGTTAACTACAGCCACCTACTGTACATAATTTTAAATGTTGCTCATATGAAAATTGAGCAACACTGCCACTTACCATCCTTGGATAATCAAATCTTAATTTTTAAATGAGAATACTACTTGTAAATAATCTAAATAAAACAGAAACCTAAGAAATTTTGAAAATGGGGCATAAGGCAGTGTACAGTATGCATACACACTGGCATCACATATTAGATTAAATGGACCATGTCACATAGAATATAGATCTCATGGTCCCCTTTACTACTGCTAGTGTACTAGAAGTAATATCTTCATGTGAGACACAGAGAGCCTGTTTAATCAAGCAGATAGTCCCTGTAAGGATATCAGAAAAGCCTCACTTAGACTCTTTTGTATGCATTGTACTCCACTGTATTTCTTAGCTGAGCTTAACAATAATGGAAACAAAAAGAGAGAGAGGCAAAGCACTGTGCACTTTGGTCAAATCTCAGTATTTTCCTTGTGGCACCAAAGGAAAATGCACAACGTTTTACACCAAGAGTACCTCCAACACATCATGGTCCTCATATTCCACAAATTACATGGTGTTGATTTGTATCCTTCTATTCCAAATGGATTGTGATAAGTTCAGTTTAGAGACAAGTCCACTGTTACGCAGACGGTGAGAACGTGAGAATCATCCATCCAATAACGAAGTAAAAGAGGAAGACGGGATATACCACCAAAGCTTTGCGATTAGAAGGCTGGCTATCTGCTAAGAAAGCTGTAGAGGCTGGGGGAAAATAATATACATACATGTTATCAGTGACTTAAGGAGGTGTGTTTTATGGCCAAAATACAGCCCCTAAGGGTTGCTTGGACACAGCCCTTAGCTGTGGCATATTGGTCATATATCACAAAGCCTCAAGGAGCCTTATTGCTATTATAAACTGGTTAACAACGTAGAGCAGTAAAAATACATGTTGTCAAACTCGTGGTATACGGTCTGATATACCACGGCTTTCAGCCAATCAGCATTCAGGGCTCGAACAACCCAGGTTATAATAAAGATTAGACTGTATAATCTATTAAAATGTAGTACTAATGTTATTAGGAACACTTGAACAAGTTTAATCTTTATGCAACAGCTCCACCTACTGTAAGTCAGTATGACTGCAAACAGTCAATGAGTTTGTAGAGTGTTGGCACCAATAAACGTAGTCAACCAAATAAGACGTGTAATATAGTTGTCGCCTTATGAAAAGGACTTTCCTTACCAAACGTGGACCAACTGAATGATGCTGTGACCACAATTAGTCGAACGATGAAGCTGACCATCCCAGACCCACCCAGCAGCACCAGCCTACAGACAACCATTGCCACAGTCAGAGGCATGATGCAGTAGCCAAGCACACACAGGCTCTGGAAAAACGATCTAGAAGAAAAAAAAAACAGGAATTTTAAATGCACATATGTCTAAGTTTTCAATTAATAAATACAATTCACCTCTTAAGGAACTAATCATATTACAGTACTTGCATGTTCAAAAGCATTTCATATTTTTATTTGATTAATTTGACTATAATGATTGGAAGCTGGCTAGAAAGATACGTACATGGTGCCTCCCAGCAGCTTTGAGTTCAGTGTGATGATGACAGATCCAAACCAGATGATCACAAACACCTCTGCAAACTGGGGCCCTCCATCTTCCTTACTGTCAACTGAACCCCCCTGCAGCATCCTGAAAACAGGAAGGAAACAATATAAATCCATAGCGCATCCTTCTCCAGTCGTCTTTCATTCATAAATGGCAATCATCACTTGAAACAATAACAAAGAATTTTACCTACCCCCATTTTAGTAAAAAGCTAAAGAGATGGGGCTGGAGAAAAGCAACCACTCTCAAATTCATATACAGGGCTATGGATACAAAGACCATCTACAGTGCCTTGCGAAAGTATTCGGCCCCCTTGAACTTTGCGACCTTTTGCCACATTTCAGGCTTCAAACGTGAAGAATCAACAACAAGTGGGACAAAATCATGAAGTGGAACGACATTTATTGGATATTTCAAACTTTAACAAATCAAAAACTGAAAAATTGGGCGTGCAAAATTATTCAGCCCCCTTAAGTTAATACTTTGTAGCGCCACCTTGTGCTGCAATTACAGCTGTAAGTCGCTTGGGGTATGTCTCTATCAGTTTTGCACATCAAGAGACTGAAATTCTTTCCCATTCCTCCTTGCAAAACAGCTCGAGCTCAGTGAGGTTGGATGGAGAGCATTTGTGGACAGCAGTTTTCAGTTCATTCCACAGATTCACAATTGGATTCAGGTCTGGACTTTGACTTGGCCATTCTAACACCTGGATATGTTTATTTTTGAACCATTCCATTGTAGATTTTGTTTTATGTTTTGGATCATTGTCTTGTTGGAAGAGAAATCTCCGTCCCAGTCTCAGGTCTTTTGCAGACTCCATCAGGTTTTCTTTCAGAATGGTCCTGTATTTGGCTCCATCCATCTTCCCATCAATTTTAACCATCTTCCCTGTCCCTGCTGAAGAAAAGCAGGCCCAAACCATGATGCTGCCACCACCATGTTTGACAGTGGAGATGGTGTGTTCAGGGTGATGAGCTGTGTTGCTTTTACGCCAAACATAACGTTTTGCATTGTTGCCAAAAAGTTCAATTTTGGTTTCATCTGACCAGAGCACCTTCTTCCACATGTTTGGAGTGTCTCCCAGGTGGCTTGTGGCAAACTTTAAACAACACTTTTTATGGATATCTTTAAGAAATGGCTTTCTTCTTGCCACTCTTCCATAAAGGCCAGATTTGTGCAATATACGACTGATTGTTGTCCTATGGACAGAGTCTCCCACCTCAGCTGTAGATCTCTGCAGTTCATCCAGAGTGATCATGGGCCTCTTGGCTGCATCTCTGATCAGTCTTCTCCTTGTATGAGCTGAAAGTTTAGAGGGACGGCCAGGTCTTGGTAGATTTGCAGTGGTCTGATACTCCTTCCATTTCAATATTATCGCTTGCACAGTGCTCCTTGGGATGTTTAAAGCTTGGGAAATCTTTTGGTATCCAAATCCGGCTTTAAACTTCTTCACAACTGTATCTCGGACCTGCCTGGTGTGTTCCTTGTTCTTCATGATGCTCTCTGCGCTTTTAACGGACCTCTGAGACTATCACAGTGCAGGTGCATTTATACGGAGACTTGATTACACACAGGTGGATTGTATTTATCATCATTAGTCATTTAGGTCAACATTGGATCATTCAGAGATCCTCACTGAACTTCTGGAGAGAGTTTGCTGCACTGAAAGTAAAGGGGCTGAATAATTTTGCACGCCCAATTTTTCAGTTTTTGATTTGTTAAAAAAGTTTGAAATAGCCAATAAATGTCTTTCCACTTCATGATTGTGTCCCACTTGTTGTTGATTCTTCACAAAAAAATATGGTTTTATATCTTTATGTTTGAAGCCTGAAATGTGGCAAAAGGTCGCAAAGTTCAAGGGGGCCGAATACTTTCGCAAGGCACTGTATTACATCAAAATTATCGTTTTAACCATATGTTGAGGCTATATAGTGTTTGCTTACATTTACTTTGTTTACAAACATCGGAGTAAAACAAGTTTACATTTTGGGTTATGATGGGGTATGACAGTGGAACCAAGCTCATGAGGCATTTCCAAGTTATATTCTTCAAGAATCAATGGGTACATATGATTAATTTATAAGTCCAAAAATGGATGTAGAAACTGCAGATTGCCCCTTTAAAAGAGTGTCAGTCATATTATGCTACTACACTGAAACACGAATACTCACAGAGCCAGTGTCACACAGAGCAATAATGGGCCCCACAAGTCCCCTAGAAAAGAGGAGGAAGTTAACACAATCTTCCTAGAACATCAAACACAATTACCATTGTCACATTTGTCTAGGTAGTACAGGAGGAAGTTAAATTAATATTACTAGAACACCTGGGTTTTCACTAGTTACCACAAAGTCAAAATTGTCTATATTGTAAACATTTATTGAAAACAAAAATGTGCTTTTTGGTCTTAATTTAAAAGTTAGGCATAAGGTTAGCAATGGAGTTAAGGTTAGGTTTAAAATCAGATTTTAAAAAGAGAAATTATTGAAATAGGCCTGGTTTAGCCATAATTATGACTTTGTGGCTATGTTAAGTAGTGATGACCAAACACCTGGCACATTTCGTTTGTCACATTTTCCTAGGTACTATTACAAATGTCAGTTTAAATCATGTTTGTTATATACATACTGTTATTCTTGTACGTGTTGGATAGATATAACTAAGTAAAATACCGCTAGGTCACATGATGTAATACCAATTTATTGTGTTGGAATAGTATAAAAGATTAATTCATCTTTCAAAGTATATAGTACTCACAGTCTCTCAGTAGCGTTGAACTCTTCTTAGGATACATCACATGAACAAACTTTTTCCCCACTGCTTTCAGATCTCGTAACTAAATGAGACATGAGAGGGATTTTAGGAGAGGTTTTAAAAGGTCCAGTGCAGCCGTTTCTATCCCAATATCAAATCATTTCTGAGTGACAATTAAGTACATTACTAACTAGGTTTCTATTCAATTGGCAACAGATTGTCATGTAAATATTCAAAAATCTGTATAAAGAAAATATGTGCATTTTCCCACCAAACTGACTCGTTGTGGATAAAAGTCTGTGCGTGATGACATAGTGCACACAAAATGTACTCTTAAGTTATCATGTACCGAAGAAAAATCTAAAGTGACAAAACTCTACTGATAGTTGTTACGAAAACTGTTGTGTTAAATAGCAAATATGTCTACTTTGGTCTTGGCATGTGCACTCTTGCCAACAGCTCACAGATACAGTGCGGGTAGGCTGTGTAGGTAGGCTAGTCTACATGATGAGATCATTATGGATAAGGAATATTTTTATTTGTCAAACGGTAGTCAAGCATCAATCATCATGTCACCAGAATAAGACCCTCGATATTTATTGGAAAGGAGCATCAAGATCACCGTGCACTTTCCCCACCCTGTGAAATAACTTATTTAATCTGTAGCCTAATAAACTGCATGGTTTCCGAGTCATAGTGGGAGGACCACACACCATATCAAGTTTACCTCGATATGATGGTTATTATATTCATATTTGCACATAAAGGCATTTCCACCACCTCCACTTCTCACATAATTAATTTTACAGACACAAAAAGATCCCACCATGTCAAACAAACAAATTATCTTTTGGCCTTTTTTTTTATGTACCGAATCTACCTGTTTCCATCACATCTGTAGTGATTTTTTAAAATTATATGGTATGACTTTACTCACATTAAAAACTGTGGATGGAAACATTATCATAGTGATGGATTTCAACTGGAATGGTCAAAATAAAACAATAGCTTCTTGGCAAAGACCAATTTCTCAAGCAAGAATTTTGCTAGGACTGACTGGGAGGGGTCTGAATGGGGAGGGGAAAACTGAAAACTAGTAGTTATTGACAGAGGTTTACAATTGTCTTTCTTATTGGTCTGTTAACAACAGTAATTTACCACCTGGTGGTATCACCAGGCAGACAAACACCATCCCACCTAAACAGGCAGAAATTTCAGGCAGTCTTTTTAAACAGCTTTTACACTAAAAGGGCATTATTATAATTGTCCCAATATTATGCCAATGCTCATAGTGTGGAAATATATATAAAACATATGAAAATCTAATTTTTGACTGCACTGGGCCTTCAACATATAATGTAAGCCAAATTAAAAAAGGGGTCATGTAAGATGGAAGTGTACACAGTATGGTATGAAGAGGGAAATCTTACTATGGTGTCTTTGACAGGTTCATCCAGTGTGGAGTATTCGTCATCATGACTGGGTGTTCCAACCGGCACATTGATCTCACCCTCAACAGGGATGTCTCCTGATATGGATACATCTGACAGACCTGCAAACTGGAGATAATACAAGGAAAAGGAAAGGGGGTTGTACAACTGAATGCATTCAAATGAAATGTGTCTTCAGAATTTAAGGTGCGGGGGCTGCCTTAATAGACATCCACGTCTTCGGCGCCCGGGGCCTTGCTCAGGGGCAGAACGACAGATTTGTACCTTGTCAGCTCGGGGATTCGATCCAGAAACCTTTAGGTTACTGGCCGAACGCTACCTGACACCCTAAACACAGATAACGTTACACATAAATACTTGTTTCTCAATAATGACAACAACCGATTTTTGGCATTTAGCCAATGCACTTTCGTCATGCTAATTCACTGCGGTCTTAATACATTTTGTTAACTAGCGCAAATATATTTACTGTACTTTAGCTAACGTTAGTTATACAGTTAGCTAACTAGCTAACATTAGACAGCTAACGTTACAGTTGCTATAGTTCTCCCTCAGGTTTTGGAAGACATTTAGTACTTTTGCATGGACAGTGACTTTCATTGGAGTGCTTGTCTCTCTCGCTCTCTGTGTTGACGCGTTTACCTAACGTTAGCTAACTGTTAGCTATTGTAGTTAATCTAACTTGGAACACCCATGTTGACATTCCTTTACTAGCTATCTGTATTTAATATTGGCATCAGAAACGCTTAATAAAACGTTCGTGTATAATATAAAAAACAAGATATTAAAGAATTCATACACTGTTGTACAAGAATACCGGTAGTTACATTATGTATTTTATTCTTACCATAGGTTTACTGAACTCATCCACTTCCGCCATTTTCTCTGTCCAGACGCATATGAGACGTCATGCTATGACCATGATGTCACGTGGCTTGATAACATGCTTGAGAGAAAAAACGTACAGAAACTAGACATAGTAGACACACTTTTATGTTTGCATGGCCTCCAGAATGTCTAAGATTAGCACATTTTCAAACGGAATATATTCCAGTAAGAATGTAATACTAGTATAAACAGTGACTGATGCAAATAATGGGATGTTTGATGCCAATATGGAGGGATTTGCGTTGCAATTTTCAATGGGCGCTGCGCTAAGTGGGGTTGGGGGATCAAAGTATATTGTCTTGACTTGTCAAATTGACATGAAGTAAGAGACAAGAACAACAAGTAAAATATTACAATATGGAAAATATTTGGTGTAGTTGTTCCTTTAAGAATTATATTATGGGTGTGAAAGGAGGCGGTCCTTGGCAACACCGAACCAGATAGACACGAAAATACATTGTAACAAGAATCAGCTAACATTGTTTACCTAATGAATTAATGCATCAAGGAACCAAAGAAGAGTCACTGTGTGCCACGGGTCCAGGGATTCGACAGCATTCATATCTGGAGTAGTGGGCTACTCAAATTTCAATCTGGAAATGTTATCGACAATGTTCTGCACTGATTCGATGCATTAATTCAGATTTCTAACTTTAACATCTAGGCTACTGTACATCATTCCAAAAATAAGCAATGGGGCATCCTCCTCTTGAGTTCAGCGACTGCTATGAGGATAGTCCGGATTTTAGAGAAAGACTAAAATGCTATGAATTAGAATTGGAAAGAACAAGCAAATTTCTCAAAGATGTAATCAAAGACGGCAACAGTGTAATCAATGCAATCAAGGGTAAGCTTCTCTCTTTCTTCACCCTTTTTACTACTTTCTATATAGATTGTTTGTGGGGTTTAATGTTTTTCTATGTAGTATGTCGAAGAGGAGGAACCTGCATTGTTTAGACACAGCCAACATACAAATTAGTTGAGCAATTGTTTCCAAAAAGCAAAGCCTGCTTTGATATGATATAATGAAGCAATAAGCACGAGGGGGTGTAGTATGGCCAATATACCAGGCTAAGGGCTGTGCTTATATACGACGCCTGCATGGATCCAGCCCTTAGCCTTGTATATTGGCCATATATCACAAACCCTTCAGGTGCCTTAATGCTTTTATAAACTGGTTACCAACGTAAATTGAGCAGTAAAAATACATGTTTTTGTCATAGCCGTGGTATATCAGACCATATACCACGGGTGTCAGCCAATCAGCATTCGTGGCTCGAACCAGACTGTTTATAATCTGTTGGAGCTCCTTATGGATTCCTGTAAAAATACATGAGTGTGAACAGATCCATAACATCATCAATGGAAAAACATAGCAAATTCATTGTGTGCAAAATAGTGACCTAATATGACTGTATTGGTATTGATTACTGTTCAATTTTGATTTAACATCATTTTACAGTAACACAAGTTCAGTATTTGTCTAGCAGCTGAATGACAAGCTAACAGTTTCAACCCGTTTATCAGCCTAACTAACATGTTACTTTTCTTGATAAATAATTAGTGGATGACAGTGGGCTGTGAAGGCAGACTATCAATTATGTAACTAGCATAACATGTAAAAAACATGACCTAATAGACAGACAACCTACAGCTATAGTGTAACTTAACTCTGGGGAACTCTGGTAGGTATGACTCATCCCATGCTGACTTGCTCATGTGACATTTTACTGTGCTTCATAAAGTCAGTCAAAATCCACAGAGCATTTTAGGTAGGCTTAAATGTTTGTTGCAGTCATACAAAAACATATGACCTGATGTTTGCACAGTCAATAACCAAACCCAAACCACATGCTAAAAAAGCGTAAGTGAACATAGGCATTCCTCAGTGATTCCTTGTTAGACGCAACTGCATAAGCAACATGAACCTGTAGCATAAACAACGTTTTTTCATTTGTGTCGTGCTGTGCCTTATCCATGCCATGGTCCTGTCTCTTTTCCTTCCTGTTTTCTCCTCCACCAAAACCACTGCCATGTGATATTTTACTCTACATATAAGGAGAAAATGCTGCCTTTGCAGATCAGAAAAAGTGCAGCTTAAGGATTCTTACCATATACTCATTTTATAGCACATTCCCTTACTGTCCAAGGTCCTTGAGCATTGCGCATAATGTTATTGCACTAATGTTATTGCACAACCCTATACTTTCAATGATTACATGATATTTTACACAGTTACATTTTGCTTAACACTTTTCATTATTGCACATTCCTGAATGATTCCCCTAATGTCCTTATTTGTTCATAAGGGTCAGTGGTTGTATCACAAATTAGTATTTGTACCTAGTTCATTTGCATCAGGGAAGTTTGTAGCGCTTCCTGGATGGCAGGAGCACACACTCTGAGTTTAGCATATGGGAGAGGTCCTCTGCTATGTTGTTTACCATCTTCAGCATATTTGTGTGGAAGCTGTCCAGAAAAGTTTTGTTGGTGGGGTTGTTGATCATTTTTTCAGGCAGTTTTCAGCAGACTTGTCACTGACTTTTGCCTGTACAATGACACTGTTCTACAAAAAATTGAAAACCCTAATTACAGAATTGCCTTTGACTGAAAGGATGGGCTATGTTATTGTTGGACTAGTCTGTCTGATATTTTCTGCCTCTTCATTGGCACACCCCTGAGGTAAAAGGAATTTGACGCACCTATGCTCATGTAATGACTGTCTTCACTCATTAGAATGCTGAAAATAGATGATTTATAAACTGGGTGGTTCGAGCCTTGAATCCTGATTAGCTGAAAGCCGTGGTATATCAGATCGTATACCATGGGTATGACAACATTTATTTTTACTGCTCTAATTACGTTGGTAAACAGTTTATAATAGCAGTAAGGCACCTCAGGGGTTTGTGATATATGGCCAATATACAAGGCTACAGGCTGTGTCCTAGCACTCCGCGTTGCGTCGTGCACAACAGTCCTTAGCAGTGGTATATTGGCCATATACCACACCCCCTCGGACATTATTGCTTAAGTATATTATTTGTATTTCTGATGGTGAAATTCAGCAACCAGAAAGTATTTGATGTGTTCTCATGCTGCTGCCTGTCTGGGCTAGTCATGGGAACCAACCAGTACCTGTCTCTAACTTTGACAAAAGTCCTGAGTTAGCCCAAACCAAGAGTTGTCTAAGGGGAAGTGGGTGGGCCTCCTTATTCTTATTATTCCAGGCAGCATGACTTCCTCAAACATACATTTTCTGTTTAGTTGCTCTCCAAATACTGTGCTTATTTATTCATGGCTGAACTGTAATGATAACAGTTCAATCACATATAAGCTCCATGTTTGGCAATCACCAAAATAAATATCACCATTTAATTGATAATGTCCTAATTACACACTTTATCCTTTAAAATCTAAATGTAAAGTGCTACTGTTATTATGTTGATTGTGTCGATGTGTAATGTGTGTTTTATGAAGGTTATTCTGTGGCAGTGCAGAAGTTCTCCCAGACACTCAGTGTGTTCCAGTTTGACTTCATTGGTGATTCTCTGACAGATGATGAGATGAACATTGGTAAGTTCATATAGTGCTTTGTCATACATACACTTACTGTATTGGTCAGCCTGAAAGCCATATTCTGCATATCTCTATATGGTTCTAGTCTAGTCAGCCTTATTACTTTTCTCCCCAGCATTGACTGGTTGGCAATAAATTTCTTAATGTTTCTCAAAGTTTCAGTGTATTTGACTTTATGAATTAGGAAGTTATTTTTTGTTGTTGGTGATGGCACAAAGCCTTTATTGATTTCACTTCCTCCCTTGTTCAGTGCATATGAACCTGCCATCTTCTAGGGAAAATGTGTACCACATTATATAATAACGAAACAAGACCTCTGCCAAATATATTCACTATACAGTTACATAACACAGGCCACACCATAATGTAATGTGACATTACAAGACTGTAAATGTATTGTGACACCAGCACACAGCTAGAATGTCTTGATAACACATTACGTTGTTGTAATGAATATGTAGTTATGTACATGTGTGTCCTAGTTATGATATGTAACCTAATATCTATCTTTCTCTTCGTCTACAGCGGAGTCTTTCCAGGAGTTTGCTGGTCTCCTACAGGAAGTGGAGGATGACAGGATGATGCTGGTGGGTTATCAGCAGCACCTTTTTGACCCTCATACAGCCAGAGGTGGAAATAAGAGAAACCCCAACTGGAACTGGCTTCCTGGGGTGAACTCTGTCTCTGGTCTTGTCCTCCTTTGGACCTGTGCAATATAAATAGTAGTGTCATGACACTGCATTATCAGTGTGCAGTGAAAAGCAGCAGATCCTGTTATACTGGGCTTTCTGGATGCTTTAAGGATTTTTTTCTAAAACACAGCTACTCTATAATTACAGGTGTTGCTCTTTTTGAGGGGCAGAAGAGCAACACCTGCTGGAGTGCAAGATAATTCCCTGTTCATTTCTAGGCTTCTAATTGCTTGGTTTCCTTTTTCATCCAATTTCTTATCATAACTAATCTTGCATGTTTGTAATGTAATGCATGGCATGCTTTTGCCAAATGGCCAACAGAACACTCAATGTTTCATGTTTTTTCCTCGTTCAGGTTCAGAATGCTTGTGATTTGCTTATCAAGCCACTGGAGAAGTTTCGCAAGGAGCAAATAGGAGTGACAAAGGTGAGTTCATATTTAGCTTTATATTAATTTATTTATAATATTTACTGTGGTGGATACTTCAGTATATACATTTTACAATTATTGGTTGTTGGATTGGATTGTTGAGTATACCTACTTTTCATTGAACAGTCATGTGCTCATGTAGCACATTTTCACTTTAACTAGAGGGGAGATAAACAGGATCTGAGTTTTGGCAGTGCATATAAATCATACTCTCATGTGCTGCTGAGGTGACACGGGCCCCCTTCCTCCATCTCCTCCCGATTTACTTGTTGTGAAAATTCAGCACGAAGCTCATGACACCAACCTACTTATTCAGCAAGACATTCAGTCAAACACAATTTTTTTGTTTTTAGTATACCTATCCAGTCCCACCATAAACTGACCCAGTTGATCAACTTTAAACTTTTTTACCATTGCAAAGACGATTCAAATTTACTAGTTCTATACAGTGCCTTGCGAAAGTATTCGGCCCCCTTGAACTTTGCGACCTTTTGCCACATTTCAGGCCTCAAACATAAAGATATAAAACTGTATTTTTTTGTGAAGAATCAACAACAAGTGGGACACAATCATGAGGTGGAACACCATTTATTGGATATTTAAAACTTTTTTAACAAATCAAAAACTGAAAAATTGGGCGTGCAAAATTATTATATACTTGGTCCTACTGCAATGCAGGTTGATTGAATTGAGCCTTTAGATTAAGTGAATAAATAGCCAAAGGTGAGTAGATGTGCTGCAGTAACACCACTAGTGTCGACTACATAAATGTAGAAAGACAAGTTCTGGAGGAAGGAGCTTCCAACTGGGCACAAACTGGTTGAATCAACTTAATTTTTCAACGTTTTGTGATATGGAATCAACATGGAAAATACAGTTATGGGTATTGTGTGTTCGAATGTCATTGCTGACAACTTGGCAACTTTGCAACTACTTAGCATGTTAGCTAACTCTTCCCCGAAGATTTAAATGTACTATGTTACATCTACCCCTGAGTCTACCCCTGAGTCCAGGGTGGTTTAGGCTCCCAAGTGGTATAGTGGTCTAAGGCACTGCATCACAGTGTTAGAGGTATCACTGCAGACCCTGTTTCGATTCCTGGCTGTATCACAACCGGCCGTGATTGGGAGTCCTATAGGGCGGCGCAGAATTTGGCCCAGCATCATCCAGGTTGTAAATAAGAATTTGTTCTTACCTGATTTGCCTAGTTAAATAAAATAAATAAGAACTGAGCAAATGAAATGCGGCCATACTTCAGCAAGAATGATATTTAGACCTATGTAGCATTTTACAAAGTCATCAACAACACTTGTTTGAATTCAACCCAGAACTGTTTAAAATTAACAGTCTAGGGTTTCAAGCTCTGGTTGATTTCAAATTGAATGTGATATTGAATTATTAAGTAATGTGACAAATTCACTTATGTGTATTAAAGTAGTCGAAAGTTTAGTGTTTGGTCTCACATTCCTTGATGTAATTAATCATTGTGTGCTAGGAATATGGGACCAAATACTAAGCTTGTTAATTTGTCCCAATACTGTTGGTCCCCTAAAATGGGGGACAATGTACTAAAAGTGCTGTCATTTCTAAACAGTTTCACCCGATATGGATGAAAATACCCTCAAATTAAAGCTGACAGCCTGCACTTTAATCTCGTAGTCATTGTATAATTTCAAATCCAATGTGCTGGAGTACAGAGCCAAAACTAAAATCTGTCACTATCCCAATACTTTTGGTTTGGAGCTCACTGTAAGTGAAAGTATAGGACTAACTCATCACACTTTATTTATAGTGCATCTAAAGTCAGTGGCACAGATGGAACTACACAAGCATAAGATACGTCTCCTTCAAATGTTTATATTTGGTTGCGTTGACAACCAAACACACGGTCACTTTTGAAATCCAATAACTTGTTGACAAGTTAACAAATGATATTGGATTCACATCTCACACTCAACCAAAAGTAAAATAATGTGATTAAGCCTGTGGCTCAGATGGAAATATCCAAGCAGTAGATAAATCTCCTCCTTTAAATGTTGATATTTGGTCGCATTGTCAACCAAACACAATTTTATATTACCTTTGTAATGCAGTAAATATTTTCCTTAATTTAGGCTATCTTACAAAGGACTGTAATATTCTCCCTTAAAACAAGTTAACACATTTGTGGCCACATGTTGAGCTTACTAAAACTATACAGGTCTTATGTAATCATATAAACTATGTTCAAGATCACATTCTTAAGTCATCACAGGTCTGTGGAGATCTTCACCATTGCTATAATAATCTGCGCTGAATCTCAAATGGCATTGATCACTTGCACCATGTTCTTTTAATGTCATCTCAATTGCAATCCCAGTCATTTGGTTCTGCTATTAGGTTAATCACAGTGATGTCACATTAATCTGTTGTCTAACAAAACAAAATGTCTGATATTTTATTCCCATTTGAAATTTGCTGGGCTTTTAAATGTTTGGGTGACAACGAATCCAAATATCAGACATTGTTTTCCATGGGAATTTGGTTGTGCTTTTAGATAGTTGAAAGCAGTGATAACACATAGGAAATTCAACTATCTGTTTGAGAGGGTGAATATAATTTGTAATCCCATTGATCAACGTCTCGACCAAATTATCCACGTTGAAATTATGTAGTGTTTCCAGATCTATCTATCACACATTAGTCTCAGCATTTGTACTAAATACATGGACATTGATTTCAAGAAGTGGTAGATTCGCTTTATCCTACTAAATATTTGTGTGACTCTCTTCCCTTTGCCAAGGAAGCTATGGTCGAGTCCAACAGATTGTGGACTGTAGTGCTTTGGCATCTGTAATCAACTGCAGATGACCTCAGCTGAGAAGCTAGCTCAAACAAATGCTAGGCCTTCCAAGCGTGTTGGCAGTACTATCTACACCAGGGTTTCCCACCTAGCCCACATTTTTGTTATAGCCCTGCACTAACAGACCTGATTCATCTAATCAATTAATACTCAACGCACAAACCTTCTATTTTAACAAACTAACGCAATGGTAAATCTTAGCGCTGACGGTAGCGCTATAGGTCCGGGGGTGTTTCAGAAATATTTGTGCTAATTTCCAAGCAGGAATTATGGGCACAATAGGTGACGGTGCCGCGAAAAGGCTGGGTTTTGATTAATATATAAGTTGTAGGTGGGAGTTGTGGGACGAGGGCTTGACCATTCACTGGCAAATCAACTTGTTCCAAGGATTAATACTGCATGCGGTTGTCTCAGGTTGTGTATGTTATTGACTGCCTTTGCATTGTCATCAACTCCAATTCATCTAGGGGCACGGAATATTTGTGTCCTCATCCGTTTATTAAAGGTCCAATGCAGTCAAAATTCATTTTTTCCTTTGATCAATTTGATCAGTGTTATTGCCTAATAGTTGCTGTTTGGAAACACAGGACCTTCTAACCATCTACACAGGACCTTCTAACCAGCAGGCTTGCATGGGTGTGGCATTTTAGCTGTCCATGGTGATATGTAAAAAAAAAAAATGCTAAAAAGCTAGTTTTGCCCATTTTAATGGAACTCTATTACAATAAAGTACTTAATTGTTACCCAGAAAATAACATGCGTTGTTCTTGAGCCCATTTCACACAGGCTATTTTGGAACCATGTTTCTTGGGCTAGCCCTGAAAAGTCAGCGCTAACCTTGCTCAGGAGCAGGGCCAGCTATCCCTGGGCTAAGGTTGGTGCTTGCCTACTTTAGAATGTGCAAGTGTGAACACTCGCTCAGCACCAGGCTAAAAACTTCACTTAGCCCTGGGCTAAAGTGCAGTGTGAACGCGCCTCACGTAGGCTACATGTACATATGCCTATCATGGAATGAGAGATGAGACGATGACGGTGACACACGTGCTGTATTTAGAAACATCTAAGTTATTTTCATTAGATTAAAAACCAAGCCCTCAGTAGGCTACCCTTACCCTACTATAACGAAAGCTGGTTAAACAGCAATGTGTCTGCTGTCTTTCTGGCCTATGCATTGTAGCCGATCATAAAAGGTGTCTAAATGGTCATCTTGTGAGGCTTTTACTGGCATGCTTTTGCGTTATTCACATACAGTAAGCCTACCTGCACACTCCATTTTGTTTGTATCCATCCCTTTTTCCAAAGAGTGCCTCTTGTCTAGTTACCAAAGCCGTGCTCCTCCAAAATTATTCAAATTATTCTGTCCTATTGTAGATAAAAAGGGGATGCTCGCTTACTGTTTTGCTGCTCCCAAACGTTATTTTTTTATTAAAGCTTTGGTGATTAAGATTTATTTCAAAGTGGTCTCACGAGCCAAACCTTTTATTGATAGTATTCGGTACTGGTGAATGCATTGGGCAGAAGAAAAAAAAACGTCCTTCATTTATATGTACACGGGCACAAAGAGCACATTTCTGTTGTTCCATGAGCATTTGGGCACTATGTGTCGTGGATATTAAATAACCAAACGCTTTAACGCTAAGACCTACTTTTGGTGAGTCAAATCTCCCTATTTATACTGAATAAAATTGTCACTTTTGCGCTAGTTTTTAAGGACACACCTCAAATATTGCCACTCCTTTCACCTCAGTGCCAGCGGGCTGATACTGGCGCAAGGGTTGGAAAATGCCAGAGTGCCAGTTTTTACATGCTGTAATTGCCAGCTAACTTGTGTTTTGACACTTGCACCACCTTAGTGCCAGACAAAAATAGAGCCCCTTGATTAGTTGAATCAGGTGTGTGAGGGTTTAGTGCAGGGTGAGAACAACACTGTGGACTGTTTTGTAGTCCCCCGGGAGAGGTTTGGAAAACAATGATCTCAACTGATCAAGGCCAGTTATGGCTGTGTGGAGCAACATGTGCATGTACAAACTGTTACGATTATGACATTATGATCTTGCTATTATTCTTGTTGACACATGATGAAGTCTCACACTGAAAAGCATGTCTAATGTTTTGTTGAATTATTGTGTAATTTATTGAATAAACTTCTGTCTGTCTTTTAGGAAAGAAGGAAGAAGTTTGAGAAAGAGAGTGAAAAATATTACTCTCAGTTAGATAAACATCTGAATTTGTCTGCTAAGAAGAAGGAAACTCAGCTGCAGGAGGTTGGTGGAAATCCCTCAACAGAGACTTCCTGTAAAGAGTTTAATTGAACTCTGAAGGGATTAAAAGTTTGTTTGTAAAATGTGAATATTTTATTCTAATGCTCCCTAATTGGATAACTCAACTGGCTCATGCTCACCGGCTTAAAGTTTAGCCATTAACAACAAATATTAAGACTATTCGGAAACAAGCTGCTTTTGTAATCACCATTTCATCCCTCCAAAGGCTGACGAGCTGCTGGACAAAGAGAGGCGGAACTTCTATGAGTCGTCAGTGGAATATGTGTACCAGATCCAGCAGGTGCAGGACAGGAAGAAGTTTGATGTGGTGGAGCCTGTGAGTGTTTTCTTCCTCTCTGTCGTCCACACTTCCTGTTTACACCTCCCTGTGTTGTTGCATGGATATCCACACACACACACACACACACACACACACACACACACACACACACACACACACACACACACAGCTACAGATGCTGCTTGTGAAACCTGTTATATGCTACGGCCACAGTGGATCAGTGGCACACATCCTGAACAACCATAATTAACTCTGAACACCATTGCACATTGAGACAGGCAAGTCTAACATGGCACACTAGGAAAGAATGACTCACAATCTCATCGATTTTGATTTCTCATTTGAACCCAATTCTAGATTAGCAATAGGTCAGTGTTAGAGTACGGTATGAGTGAGTGTTAAGAACAGCCTTTGAACAGCTATGAGAGTCTAGAAGTCTGGTACGCAAGGTTACTGTAGTACGGAGATGAACTCTTACACTTCACTTCATTAAGTATTATAATATTCAGGGCCTCCCGGGTGGCGCAGTGGTTAAGGGCGCTGTACTGCAGCGCCAGCTGTGCCACCAGAGACTCCAGGCGCCCAGGCTCTGTCGTAACCGGCCGCGACCGGGAAGTCCGTGAGGCGACGCACAATTGGCCTTGCGTCGTCCGGGTTAGGTGAGGGTCTCATCGCGCATCAGCGACTCCTGTGGTGGGCCGGGCACAGTGCACGCTAACCAAGGTTGCCAGGTGCACGGTGTTTCCTCCGACACATTGGTGCGGCTGGCTTCCGGGTTGGATGCGCGCTGTGTTAAGAAGCAGTGCGACTTGGTTGGGTTGTGTATCGGAGGACGCATGACTTTCAACCTTCGTCTCTCCTGAGCCCGTACGGGAGTTGTAGCGATGAGACAAGATAGTAGCTACTAACAATTGGATGCCACGAAATTGGGGAGAAAAGGGGGTAGAATATTTTTGGGAAAAGTATTATAAAATTAATGTTCCCGTTATAAGAATATAGTGACAGGACCATTTTTGAACAATTATCATTATACAGTGCCTTGCTAAAGTATTCGGCCCCCTTGAACTTTGCGACCTTTTGCCACATTTCAGGCTTCAAACATAAAGATATAAAACTGTATTTTTTGTGAAGAATCAACAACAAGTGGGACACAATCATGAAGTGGAACAACATTTATTGGATATTTCAAACTTTTTTAACAAATCAAAAACTGAAAAATTGGGCGTGCAAAATTATTCAGCCCCCTTAAGTTAATACTTTGTAGTGCCACCTTTTGCTGCGATTACAGCTGTAAGTCGCTTGGGGTATGTCTCTATCAGTTTTGCACATCGAGATACTGAAATTTTTTCCCATTCCTCCTTGCAAAACAGCTCGAGCTCAGTGAGGTTGGATGGAGAGCATTTGTGAACAGCAGTTTTCAGTTCTTTCCACAGATTCTCGATTGGATTCAGGTCTGGACTTTGACTTGTATGTTGTGTTGTTTTTAATGAACAGGTGCTGGCATTTCTTCACAGTATCCTGACACTCAACAACCTGACGGTGGAGATGACTCAGGACTTCATGCCCTATAAGCAAGAGCTGCAGATCAGCTTGCAGAATGTGAGTAGCTACCGATGGTAATGACAACATTAGTTAAATGAGACTCAATAATGATGATGCCTAAACCCGGAGGCGAGAGATATAGTAATGGTGATGGGTCGAGTTGGGACTCCAGGAAGCTGTCATAGAGCTTCCCAATAACCATCGAACATGACCGTGAGTCTGAGTGTGTTTTGATGTGGTCTGCAGACGCGGAACCACTTTGAGAGCACTCGTGAGGAGATAGAGGAGCTGATGAAGAGAATGAAGCATCCAACCCAGATTGGTAAAATGCACAGCCAACCAGTCATTGAGGGCTACTTGTACTCTCAGGAGAAGTGTAAGTATGCATGCTACAGTTTGTAAACCTGCTACATTCCTCTCAACATGTTGTATTCAATAAGCCCTGACCTGACATGATAAACAAACACCCTGCTCTCTCAGGGGCCTTGGGTGTGTCATGGGTGAAGTACTACTGTAAGTATCACAAAGACAGCAAGCTGTTTGTCATGGTCCCTGCTGAACCAAAACCTGCAACCAAACAGGTAGGTCATAAAATGGGTCGTATAATCTGTATAAGACACTTGAACAACTATCTGTCACATCTCTGATATTTGATCAGACTCAATGGAATGATTTAAATGCACATGCGCTCATATATTACTTGTGTTTTTACTATTTTATTAACTTTCTCCAAAGCTTTAATGTAGAGATTCTCTCTCGCCCTCTCTCCCCCACCTTTTACCTACACACTGTCATCATGGTTTCTTCCAGGGCCCCACAGAGCTGAAGCTTAAATCCTGCTTCCGCAGAAAGACAGAATCAATAGACAAGCGCTTCTGCTTTGATATTGAAACTTACGAGAGGTTAGTACAAATGCTCCACTTTCAGACTTCGAGATGAGGTAGACTTTGTATAAGATGATACATGCCTTTTGGGATAAACAAGTTTGAGCAGTGAGGTGAACAGGTGGTCTACAAGGACACTGGGTGTGTGGGTACAGAGTGGATTCTAGCCCAAACAATCAGTTGGCAGCAGGCTCCTCTATATCCTGCTGGAAGCAGATGGCAAACTCAGTGATTTCAGGGGAAGGGAACACCGTGAACTCATATGTATACAAGCAAAACATTCTGTACAATATGCACAGCAGAGGGACACAAGCCATACACTGACATTTCATATCAGACAGAGGGATGTCAGACACCAGTTCATAAAATATTGATTAATCAGGGCAGACAAATACAGGTAACTACCAAAAGGAAACGCCAACAAAGAGTCTTAATAAGGTGTTAGGCCACCACGAGCTGCCAAAACAGCTTCAATGCGCCTTGTTATAGATTCTACAAGTGTCTGGAACTCTATTGGAGGGATGCGACACCGTTCTTACATGAGAAATTCCATCGTGTTGTGTTTCTGTTGATGGTGGTGGAAAACACCTGCTTTCAATATACTTTATATCCCTCATACTCAAGTGTTTCCTCTTTTTTGGCAGTTATATGTAGATTTAAGTTCATTTTTATTTGGACTAAGGGTCTCATGTAACAACACTGTTGACAAATAAATGCAATATATGCCCTAACTGTGACACTTGTTCCTATATCCATAGAAACACACCTGTCACACTCCAGGCAGTTTCGGAGGCCAACAGGAAGTTGTGGATGGAGGCCATGTACGGAAAAGAGCCTGTGAGTTTCTTTGCTGCCTCCTACTGGAGGGTCCATACAACCCCCCTGGTCCAAAAGTGATTCTGTACTGTGAAGGCATTATGTTTATAGTCCTCATCATGCTGTTTACTTTGGTTTAGATAAACAATAATATGATTATAAAAGCAGCATCTCTTTATAATAATAGCATATATTCAGCATCATACAGATCATTTATGATGGCCACAGAAAGCTTCACATATATTTCTGTTTCTTTTGGTCTTACATGTTCCTTTCATTCCAGATTTATCATTCCCCAATTCACAAGCAAGCTGAAAGTATGTACCATTACCAGTGTTAATTTTTTGTATTTTTCTGCAGTATAATACAGTGAATTAAAATGTATTTGTCTCATTGAACATCCTTACACACACATTTGTATGTAGTGCCACTGCTTGTCAAATCTATAAAATGTTACTTGCCTTCCACAGTGGAATTGAATGAAGTTGGATTCAAGTTTGTGAGAAAATGCATCAACTTTGTTGAAACTAAAGGTAAAGTTACCAGAAAGTTCCAGTACACACCATGTGTTTTCGCTTTGTATGTCGCGGATCAGATTTCATGCCAGTTTTGTCATAGTCTAGTCAGTTTGCCTCATTGCCCTTTAGAGGGCAGAGATGAGTTGTGTTTGGAATGAGATCTGCTGAAGCCTCACTGCTGTCCTGAATGAACCTTCTCACCAAAGGCCAGTACTAAATAAAAACACACTGGCTCCAATGTGACGTCCAGCCAGGAGAGCATAACTTTGGCATGTAGCTCAACATAATAAACTTCCTTACAGTAGAGTACTTCAGTCTGTACTAAAGGAGCTGTTTTACTTTGTTTACATCAATGGAACTATTAATAATGCACCAGTACTATGCATAGCTTATTAATAACCATGCTTGTAGGTAGGCAACAAAGGTATTATTCCAGAGGGAGCCTATTCACATGTGGCATCAGAACACTTTTAACAGTGTGGGCACCTTACATTCAACTGTTTTTATTTCTCAAGCAGCTTAAATTCTTTATAGATTCCATTGGCATTCTCACTTCAGCCCTCCCTAATTCACTCTTCTATACTCTACTTTAATTTAGTAAAAATACTCTCCGTCTGTAATTCTGAGTTTGGTGAGGCACCAGCACTACGATATGCTCCCTGTATCTTTCACAACCGGTAAGATATGCAGGGATCATATAATAACATAAACTCCAGCCGTCCACTGGAGCAGTGAAGCAAATCATTCATTTGAAAGAGGTTGGGACGTAGCCTAGCGTTGTCAAGGCGGTGTCTGCTACGTTCCCATTTTCACTCCAGTTCAGACAGGCCTGCACTGAGGAACAGCCTGTACATTTCCACTGCTTGGAATTTCTCTGGAGGAAACTCCCCCTTTAGTTTCCTTTTACCTCAACCCCATCCACTCTCTCCATCTCCTGCTCTCTTTTACAGGACTCACACAAGAAGGAGTCTACAGAACTGTTGGCAGCAACATCCAAGTCCAGAAGCTTTTAAATGTATTTTTTGGTGAGGAAATTACCCAGTCAACATCTGTGCCCTTTATTGAGTTGGAATTGAGGAATGCATAGAAACAGAAGGGCTGTTTTGAAGCAGAATAAAATTATTAAGCTGTTCAATTTCCCTGTTTCAATGGCACACACAACAGGATTTGAAACAATATTAAAAAGCACTAAGTAAATATTGTTTTATTTCTAATTTATCCCCTAAGGCGGATGACAATTAATTGATTCTATATTTATGATGTGCCATTGCAAAGGCTTAATTTGTAATATTTTATCCATGTTTGCAGCCCTCTATAATGATGTTGTGGAAACATTGAAATGTTATATTTACTTGCCTTTTTGAATGAAGGAATAAAATAAATGGTTGCATATAAATAAATAATCTGAGAAAAATAAACTCTTTTAATAAAGTAGTTTAATTCACTCTAGACCAATACATTCAAATATTTCAACTGGCTGAACCTACTGTGGATAACTTGCCAGTTATTTATATATTTATTTATTTATTTATTTTTACCATTTCTGCATGTTTATTTTTAATTGGTTCCCTCCTCTCCCTGTAGACCAGAAATGCCCAGGAGATGTGGATTTCCACAGCAGTGACTGGGACATAAAAACCATAACCAGTGCCATGAAGTTTTATCTCAGGTGTGTTCCCATCCTCTTAAATCATCCAGCAGGTGACACGCAAGAGCCAGCTGCTCTGGAACAACAAGTTCCATAGAATTGTGTTACACCAGCCTTTGTCTGAAGCCCATTAGCACTCAGCTTCTACATCAGAGCCATATAAAATTATATACGGCTCTGTATTGCGTGAAGTGTACAGTATGCACAGTATGGTATGTACATTTTGCAGTTCTATGGCATTTTCAGACTGAATATTCTTTATATGTTTAATATGAAAATAGTATGTTTCAAGTTAGTTATGTGTAATGATTAGAGATACTTTCTAATAATCTATGCTGGCTGAGGATGAGAGGTTTTTCTCTGCTCCATGAGCCTAGTATAATTGTTTGCTGTTTGAAGTACTCGGTGACAAGGCCTCTTGGCTTCAAGGCCAGGTTTTTATCCTCCCCCAATACCCATCATGATGATTTACTCACATGTCTTCTTGCCACACTTGGAAGAGGCCAGGCAGCTGTTTGAAGGAGCTTACTCAAGGCCTTTGGTCTCTCATGCCTTAACACTGCACTGATAAATCTAATTTCAGATCAGGAAAAAAAAATGTTGATAAAGAGAAATGTGCCAGTGAACTCTCATTCATTCAGAATGAGTAGCACTTGTTGATGCTGAAAGTGCATGAGTAACACATGAGTAGCATTGGTTAAAAAGGGTATTTTAGGGTATGATGTAAGTGTTAGAGTATTTGTACTGTACTTGTTTACCTGATCACGTGTGTTCATCCACAGGAGTCTAGCAGAGCCTCTGATGACCTACGGGCTCAACAGGGACCTCATCTTAGCAGCAAGTAAGATGTGTTTTCACACTTACTGACTTAAAAACAACATTGGGGAAACAATTACTGAAACCCACTTCAAGATACAATATTATCTGATTTGCATATGGCTTACACATTTAAAAAGAAACTGCACCAGTCCCCTAAACTGATGGAATTCTATTATCATAACAGACGTCAGATTTATAGATCTTTAGCATAGTCTCATTGCACATAAAACATACGTTTCCTTGTCATGTGTAGGACACATTTTGTCTGACACCACTGTACATTTTGTATTGTACAAGTCATTACATTTTTAAGATTGGCTTTGGGAGCTGAGCAACAGGTTGTTTACGTCCACATCTTGTTGTGTGTTTGCCAAATGCTCTCTGTAGAGTTAATTCATTGTGCATTTGTTCTCCATCAGAGTGAGTTCATTCTAAAGTTCTACAGGCTGGGTTACAGCTATAAAAGGGAAGAAAAAAAGTACACACGCACACATCTGTGTGTTCCTCACATAAGCAATAACAAAGAAAAAAGGCATTTCCTTTTATTAGGTCTTTCCAATCAATTAGAAGTTCCAACCTCCAGATAGCTTATTCAGTTCTCCTGCGGGGGATTCTAGTCCCCTGCTTTCTTTTCTGTTCCGTTTCTCCACAGACTGGATCCACAGTGTCATAGTGGGTGTTGTGAAACTCCATATTTTGTATTTGAAAATGCCATAATTAAATGGTAAAATCATTGTAATGGTATGTTGTACACCAGCTCTAATCCTCTTAACTGAGACAAGCTCCCATGCCCCAGGAGACCTATTGTTCAATTGAATGAGGTCCTCGTTTCACATTACACCACAATGCAGCTGTGTGGAGCTGGACCCCTGAAATGTTTTGGCTGGGATTAGGCTTTGCTGATTTATTTGCTCATGCACAATGTCTATGCATGTTTAATTAACACCCTATATATACATAATGGATTGTGTAAAATCGGCAACAGATAAATGCCCGAAAAGCAGTGATGTTTAGGTCAGTCTCAGTTGAGGATAATATATAAATTATTGAGCATGTAAAAAGTATTTCTCGTCTCTTAGAATCGGATAATCTAGATGATCGACTGGGTGCAATCCACTGTCTGACGTACAAACTCCCAGGGAAGAATCGAGAAATGCTAAGCCTACTGATCCAACACCTGGTCAAGTAAGAGCTAACCTGATATGATGTGCCGCTGTTGTGCTGCAGCCTCGGTGCCTTGCCTCCTAACTGATGCAGTCACAAGGGTTATTCTTATTTAGGTATTTTATTGTGGTGTAATTACATATCTGTTGTGTTGCCCGTGGGCCCAGTGAAGGGGTTAACTTACATCTGTTCAGATAATTACTGTATCGGACCTAGAAACTTATATCTATGTAAAGTGCAAATGTAATGTACTTTTAAATTGGGAAATACCTGTCCAGTCCTCCAATATCATCACTATCCTGTTCATTCATTTATGATAGTTGCGCAATTATAAATTGACATTAACTGGCATTAAGTTGTTCACTATTGGAGAGATGTTTGTTCCTATTGGACATGTCTTTAGAGAGTCATTTTGTTTACGAACTTGTCTGGATTGCTATTGACAGTGTCTGCGGTAACAGTGGGGACAACCTGATGACTCCCTCCAACATGGGTGTGATCTTTGGCCCCACCCTGATGAGGGCAAAGGAAGAGACTGTGGCAGCCATGTTGGATATAAAGTTCCAGAACATTGTTGTTGAGATTCTCATTGAGGACTATACCAAGGTGAATTTGAAATATTAATTTACCGCTCCTCCCTTGCAAAGAGGTCAAGAGTCATGTGATGGTTATTTTATGCACTGTGGCATCATAAACATTCAAGTAGGCCATGGCACATTCTCGATCAGTGAATCTCAAAAAACTTTTTCTCTCGGGGGGGGGGGGGCACCTTCCATCATTGGGGAACAACCTAGCTATAAAGAAAACGTCAGCTGACATGTGCTACTTGATCTGGACATTTCTGACAAGTTATAAATGGCTTTCAAAGGTCTGCAATGCCTGACGTGACAAGAGGAAAACTGCTGATGTACTACCCATTTTTGAAATTGCACCTTGTGTATTCTACTATTACAACTTTCAAGAATATGTTGAAAGCCTGAGTCGGTCATTCAACTTACTCTTGAAAGCTGTATTAGTAGAATGCACAAGATTCACAGTTTAGGAACCACTGATCTAGATACTATTAAATGTGTATTCTCAAGTATAATGTAATGTATATTAAATGTAAGTCCTTTTAGATGAGCTGGTGTGTTTACAGATCTTCTGCAGCGCACCAGATGAGAGTTCCACGGCCCCACCAATGCCTCCTCCAAGGATCACCCCAAGGAAACGGCAACCAATCACCATCGCCAAGCGTCCGCTCCGCATCTGCCTAGCAGTTAATTGTGGCAAGCTCCAGAACACTGAGAGTAATTATTTGCCTCTGGTTTAATCATCATGATCATCCTCGTCATCACCATAACCATTATTATCATTACCGTCCCTTGTCCTGCGAATGCAGATTATATTTAGATTATGACAGTGTTCAGTTGGTATGAGTAAGGTGATTTATACAGTAGGTGGCTGATGTTTATTCTGGACACAGTATTACTGATGTGTGAATCCTAAGTACTTGTGAATTGCTAGCATAGAATGATAAAAAAAATATATATATATAACCTTTATTTAACTAGGCAAGCCAGTTAAGAACAAATTCTTATTTACAATGACGGCCTACCCCTGCCAATCCCGGACAACGCTGGGCCAATTGTGCGCCGCCTTATGGTACTCCCAATCACGGCCGGTTGTGATACAACCTGGAATCAAACCAGGGTATGTAGTGATGCCTCTAGTACTGAGATGCTGTGCCT
This sequence comes from Oncorhynchus masou masou, assembly GCF_036934945.1. NCBI lineage: Eukaryota > Metazoa > Chordata > Actinopteri > Salmoniformes > Salmonidae > Oncorhynchus > Oncorhynchus masou. The sequence goes on from NC_088223.1 coordinate 59,781,330, forward strand.
TAGATCGATCGCAACGCCACTCGAGAGCCAGAATACAGCATGTACTTTTATTTCTAAATGTTTGATCTTTACATTAATTGCATGCCCTTTGAGGGAAAAGTGTGAGTTATTTTATCAAGTTTAAACCAATTTTGTTGAATTGGAACCAATAAACATAAAACAATGTCATGACATATCTAGATGTTGGCTTACTCTGACCTCTTCCTAAGCCAAGCTTAACCATACATTTTATTTGTTAATTGCACTTCGAGAAGTAGATGGAGGTCTTGTGTGCTCACTGAATGGAAGTTTTTGCTTCAGGCTAAATCATGTAATTTATACCTCTTGTAACTTTGCGTTAAATGTCTCTGTGTGAGTCAGTTCTTTCATTTACTGTGGTATGGATAGATGTGGAGCACTTGCTACGTGTCCTCCCCTCATTGTGTGGTATTTTATTTATTGCTATTCTCTGAGTTCCTGCGTGAAGTTACCAAATAACCAGCTCCACTTTGCATGACAAGTAACTACCACCTGTCTGAATCCATCGCAGCATTTGAATACTGCATGTACCACTGGAAACCTGGCCAACAGCATGACTCTAGATGAGACAAAGAGTACACCGAAGTTGTCTGTTTACTTTTTAATCTCCTAGATGAATAGATAATTGTTATACGCAATCTTCTTTCCTAAAAACATAATTTTTCTCCAGATCACAGACTATATTAATCCACAAAAGGCTTTGTTTTTTTCTCCATTATTTAATAAATCTGCCCAAATGCCCACATTAGACATTGCTTTCATAGTACTCAGAATGCATGAATGAATGAAAGTACTAATTAAAATAATATATCTTAGGTTGTGTGGTTCATTTGTTTGTAATAGTTAAACATGGTTAAATCACACATACCACATGTATAGTAGTATGCTACACGTGATCGATAGGAGCTCAGGAGAAGTAATGATCATATCAAGTTCAAAGTCAGTTCTAAAGCAGCAACCTCTGCATTATGACTATATGGGGAATTACCTGCATGTTCTTTAACCAATAAACCCACCACAAGAAGGTGGTCCAGGAATCTGCCTGTGCTGAAAATGTGTTGCACTTTGTTTGTATTTCGATTTAACTATGTTTTGAAACTGTTTGTCACATAGATGAGCAGAATGGCAGCAGACCAGATGGGGTGGATTTTGGCGGGGACACCCCAACGAGCCCCACACCTCTCCAAAGGACCAAACCCATCACCGCCCCTCTACGGCTCCACAGGGACACTCAAAGGCAGGCCCTCCTGCCCAAGCCATCCACCCGCCAGGACAGACACTCAGACTCTGACGTTGCCAAACTGGTCGCTAAGCTACAAGACGGAGGTCAGAAGCCAGATACAGCAGCAACAGTCAATGGTGAGACAGGAGTCACTGTGAACCGAGCGCAGTCCTTCCAATGTAGGAGACCACCTCCTCGAAGTGTTGCAGTCATCAGAGAAGGTAGCAGAACAATCTAGCCTACTATATCATCTCACAACACAAACACACTATGAATTCTAGACTTTTATATGCGGCTTAACCACTGTGCCTAGCTGGTCTGTGATATTGATGCCATATCATGTGCAATGAGAAGAGAAATTGGAAAGTGGCTTTTCAAACATTGTTAGCTTTTTTCATTTTGAATCTACATTTTACAACAGTTTACCTAAGATTTTCCTTCCTTGCATTGCAGCAAAAAGTGACGGCATGATAAAAACGAGGTCTCTAGCTGAGAAGCCTGCTATCTGCAGACCTCCAACCAGACCCCCTGACCCCCCTAGCCGATACCCTGCACCCCACAAGAGCCCCACTGCAGCCCCCAGCGAGGACACCCCAGCGTCGTAGTAAGTAGATCTTAGAACTCAGCCAGACCCAGACACTCCATCCAGACTGATTCAAATTGTTCTCTTGATTACAATCACAAAATGTTAGCTATGAGTTTCCTTTTGGTCTTCTTCCAGTCCTTGTAAGTCCCTTGTTAAATGTTTCTCCTGTAAAATTGAAATATCACATGAAGTTGTATCCCCTTTTCCTAATGAACCCTCCACCCCATACCGATTCCATTGACTGCATTTGTTGCCAACATAGTCTGTCTGGTTTACTCCTCTCCAAACATTTGTTATTCTGTTTCAGAGTTGAGTTGGAAAGCATTATATAGTCAAGATTTTTTTTTCTTTTTTGTATTTTATTTCACCTTTATTTAACAAGGTAGGCTAGTTGAGAACAAGTTCTAATTTGCAACTGTGACCTGGCTATGATAAAGCAAAGCAGTTCGACACATACAACAACACGGAGTTACACATGGAATAAACAAACATACAGTCAATAATACAGTAGAAAAGTATATATACACTATGTGCAAATGAGGTAGGTTAAGGGAGGTAAGGAACTAAATAGGCCATGGTGATGAAGTAATTACAATATAGCAATTAAACACTGGAATGGTAGATGTGCAGAAGATGAATGTGCAAGCAGAGATACTGGGGTGCAAAGGAGCAAGATAAATAAATAAATACTGGATGGGGATGAGGTAGTTGGATGGGCTATTTACAGATTGGCTATGTACAGGTGCAGTGATCTGTGAGCTGCTCTGACAGCTGGTGCTTAAAGCTAGTGAGGGAGATAAGAGTCTCCAGCTTCAGTGATTTTTGCAGTTCGTTCCAGCCATTGGCAGCAGAGAACTGGAAGGAAAGGTGGCCAAAGTAAGAATTGGCTTTGTGGGAGACCAGTGAGATATACCTGCTGGAGCGTGTGCTACGGGTGGTTGCTGCTATGGTGACCAGTGAGCTGAGATAAGGCGAGACTTGTAGATGACCTGGAGCCAGTGGGTTTGGCGACGAGTATGAAGCGAGGGCCAGCCAAAGAGAGAGTACAGGTCGCAGTGGTGGGTATTATATGGGTCTTTGGTGACAAAACGGATGGCAGTTTGATCGACTGCATCCAATTTGTTGAGTAGCGTGTTGGAGGCTATTTTGTAAATGACATCGCCGAAGTCGAGGATTGGTAGGTCAGTTTTACGAGGGTATGTTTGGCAGCATGAGTAGGTCAGTTTTGTAGGGGTCCAGATTTTGCAGCTCTTTCAGAACACCAGCTATCTGGACTTGGTTGAAGGAGAAATGGGGAGGCTTGGGCAAGTTTCTGTGGGGGTTGGTGGGCTGTTGATCGGGGTAGGGGTAGCCAGGAAGAAACATGGCCAGCCGTAGAGAAATGCTTATTGAAATTCTCAATTATAGTGGATTTATCGGTGGTGACATTGTTTCCTAGCCTAGAGGAGATGCTCTTATTCTCCATGGACTTTACAGTGTCCCAGAACTTTTTTGAGTTAGTGCTACAGGATTCAAATTTATGCTTGAAAAAGCTAGCCTTAGCTTTCCTAACTGCCTGTGTATATTGGTTCCTAACTTCCCTGAAAAGTTGCATATCACGGGGGCTATTCAATGCTAATGCAGAATGCCACAGGATGTTGTTGTGCTGGTCAAGGGCAGTTAGGTCTGGAGAGAACCAAAGGGCTATATCTGTTCATGGTTCTAAATGTTTTGAATGGGGCATGCTTATTTAAGATGTGAGGAAGGCATTTTTAAAGAATAACCAGGCATCCTCTACTGATGGGATGAGAACAATATCCTTCCAGGATACCCGGGCCAGAACGATTAGAAAGGCCTGCTCGCTGAAGTGTTTTAGGGAGCGTTTGACAGTGATGATGGGTGGTCATTTGACCGCAGACCCATTACGGATGCAGGCAATGAGGCAGTGATCGCTGAGATCTTGGTTGAAATTGGCAGAGGTGTATTTGGAGGGCAAGTTGGTTAGGATGATATCTATGAGGGTGCCCGTGTTTACGGATTTGGGGTTGTATCTGGTGGGTACATTGATAATTTGTGTGAGATTGAGCGCATCAAGCTTAGCTTGTAGGATGACCGTGGTGTTAAGCATGTCCCAGTTTAGGTCACCTAGCAGCATGAGCTCTGAAGATAGATGGGGGGTAATCAATTCACATATGGTGTCCAGTGCACAGCTGGGGGCAGATGGTGGTCTATAGCAAGCGGCAACGTTGAGAGACTTGTTTCTGGAAAGGTGTACATGAAGTCTTAGTCAGTGTATTTTCTTATTATTCACTAGTCATTTCAGAAATCCCCCGCTATGATTTCAGCTTCAGTGTCCTATTTGATATCACATTGTAGCAACAAAATAACCTATATTTTGCTACTCAGCATTGACCCTTGTACTCCGTTCATACCGGGTATGCCGTGCAAGGGGTATGCCATAATAGATTTAGGGAGATATTTTCTGCCCACTAAATACAGCTAAAATGCACAAAAGGAAAACTGTGTTACTAATAATACTTTCACTGTAATGCATCTCAAATGCTCTCGTTTACAATGGCCATGTGATTGTGGTAATCATTCATGTGGATCTCAAGTGAACAGTGTGCTCCACAGATGTAGGTAATGAGATCACAAGCTGTATTATTCCAAACTGCTTTTGTATTATAGGTGACCTCCTGTCTATTTCAAATACTACAGTTGTTGTGTAACATCCTATTCTAAGTTACATGTCATTTTCACATTGCCAGGGCTGAAAATGTTGCCCGTAACGTTTGTCATTGTACTCCAGCAGTGTTTGGTATGCTGTAAGCCTAACATGTCTCAGGGATCATCTGGGATTAATCTGTCTTTCTCTTACTCTTTTTTCAGTGTTGCTTCCAAAGCCAAGTTTTTTGAGAATGCTTCAAGGCAATTTGGAAGGTAGGTTTGAAAATAAACTCAATCTCTGCATGCTCCTTTGCCCCATGAAATCCTTATGTAGAGTAAATCAGCAAGATATGCATGTTACATGATGAGATGGCAGTGGCTACTGCCATGGTTGGCAAGGCCTCAACATGCTGCCAAGCCAAGTTGTTTAAACATAATGCTTCATGCTGATGGCTGAGAAATAAATCAGTGAGTTCACTTTAAAGATGAACTATTGAAAGTAACGTGCGCTTAAAAATGAAGTAGTCACTGTCCCTGGTCTCAGCTTGTTTGGCCGTTTATAATTAAAGAGGAGCTGAGAGGTTGTCTTGAATGATCTCAAATTAATGTTGGAAATTATCCATACTTGGCCATACAACTATATCCATGCTTGTATGACTAAAGTGATAAGCCCCCAACTTTAACTGCCACAGACCTATATGTCTTTCCCACGAACAAGCTTTAACAAGTGATTGAGCTCATGATTAGGCTCTATTTTCACCTGGCGCTAAGGAGGTGCAAGTGTCAAACACACTGGCATTTTCCACCCCTTATGCCAGGTTCAGCAAATTACCAGTCTAACATCAGCTCGCTTGCGCTGAGGTGGAAGTGGTGGCAATATTTGAGGTGTGTCCTTAAAAATAAGCACAAAATTGACCATTTTCATCCGAGGTGAGGATTTACTGATTTACTCCCATGTACACCTGTCACAACTGGGTTCCGCCCCTATATATAGACCCCATGGCCGCAACACATGTTCTCAACATCATTTTTGAGGCGCCTCTAGCTCCATAGAGGATTGGAGTGATCCGTATAGCTCACATAACCATGGTTACATACGTAACCTTCATTATGTTTCACTATAGTGGATCACTCCAATATATTGGTATACCCGTACCAGATTAGTCGGTGCAAGAGAGACCTGGATAACCAGCGTAACAGTCCCAGTGCAGGACCAAAACGCAGGTGCCGTCAATGTTGAAGGGGTAGGTCCCGGCACAGTCCCCGGAAGGGGAGGTGCCGCCCAGGACTACTGAACCAACCGCAGAGGGAGGTGCCACATTTACCCGATAGTACCTAGCAAAGGTGCCCAGCTGGCCGGGAGGAATGATGGGTTGGATGGAGATATATACTCCTCCCCCCCCGGGTCTATCCTGTAGCACTCAGAACTTACTGAAAGAGCATGGAGCTCACCCACCCTCTTCATGGAAGTAATCACTACCAAGAAAACCACCTTCATAGAGAGGTGTTTCAGGGAGGCAGACTCCAACTGTTCGAAAGGCGGCTTTGCCAAGCTGCCAAGACCACATCCAGATCCCAGCTCGCCATTGAGCTGGTCCTAGCTGGACCCAGGTGACAAACCCCCTTCATAAACCAGGAGACCAAGGGATGGCGCCCCACTGGCCTGCCCATCCACCCCGCATGGCAGGCAGATATAGCGGCCAAATACCCTCTGTGTAGAGGCTGCCAAGCCCTCATCCAAGCAAGACTGCAGGTATTGGAGGACATACTTCACCCCGCATGACTCGGGCACAACCTCAATACTAGTGCACAAAGAGCAGAACAACCATCAGTGCAACTGGTATGCCACGGTTGTAACCAGCGCCCTTGCGCTCTGCATGGTGTTCATTGCACCCTCCTGTAGTCCTAACATGGACCATTGGTGCCGTTCAGTGGCCAAGCCCACAGACTAAGGCGGTGCGGCCCCGGATTACACAGAGTTCACCCGACCTGAGACATCAGGTCTCAGGGGAAGTTGCCAAGGTGTCCCAGACAACAAGGATAGGATAAGGTTGAACCAGGGTCGTCTGGGCCAGTATGGGGCCACCAGCAGCAGACAATGCTCTGCCATCCTGGTCCTGTCCAGCACAGCCTGGATCAGGGGAAAAGGGGGGAATGCGTAAGCTCCAGCTCTGGCCAATCGTGAGCCAGAGCATCCAAGCCCAGAGGCCCTGGTGGCTCTGACATGGAGTACCACATGGGGCAGTGTACATTGTCCAGGGAGGCAAACAGGTCCACCTGCACCCTTCCGAACTTGTCCCACAGGTGCTGCACCACCTGGTGATGTAGGCTCCAGTCCCAAGTTGGCAGGCCCTCCTTCGAGAGCATAGGATGCATGGTATGTGCGCTGCATGTAGAGACGCTAGACATCACTGAGCCTAGAGAAGGAGCTCCCGTGCCATAATATGGAGGCGGTGGGACCTCAGTCCACCCTGATGTTTGATGTAAGCCTCCACTGTTGTGTTGTCCAGTCTCACCAGGACCCACGGGAGCATCCCTTCAGATGTGGAAGGAAAGACTGCAGGGCCAGCAGTACAGTTCGGAGCTGTAGTGTATTGATGAGTCTGCCTCTCCAAGGGGGTAGCCAACAGCCACTGGCCGACCTGCCCTTGGTCACACCCCCAGCTGATCTGGGAGGCGTCTGTGCTGACCAGCTCACTCCGGCACATCCTCAGCATCTCTACCCCACCTGAGAGAAAGGAGTGACAGCGCCACCTCAACAATGCCCTGAGGCACTGTGTGGTCACCCAAAGCAGGTGGTGACTGTGGCGCTTTGGGTGCAGCTCGTGGAAGTTGAACCACCGTTGAAGAGGCCGGAGATGGAGCAGGGTCCTGGTCGGTGCACAATCAGCAGTTGTCCAGGTAATTGAGGATCAACAATCCTCGGGACGTAAGACGTGCCAGGACAGTGCCCATGCACTTGGTGAAAGAACAGGGTGCCAAGGGTAGAACCATGAATTTGTAAGCCGTCCCTTCGAAAGCGAATCAGAGGTACTGCCAATGAGCTGGGTTAACAGGAACATGGAAGTACGCATCCATCATGTCCAGCGTCACAAACCACTGGTCCCTGCAACACGTGGTCTGGGGACAGTATGTGGAATCTCAGTACCTTCAAGTACCTATTGAGGTTGCGGAGGTCCAGAATCGGTCGAAACCCGCCGTCTCTTTTTGGGACCACAAAATAGGTGGAGTAGAACCTACCTAGCTGTTCTGATGTCTCAATCCTGCAGACAACACCCTTGTCAAGGAGTGAGGAAATCTCCAGCCGCAGGGTTTTCTTTAGGGGGTTGGCCACCGTGGTGACACGAAGGCCCCTGAAGAACGGAGGCCGGCACCGGAATTGGAGTCAGTACCCCTCGAGCAGGATGTGTCAGGGAACACACCCTTCCCTCTCCTCTGGCGCCCTGAGCGCATGGGTCCCCCAGACACGTCACAAAAGGGAGCCATAAGCTCAGCCAATAAGGCTGGGAAAGCTTATGTTGTGACCTGCCCGGAGGAATAGGAACCCGGTGAGGGATAAATTACCCAGTACCTCTGCAAAACCAGGGGAAAGCCCCTGTGGGAAAAACAGCCAGAATAAAAAAAAACAGCAACCAGGTAATGGATTTGATTTGTGTTTTTTTGTTTTTGTTTTACGCCAACTGCAATTTTACCTAGAATGTTTAATATCCAAGCAGAAAACAAAAAACAGCACCGTATGATGGAGTAACTCGGTTAAGGAACTCCAAAGTTAATGGCTCAACGTAATGGCAGCCCACCACCATACTCTTACATTCTGCAGAGAAAGAACAAGAGAAAGAACAAAAAAAACCTGTAGGGGAATTAGCAGAGAACCCATGTAGGGTAATTAGCAGAGAACCCACGCCTATAGCGTGGGGACAGCATGTTAAAGCAATTCACAACACACACACAAAACAAGCCAGTCGGCAAATTTGTGTAAGGTACATCCAGTTTGTGGCAGCAAGAGCCACCAATATATTAATAGATGCACACAGAGTCATAGTGTAACACTAACGAAACACAAGCACGACAAACCACAGGCGGAAGATGCAGATCAACCGCACGCAGCGAGTGGAGCACTGAAGAAGAGGGGAGCACTCAAGAAGAGGGGCTGGCCATGTGGCCAGGCCACATGCTCCAGGCTGTAAACAGCCAGTGAGTATACTTCTACGCAAGATATTACACACTTACCAGTGACTTACCAAGCGAACTTCAGAAAGTTTGTACCTCAAACCGTACAGACGTCCGCCGAGAAAATGAAAGAGAACGTGTGTCGCGGCCATGGGGTCTATATATAGGGGTGGACCCCAGCCGTGACACAGGTGTACACGGGCGTAAATCCTTACTCGGATGTATCCCTCCACCATGGAGTGATACCAATATAATGGAGTGATACAATATAGTGAAACATAACAATTGTTTCTGCCCATTTTGTTTATTTTGATACAAAACCAAGCATCAAATCACATTTTATTGGTCAAATACACATATTTAGCAGTTATTGCAGGTGTAGTGAAATGCATAGCCTAACCTTCCCTTAACCCTTTAGACTCGTGGGAATTGGCCTATACAGATAGGGATACATTTAAATGTTTCGCACAGAAGAATATGGTAGCAATTGAAAGGGAACACTGGAGATTATGGGGGAATTATCAGACCAAATGTGAGGACACAACAGTTCACCTGACACAAAGCTGAATCCAAACATTACACTGTTGATTTTATGTGCATTTTAGATGTACTGTAAGTTGACATATTTGTTTATAACAAAATCTGAAAATGCTTTGGATACATTCAGTAACATGATAAGAATGTTCGTGGAGAATTCATACAAAATAAGACAAAATAATTACAAGGATTTGAGTGAGAGTACTAACTGATGTCTCCAAATGGCCACACACCTCTCCAAAGTGCGCGCATATCCTAAGTAATTCCAATGCCCTTTTTATGGCTCAAAGAACAGTCTTCAACTATAAGGTGCTGTTTTGAGCTTTCCTAGCCTTGCCGTTAAGGAACTAGAGCAAGCACAATTGTAGTAGTTTTGTTTGGAACACAACCCTGCATCCCAGCCATCACATAATTACTGTTGTTGTTTATGCAACCCAAAGTTATAAAATACGATATATCAGTGTTAGGTTTTCACAATGCAATTCAGAGAAACAATGTCATTTTGGTGCGGATTAGAAAGGAATCATGAGTGCATTCAGGTGCGTGTGCCGTGATACATTTTCTTCACAGTAGACAAACATGATTCTGTTCAGAAAAACCCAGGGAATGATGCCATGTCATCTGGTAACTACATGAAACATAGTGATCATAAACATTGGCACTGTATATGTTTTATGACATGAAAAGTGAAGTTCATCTTTCGACTCACAGGTGTTTGACTTGCTCATGTGACATCAGTGTTTACAATCCTCAATGTTTCATCTTTTAAAATATATAGTCCTCTTAGACCGTTTTCACAATGACGATAGCAAAGGGACATTTTCGGCAGGTTCTCGAGGGATCGATTCTCTAGAGACAATACCGTTGTGTAAACTTGTGAAATTATCACGTCTCAAGCACTACCTCAAAATGTTTAGATGTGTATATCAAAATGTTGAGATATGCAAGTAAAACTGCGTAAGTCAACATTTTAAGATGGATCATACGAATAGAATGTTTTTTAATTTGTAACATTGTGTGGTGATTTCAAAGGTGGCACAACAGATCCCAGAGTGGTGGTATGACTAATAAACCAACTGTAAATAAAAACTGTTTTATATGGGCTATGATGTGAATAATTTTTTGGTCCGGTCATATGGTTTAAAAAAAATATAAAATCCTGGAAAAACCCTAGGGAGGATGAAAACATGAACATCCTGTCAAACAAATCATGAGGCGAATCAGTCTCAACAAGAGTGCTTTGGCCCTCTTTTCAATGCTTTTGTGTCAATATTTTTTATTAAACCAAATCAAAGTGCTGGGGCAAATGCCTGCTCGCCACACATTTACCAGCGGCCCGCTGCAGCGTAGATAGATAGAAATTGCCACACAATGGCACAAATGAAGAATCGCAACCTTTATTTTTGGGTGGCGGGAATGGGTTTCCATATAAATCATCCCAACATCTCAACTCCCGGTGAAATATACCCACATTTTCAGTTGCAATTTGCTTTTGCCACATGAAGCCTAATAATTTGCATGATTTTGATCAAAATTAAGCATGTTTTGTTGTAAGGTAGGCCTACAGTACTTTTATATTTGTATTAGGGGTAATCATTCATTTTTGATTGTCCAGCATTACTTGGTGAAGAGATTTTGTTAGCTATTAGTAGGCTAACTCTGTGATTTTGCCTTGAGGCTAAAATGTAAGTGTAGAGACAAGAAAATAAACTATTTTTAAAGGGGAATGGAAACACATTAGGAAGTAGAGGTAAGCAAAGAAATTCCATCCACTAATACTAAACATGTGCATTTAACATAGAAACATCTCTATTTTTAGGATTTTGATAATGAACCAGGTTTATTAGAGGTATGGATAGCGCCATCTTGAATTGTAGTGCCTGTAACTGTATTAAGACATAACCTATTTAAAACAAGTTGTTTCATTTGATTACAAATATTCACTCTCTTTTGAAGCCTTATCAATAGTGAATTTAATCTTGCTTATTGACAACGTGTGGCATGTCCATGGCTCAGACATGGCAGACATAATTCAATTTACTATAGGCCTAGCCCCTATATCAGTGTGAATGCTATGTTTAACAGTATATTTCCATATTGAAGCCATACAATTAGGCTTCTTACATGTTCAACATATTTAGAAAAGATGATAGACCTACATACATTTAGTTTCTGTAGGCTATTTTTAACTAACTAGCCTATAACGTACTAACATTTGAATTGGAGTTGATTTCAATGCAATACATAAGATTGTAAATACACAACTTCAAGAAACCGCATATTTAGTCATGGAGCACATTCCGATTGGTCAGTGAAGGGCCAATCATCGACACATACAACTTGTTTATTCATCAAAACCCAGCCCTTTCGTGCCTCTCTCATCTACTGCGCCCATAATTCCAGTTGTATAAAATATTGAAAATATTTTTAATACCACTGAACCGCCAGTGCTAAGATTTAACATTGTGTTAGGTTTGTTAAAATAGAGCCCTCGGCGATGTTGTGTTTTCCTGGTGTCAGGTGTGACCTGGTAACTATGAGTTAAACCTTGAAAGAACCACTTGAGTTTCAGAATAAATAAAGCTCAGGCACCGATGGGATGGCTGCTGTTTTGTCCTAAATTTAGCATAGAGTCAAATGATCAGTAGTCTCAGTGACCGTTTGGTTCAAATCCAGTAAATCATTGTATGCCGTTACAGATACAGTGCCTTGCGAAAGTATTCGCCCCCCTTGAACTTTGCGACCTTTTGCCACATTTCAGGCTTCAAACATAAAGATATAAAACTGTATTTTTTTGTGAAGAATCAACAACAAGTGGGACACAATCATGAAGTGGAACGACATTTATTTGATATTTCAAACTTTTTTAACAAATCAAAAACTGAAAAATTGGGCGTGCAAAATTATTCAGCCCCTTTACTTTCAGTGCAGCAAACTCTCTCCAGAAGTTCAGTGAGGATCTCTGAATGATCCAATGTTGACCTAAATGACTAATGATGATAAATACAATCCACCTGTGTGTAATCAAGTCTCCGTATAAATGCACCTGCACTGTGATAGTCTCAGAGGTCGGTTAAAAGCGCAGAGAGCATCATGAAGAACAAGGAACACACCAGGCAGGTCCGAGATACTGTTGTGAAGAAGTTTAAAGCCGGATTTGGATACAAAAAGATCTCCCAAGCTTTAAACATCCCAAGGAGCACTGTGCAAGCGATAATATTGAAATGGAAGGAGTATCAGACCACTGCAAATCTACCAAGACCTGGCCGTCCCTCTAAACTTTCAGCTCATACAAGGAGAAGACTGATCATAGATGCAGCCAAGAGGCCCATGATCACTCTGGATGAACTGCAGAGATCTACAGCCGAGGTGGGAGACTCTGTCCATAGGACAACAATCAGTCGTATATTGCACAAATCTGGCCTTTATGGAAGTGGCAAGAAGAAAGCCATTTCTTAAAGATATCCATAAAATGTGTCGTTTAAAGTTTGCCACAAGCCACCTGGGAGACACACCAAACATGTGGAAGAAGGTGCTCTGGTCAGATGAAACCAAAATTGAACTTTTTGGCAACAATGCAAAATGTTATGTTTGGCGTAAAAGCAACACAGCTCATCACAATGAACACACCATCCCCACTGTCAAACATGGTGGTGGCAGCATCATGGTTTGGGCCTGCTTTTCTTCAGCAGGGACAGGGAAGATGGTTAAAATTGATGGGAAGATGGATGGAGCCAAATACAGGACCATTCTGGAAGGAAACCTGATGGAGTCTGCAAAAGACCTGAGACTGGGACGGAGATTTGTCTTCCAACAAGACAATGATCCAAAACATAAAGCAAAATCTACAATGGAATGGTTCAAAAATAAACATATCCAGGTGTTAGAATGGCCAAGTCAAAGTCCAGACCTGAATCCAATCGAGAATCTGTGGAAAGAACTGAAAACTGCTGTTCAACAATGCTCTCCATCCAACCTCACTGAGCTCGAGCTGTTTTTCAAGGAGGAATGGGAAAAAATTTCAGTCTCTCGATGTGCAAAACTGATAGAGACATACCCCAAGCGACTTACAGCTGTAATCGCAGCAAAAGGTGGCGCTAAAAAGTATTAACTTAAGGGGGCTGAATAATTTTGCAAGCCCATATTTCAGTTTTTGATTTGTTAAAAAAGTTTGAAATATCCAATAAATGTCGTTCCACTTCATGATTGTGTCCCACTTGTTGTTGATTCTTCACAAAAAATACAGTTTTATATCTTCATGTTTGAAGCCTGAAATGTGGCAAAAGGTCGCAAAGTTCAAGGGGGCCAAATACTTTCGCAAGGCACTGTAACTACCAAGATAAAGGAAACACCTACATAAAGTGTCTTAATAGGACGTTGGGCTACCAACAGCTTTAATGCACCTTGGAATAGATTCTACGAGTGTCTGGAACTCTATCGGAGGGATGCTACACCATTCTTCCACAAGTGTTGTGTTGAAGGTGGTAAAAAATGCTTTCTCAGGCTCCGCTCCAGAATCTCCCATAAGTGTTCAATTATGTTGCGATTGGATGACTTAGATTGCCATGGCATATGGCTTACTTCGTTTTCATTCTTATCAAACCATTCAGTAACCATTCGTGCCCTGTGTATAGGGGCATTGTCATCCTATGGGGGCATTGCCATGGTAGCCAAAATAATGGACTGCCCAGAATTTTTATACATGACCCTAAGCATGATGGGATGTTAATTCCATAATTCATTCAGGAACCACACCTGTGTGGAAGCACCTGCTTTCAATATACTTTGTATCCCTCATTTACTGAAGTGTTTACTTTATTTTGGCAGTTACCTGTATATACAGTAATGATACTCTTATAATTGATGATTGAAGTCTATTTAATAATTAAATAAGAATTGTATACACAAGCCAGGTGGGTAAAGCAAATGCAGAATAATAATGTAGAGGGATGTTCTTTGAAGCTGACAGGTTACTGTAGACAATAGTATTGCTTGCCAACTGTAACTGTTGGAGAAATTCTAAATGCATTTTTTAAATAATATTTTATCTGACATTGTTGCTTATTTCATGTTTAATGGGTTGTTCTGCTTTCCTCATGTAGCTCATCGGTCTCACCTCCAGCATCTACTTTACTCAATGTGAAAGAGGAGGTATGATGTCCTGTGATTTCACCCCCCCCCCCTCCCCTCTTACACTTTGTGAACAAGCAGACAGAGGGAGAGTAATGGTTTGAATGAGCTACTGCAGAAGCGATTTAGAGCTAGTTGAGATAATAGCTCAGCTTCATACGTACAGTATACCTGGAAATGGGTTTCAAATAGGCCTTGCTAAGCTTTTATGAACTAATTTGGCCCATAAACCAGAAGTAAATGCCCAAGCCCTCTCCACATTTGTTTTTTAAATAATTTACTTTGCCGTTTGTGATCAAAACCACTCTTTCTATTTTCTTTTAGAATTTAAGTTGATGAGTCTGTTACCATGGCCTCTACTCCTGTCACTGACCTGTGGGATTGCAGTGAGCATCTGGATACATACTGTACTGTAGTGGAACAAAGGAAACAGAGTGCATTTTGTCCTGTCTGTGGACACCCTCCTGCTTGTTGCTATGAGGGACCCAATTAACATGTTGTTTAATTTGTGATCAAGGAGCTCCAGTCTAGATATTAAAAACAATCTGTTTATTAAAGGAGGCCTGTATATGTCTCTGTCTGATCCAAATCTTGGAGATTCTGGCAGCTGGATCAATATTTATACATTCTATGGGATCAACCCAATAATGATGTAATTTAAACAAAAACAATTTACCTGTTAACTGAATGAATCCTAGTCCAAGTGGCTAGATCCAGTATACAGTTATTTGACTTTTAAACTGCTCGAAAACAAGCTACTGTAGCTACCTAATACCATTTGGATGCACATACATGTAGGCTATACTGTAGTACCCTACTGTAACAGGTTGAAATGAAAGCAAGCGACTCAGTTGTAGCACAATATTGTTAACTACTGTAGTATCTAATGCAAAACTGAGAGCCAAAGGTGCAGATTCTAAGTCTCTGTTGTTATTTTACTGCTGCCGTTTTTAATTATTTGTTACTTTTATTTTAAACTTTTTAATTATCTATTTTTTACTTAACACTTATTTTTCTTAAGAACATGGGAATGGTTGTGATTTTTTTGTCAGACACTTTCTCTCTAACAGCATCTAACATAGTGTGACAGAGAGTGGATCATTATTCATTACTTATTATTTGCTATCATGGTTGGTTAAGTAGGACTTTAACCTTAAGCTTAACCAAATGAATTATGGTATTCAGCACATCAGAATTCCTGTGGTCTGTTTTCAATCACCAAAGTGCATCATGAAGAGAAAGAGTATAGTCAACAGTCCTATCATATAACTCAAATCAAATAACATTTTATTTGTCACGTGCCAAATACAGCAGACCTTACAGTGGAATGCTTACTTACAAGCCCTTAACCAACAATGCTTTAAGAAGTTAAGAACCCTTAAAGCTGGAATCCCTAAATTCGTAGTGGTGAAACTGCCATGTTCATTTACGATATTACAACAACAAAAACACTTCAACAACCAACACTGTTTTTTCCCCCCTTCGTACATCATTGCACACACAATAGAACGACTTGTTTTTATCACGATGCTACTATCCTCTTCATAATCAAAACAAATAAGATATGTGCCTGGGGCGACTATTGATGCTGTTTCACCTCATCCAGATCTCAGCTTTTAGAACTCATAACTAAATTATTTTGGATAGTGGAATCCAAATTAGCAGTGGTTAATTTGAAGGCTCAGCAGTCCTAGTTTTTGCCATTGTTATTTTGTTGAAGCCGATGGTTGGCATCTCTCCATTTCCATTTGGGTACTGTCATTCATACAACACTCCAACATGAATGTTTATTAAGTAGTGTCATGTATGTAGTGTGACTAAGACCATAATTTACTGTTGAAGCCGGAAGTTTACATGCACCTTAGCCAAATACATTTAAACTCAGTTTTTCACAATCCCTGATATTTAATCCTAGTAAAAATTCCCTGTTTTAGGTCAGTTCGAATCACCACTTTATTTTAAGAATGTAAAATGTAAAAAAAAAAAAAATAGTAGATAATTATTTCAGCTTTTATTTCTTTCATCACATTACCAGTGGGTCAGAAGTTAACATACACTCAATTAGTATTTGGTAGCATTGCCTTTAAATTGTTTAACTTGGGTCAGATGTTTCGGGTAGCCTTCCAAAAGCTTCCCACAATAAGTTGGGTGAATTTTGGCACATTCCTCCTGACAGAGCTGGTGTAACTGAGTCAGGTTTGTAGGCCTCCTTGCTTGCACATACGTTTTCAGTTCTGCCCACAAACTTTCTATAGGATTGAGGTCAGGGCTTTGTGATACCTACTCCAATACCTTGACTTTGTTGTCCTTAAGCCATTTTGCAACAACTTTGGAAGTATGCTTGGGGTCATTGTCCATTTGGCAAACCCATTTGTGACCAAGCTTTAACTTCCTGACTGATGTCTTGAGATGTTACTTCAATATATCCCCAAAATTTCCTTCTTCATGATGCTGTCTATTTTGTGAAATGCACCAGTTCCTCCTGCAGCAAAACATCCCCACAACATGATGCTGCCACCCTAGTGCTTCAAAACAGTTCTATTTTTGTTTCATCAGACCAGAGAACATTTCTCCAAAAAGTACGATCTTTGTCCCCATGTGCAGTTGCAAACCTTAGTCTGGCTTTTTTTATGGCGGTTTTTGAGCAGTGCCTTCTTCCTTGCTGAGAGGCCTATCAGGGTATGTCAATATAGGACTCGTTTTACTGTGGATATAGATACTTTTGTACCTGTTTCCTCCAGCATCTTCACAAGGTCCTTTGCTGCTGTTCTGGGATTGATTTTCACTTTTCGCACCAAAGTACGTTCATCTCTAGGAGACAGAATGCGTCTCCTTCCTGAGCGGTATGACGGCTGCGTGGTCCCATGGTGTTTATATTTGCGTACTATTGTTTGTACAGATGAACGTGGTACCTTCAGGCATTTGGAAATTGCTCCCAAGGATGAACCAGACTTGTGGAGGTCTATGATTTTTTTTTCTGAGGTCTTTGCTGATTTCTTTTGATTTTCCCATGATGTCAAGCAAAGAGGCACTGAGTTTGAAGGTAGGCCTTGAAATACATCCACAGGTACACCTCCAATTGACTCAAATGATGTCGATTAGCCTGTCAGTAGCTTCTAAAGCCATAAAAGCATTTTCTGAAGTTTTCCAAGCTGTTTAAAGGCATAGTCAACTTAGTGTATGTAAACTGACCCACTGGAATTGTGATACAGTGAATTATAAGTGAACTAATCTGTCTGTAAACAATTGTTGGACAAATGACTTGTGTCATGCACAAAGTAGATGTCCTAACTGACTTGCCAAAACTATAGTTTGTTAACAAGAAATGTGTGGAGTGGTTGAAAAACGAGTTTTAATGACTCCAACCTAAGTGTATGTAAACTTCCGACTTCAACTGTACATAGTAATTCAATTGGCAGGTACTGTACAGTGTTCCCAGTGTGGGTACACAACCCACATAGTACCAGCAACTGTTATACCGGTTTGTGGCTTGTACCATTTCAAAGACTTGCAAATTAATTCACAATGGAGATTACGGTGTCATTTTAAGAATGCATTATATTATGAGGGGAGGTTTATGCAAAGCTAATATGTATTAAAATGTCAATGTATCACAGATGTGAGGACTGTAATTTACCTACCTGAACTTTGGCACTATAACTTTAGCAACACTTACTATGAAGGAAACCATTTTATCTAACATGTTTATAACCACCTTTTTTGCACTTAACGTGGGTCCTTAGAAAATATATATTTTCTATCTACATCCGGATAACTTGTCTTTATTGATTTAATTTAATTGATTCATTAATGAATGTTTCATTTGTGGAATGTTGTGAAAATGACATTCTAATAAATATTTTAAGCAGTGAAGGGAATTGTTAGGAATCCTGGGTTGTGTGGAAGGTGATGAGCATTTTATTGTGTTGTCTTCAATGATTTCTGTCTTAGAATATTTTGTGAAAGATTGACAGCACAGTTAAGATCTTGTCATTAGAGTTCCCAGAGGTTTTTCATCTTTAAATTGAGTCTCAACTCCCATTTATATTTCTGTGAACATTTGAACCATGAAACATGCATTTTCTTGTATGTGTTTGACCTGCTTGACCCTGTCTGTAATTTGTTCTTACAGGAACAACAACTGTTTTCATCTGTTTTTGTATGAAAATGATATGATTGTATAAAACCAATATGCTCTTCAATGTCCTGTCATTTCTTATCTAATGTTTACATTTTCATTTTCTTTATCCCTTATATGCTTTCTGTAAGAGTTTTTCAAGAAACATTTCACATGTATCAGCATGGTTAAGGAAAACATTGAAAAATAAAGTAACATTTTTTTAAACTTTCCACTCTGTCTCAATAACAATAAAAAGTGGAATCAGAATGGTTAATAAGTGGAGCAAAAGGGACTAGTGTGGTCATATCCAAATCCCTATAACACAAAAAACAACTATAACTCAGATCCAGGGCAAGATAATACTGTATAGAAAACGACACACGCATTGCTGCTCCCAAATGACCTTTTTATTAAGAAAGTTTATAAAAATTGATTTATTAAGTCAGAATTTGAGAAAAGGGAGATTTAGATGAACAAGTGGCAATGATACATGTAGCAGTACAGCTTGGTACTGCAGCCTGCATAAGGCCATTATCTTAGATATTTCACTGAACACAGGAATATCATCAGTCTCAAATATCATCCTGCCATAAACCAGGTCCTTCCCACAACATATTTTCAATAAATCATATGGTTAAAAGTCACACACATTCCAAAATATACCTGGCCTTCTGGAGTTCTCAACTTGGGAAAAAACAAAAAACAGCTTGAGTCGGTTATCAATACTGATAATTGGTGAAAAGTAATTATTTAAAGGGAAGGATTGTATCAACCAAGATTCCTCTCAGAGGTTTCAGAATGCCGGGGAATCAGTTCCTTAGGAATCCAGGGGAGCCAGCTTCTGTTTTTGAAGGTCCATTGCAACTGTATTTATCTCAATATGAAATAATTTCTGGGTAACAATTATGGTCTCCTGAGTGGTGCAGCTGTCTAAGGCTCTGCATCTCAGTGCTAGAGGTGTCACTACAGACTCTGGTTCGATTCCAGGGTGTATCACAACCGGCTGTGATTGGAAGTCCCATGGGGAGGCGCACAATTGACCCAGGTTTGGGTTTGGCCGGGGTAGGCCGTCATTGTAAATAATAATTTGTTCTTAACTGACTTGCCTAGTTAAATAAAATGAACCTTACTGTGTTTGTTTTCAATTAAAAAGGTGAAAAAGAAACAAAAATATATTCTTAGAGAAGGTACATTTCTCAAGAAAAAACTTTGCTAGGACCGTCTGGGAGTGGTCTGAGTGGGGAAGGAAAAACTGTAAACTAGCTGTTATTGGCAGATAGGTTTGGGACTCTCGTTCTTATTGGTCTGTTAACTGATTTACCACCTTCTGATGTCACCAGGCAGCCCAAAACTCCATCCCACCTAAAGAGGCTGAATTTTTAGGCGGTCTTTTCAAACAGCTCTTAAACTAAAAGGGCTTTATCACAATTTTCACAATTTCACAGTATTATTTGTAGTGGAAATTTAGTCTCCCAGATGCTAGGAAGATGAGACAATGAGACATTGATCTAAACTCTTCCTCTGGTTATCTCTATCTTGGGTCACACACACCACACCTTGTCTATAGATTGACAGCTTTTAGGTTTTTATCACCAAGTCATTGTAAGCTCAAGCTATCCCTAGCAAAACCCATTTCCTTAACCAGAAGCCCAGTCTAACTGCAGGAAGTTAGAGTGGACACCATAAAAACTCAGCATTAGCACGCCAGTCTTACTATTAGTTAAATATATAACCGTTTACTATTAATATCAAACAAATCAGGTAAGTATGCAATTTTTCCCTGACATATTCCAACCTTTATAGTGTGGAAATATATATTAAACACAGGAAAATCACGTGTTTGACTGCACTGGGCCTATAAAGCATACTCATAATAACCTGTTAAATGCTATTTGGTCTTATCAAGAAAGAATTAAGAAGATAGATTGGATTCTATTATGTTTTTGCCAATTAGAAGATACCCTTATTTAGTAATTGCCCTCAGGGGACAAATTACCTCGAGTAACCTGTTCCCCCGCACAATGACTCGGTACCGGTACCGCCTGTATATAGCCTCATTATTTGATTAGCATTTTTTACTTTAGTTTATTTAGTACATATTTTCTTAACTCTATTTCTTTAACTGCATTGTTGGTTAAGGGCTTGTAAGTAAGCATTGTTGTATTCAGTGCTTGTGACAAATACAATTGAATTTGTATTGAATTTGATATGGGTCATTCTTGAATTGTGGTGGCATTTGTGTCCCTTAGCTTTGCAACCATGAAACACACTTTAAAATTACAAATAGTTACACATCATACATGTTTTTGTTTATATTGAACTGTTTATCAACGATAAAACATAATGCAAGTGGTTTATATTGCAAAACTTTGTGCATTGTTTCAAGGACATAGGAGAATCAAATTGGCTTGTCCCAGTAGTAATCAAATCACATTTATTTATAAACCCCTTCTTACATCAGCTGATATCTCAAAGTGCTGTACAGAAACGCAGCCTAAAACCCCAAACAGCAAGCAATGCAGTTATTGAAGCACGGTGGCTAGGAAAAATTCCCAAGAAGGGATAGAACCTAGGAAGAAACCTAGAGAGGAACCAGGCTATGAGGGGTGGCCAGTCCTCTTCTGGCTGTGCCAGGTGGAGATTATAACAGAACATGGCCAAGATGTTCAAATGTTCATAGATGACCAGCAGGGTCAAATAATAATAATCACAGTGGTTGTCGAGGGTGCAACAGGTCAGCACCTCAGGAGTAAATGTCAGATGGCTTTTCATAGCCGATCATTCAGAGTATCTCTTACCGCTCCTGCTGTCTCTAGAGAGTTGAAAACATAGCCGCAGGCAGAACAGTTGGAACTGGAGCAGCAGCACGGCCAGGTGGACTGGGGATAGCAAGGAGCCATCAGGCCAGGTAGTCCTGAGGCATGGACAAAGGTCTCAGGTCCTCCAAGAGAGAGAAATAAAGAAAGAAGGAAAGAGAGAGAGAACTAGAGAGAGCATACTTAAATTCACGCAGGACACCGTATAAGACAGGAGAAATACTCCAGATATAACAGACTGGCCTTAGCCCTCCGACATATAAACTACTGCAGCATAAATACTGGAGGCTGAGACAGGAGGGTCGGGAGACACTGAGGCCCCATCCGACGATACCCCTGGACAGGGGTAGAGTTGTAGTGAGTAGAGTTGTAGTGACGTGTAGCAACTGATAATGTAACTGACAATAATGTAATAGCTGCTAAAAATGTAATAACATTTGCATGTATAATGTTATAAATGCTGTTATTGTCATAAATAATGTGCTAAATATGCTGAACGCATAATGTAATAACATTTTAACGTTGATGTAATGATGTAATAATGTAATAATGTTGATTATTACATGGTAAAGTAGATTTTAAAAATCTATAGTGTAATGACGTAAACAAATAATGTAATAACAACCTAAAATCACACTCTTTCTTTAATGGAATGCATTATCTCACACTTGACACTTGAGGAACACTTTGTATTTGCATCCATTGCCAAAGCAGACTTGTTTGACATTGCAAACATCCAGTGTCGTCAAGAAAAAAAGACACACCTTGCAGTGATATTCCAAATTCTCACTCCTCCTTATCCCAGGATTGACCAGGCTACTGTCTCCATACAGTAGAAAAATAGTTATTCGGCAGCGCTTGCTGCAGGCTGTGGTGAGCCAGCGCGTAGCCCCACCCACACCGCCTTAAGTGTCCCCACCAACACTACCAACACCACCCCAATGACCGTCAGAGAGGAGTATCCCCAGATGGCTAACCTTTTTGTTATTTTTTGTTTTTCCAAATCCCCATGGATAACCTTTTAGTTAATTGTTATAATTGTCGAGAAAAGTTTGGTTAAGTGTTTTATAAGATTAATATGTTGGTTCATTAAAGATTTGAGCACAAGTTAAAATAGTGCCACATTTGTTGAATAAAACTGTGATTGTTAAGTGTTGAACAATGTTTAATTAAATAAAATGTTTTTCATAAAAACAATTGTTGAAAGTGTCTTGGATTGTTTCAACATTGTTTTAACAGTAAACAGCATCTTAGGAGTTTTTGCATTTGATTATATGGGAGAGGGGGGGTTAGGGGCTGTTGGGTGTGTATTGGGGAGTAAATTGTGTTAATTGAAAGTCTTGATATTACTGCGAAAGTAAGCTTCAGAGCTAGGATTCAGGAATATGGTTTGGTGTATAGTCAGCTATTACTGAAGCATTACACTTGATATAAATGAAAATAAATAGTCCATTTCGTTTTACATGTTTAACTGGTTGTTATTACAATATTGGTTAAAGTTATGACACAATTGATGATCCCCCCCCCCCCCCACACACTTCATAATGTAATGATCAATGCACAAAAACATTATTACGTTCAGCATATTTATTACATTATTGGCAATGCATTACATTGGCACCATTTATTACATTATAAATGCTAAAGTTATTATATTATGTGCAGCTATTGCATTATTGGCGGTTAAAATATTATTAGCTACTACTACATGTTTTTTGGGGTTAAGAGATATCTATTATTTTGAATGCTGGAAAGTAAACAAAAGTATTTCATATATTGTATAGTTAAATAAAAAACAAATGCTATATATATATATACACACACACACTACGGTTCAAAAGTTTGCGATCACTTAGAAATGTCCTTGTTTTTGAAAGAAAACCACATTTTCTTGTCCATTGAAATAACATCAAATTGATCAGAAATACAGCGTAGACATTGGTAATGTTGTAAATTACTATTGTAGCTGGAAACGGCAGATTTTTTATGGAATATCTACATAGGTGTCCAGAGGCCCATTATCAGCAACCCTCACTCCTGTGTTCCAATGGCACGTTGTGTTTGATTTTTATTTGTTTATTTAACCAGGTAGGCTAGTTGAGAACAAGTTCTCATTTGCAACTGCGACCTGGCCAAGATAAAGCAAAGCAGTTCGACACATAAAACAACACGGAGTTACACATTGAATAAACAAACATACAATCAATAATACAGCAGAAAAATCTATATACAGCATGTGCAAATGAGGTAGGATAAGAGAGGTAAGGCAATAAATTGGCCATGGTGGCTAAGTAATGACAATATAGCAATTAAACACTGGAATGGTAGGGTGTGCAGAAGATGAATATGCAAGTAGAGATACTGGGGTGCAAAGGGGCAAGATAAATCAATAAATCAAATCAAATGGGGATGGGGTAGATTGGATGGGCTATTTACAGATGAGCTACAGTGGGGCAAAAAAGTATTTAGTCAGCCACCAATTGTGCAAGTTCTCCCACTTAAAAAGATGAGGCCTGTAATTTTCATCATAGGGACACTTCAACTATGACAGACAAAATGAGAAAAAAAATCCAGAAAATCACATTGTAGGATTTTTAATGAATTTATTTGCAAATTATGGTGGAAAAGAAGTATTTGGTCACCTACAAACAAGCAAGATTTCTGGCTCTCACAGACCTGTAACTTCTTCTTTAAGAGGCTCCTCTGTCCTGCACTCGTTACCTGTATTAATGGCACCTGTTTGAACTTGTTATCAGTATAAAAGATACATGTCCACAACCTCAAACAGTCACACTCCAAACTCCACTATGGCCAAGACCAAAGAGCTGTCAAAGGACACCAGAAACAAAATTGTAGACCTGCACCAGGAAGACTGAATCTGCAATAGTTAAGCAGCTTGGTTTGAAGAAATCAACTGTGGGAGCAATTATTAGGAAATGGAAGACATACAAGACCACGGATAATTTCCCTCGATCTGGGGCTCTACGCAAGATCTCACCCCGTGGGGTCAGAATGATCACAAGAACGGTGAGCAAAAATCCCAGAACCACACGGGGGACCTAGTGAATGACCTGCAGAGAGCTGGGACCAAAGTAACAAAGCCTACCATCAGTAACACACTACGCCGCCAGGGACTCAAATCATGCAGTGCTAGACATGTACCCTTGCTTAAGCCAGTACATGTTCAGGCCCGTTTGAAGTTTGCTAGAGAGCATTTGGATGATCCAGAAGAAGATTGGGAGAATGTCATATGGTCAGATGAAACCAAAATATAACTTTTTGGTAAAAACTCAACTCGTCGTGTTTGGAGGACAAAGAATGCTGAGTTGCATCCAAAGAACACAATACCTACTGTGAAGCATGGGGGTGGAAACATCATGCTTTGGGGCTGTTTTTCTGCAAAGGGACCATGACGACTGTTCCGTGTAAAGGAAAGAATGAATGGGACCATGTATCATGAGATTTTGAGTGAAAACCTCCTTCCATCAGCAAGGGCATTGAAGATGAAACGTGGCTGGGTTTTTCAGCATGACAATGATCCCAAACACACCGACCGGGCAACGAAGGAGTGGCTTCGTAAGAAGCATTTCAAGGTCCTGGAGTGGCCTCGCCAGTCTCCAGATCTCAACCCCATAGAACATCTTTGGAGGGAGTTGAAAGTCCGTGCTGCCCAGCAACAGCCCCAAAACATCACTGCTCTAGAGGAGATTTGCATGGAGGAATGGGCCAAAATACCAGCAACAGTGTGTGAAAACCTTGTGAAGACTTACAGAAAATGTTTGACCACTGTCATTGCCAACAAAGGGTATATAACAAAGTATTGCGATAAACTTTTGTTATTGAGCAAATACTTATTTTCCACCATAATTTGCAAATAAATTCATTAACAATCCTACAATGTGATTTTCTGGATCTTTTTTTCTCATTTTGTCCGTCATAGATGAATTGTACCTATAATGACAATTACAGGCCTCTCTCATCTTTTTAAGTGGGAGAACTTGCACAATTGGTGGCTGACTAAATACTTTTTTGCCCCACTGTATGTACAGGTGCAGTGATCTGTGAGCTGCTCTGACAGCTAGTGCTTAAAGCTACTGAGGGAGGGAAGAGTCTCCAGCTATAGAGATTTTTGCAGTTCGTTCCAGTCATTGGCAACAGAGAACTGGAAAGAGAGGTGGCCAAAGGAAGAATTGGCTTTGGGTTGACCAGTGGGAGTGCGTACCTGCTGGAGCGCGTGCTAAGGGTGGGTGCTGCTATGGTGACCAGTGAGCTGAGATAAGGCGGGGCTTTACCTAGTAGAGACTTGTAGATGACCTGGAGCCAGTGGGTTTGGCGATGAGTATGAAGCGAGCGCCAGCCAATAAGAGCATACAGGTCGCAGTGGTTGGTATTATATGGGGCTTTGGTGACAAAATGGAAGGCACAGTGATACACTGCATCCAATTTGTTGAGTAGAGTGTTGGAGGCTATTTTGTAAATGACATCGCCGAAGTCGAGGATCGGTAGGAATGTCAGTTTTACGAGGGTATGTTTGGCAGCATGAGTGAAGGATACTTTGTTGCGAAATAGGAAGCCGATTCTAGATTTAATTTTGCATTGGAGATGTGAGATGTGTTTAATGTGAGTCTGGAAGGAGAGTTTACAGTCTAACCAGACACCTAGGTATTTGTAGTTGTCCACATATTCTAAGTCAGAACCGTCCAGAGTAGTGATGCTGGACGTGCGGGCAGGTGCGGGCAGCGAATGTCTGCAACAAGTCCATTTGGTGGAAAAATGTGCATATTTTCTTAATGAGTATTTTAGAATTTTCACATGAAAATCTTTTACCAATTGGATGGAAACCTAGATAAAGGTGTTACTCAATTTACAAAAGTCCTCAATTACCAAAAATGTATAATTGGTGTTACCATCATTGATGTTACTCCTCTTACTAGTAGCACAATGTTATCATAATGGTTAAACATTTGAAATCATTAAGCTGCCATATTAGTTGATTTAGTATGGGAAGATGTTCCCAAATGCATTTAAATAAAAAATGCAAGAATGACCAAAATGTCTTTCTGAGAAATGTTTAGGCTAATTACTGCCTGCACATGAAGTGTTTATTGGTGAGGTCGGGTAAAAAAAAAAAATTATGCAGGCGGGTGCTGGTCAATAGCTAATTTCTCATGACAGAACATAAACATAAATGTTGACATCTGTTGGCGATATTTGCTTAATCTGAGATAGGGGAACAAAAATCTTCTGGTGAAGAGCAGCATCACTAATTATTTTGACGAATCAAGTTAGTGCTTGAAGTGGAGGCGGGATTTTAACCAGAATTTTCATAGTGGTTCTGTAGTGGGGATGGTCTGAATCAGCTGTTTCCATTAGCTCATATTTTCATCACCCAAAATAAATTGAGTAGATCACTAGCTGGTGCACACAAGATTTGCTTTTGGCTTCAGAGATTTTAGAAAAATATTAGGAAAGTTAACATAAAATAACTTCAGTATGTAAATAAAGTTCACACACACAATACATTTTTGATTGTTTTTAATAATATGCAAAGGAACACAAACAAACTAAACCCGATTTACACTAAGACTTATCTGACACAATTCATATCAATAGCTGAAAGTGAACAATCAATTTACAGATTATGGGGGGGGGGGGCATTCTTAAATAATGACACATTCACTAGTAGTCACTTACTACAAACTTTCAAATATTAGGTAACACGATTTTGATGGTCAGGATTGCCTCAAATATCTTTAAAAAGTTATGCAAGTTTGCAGTTTTAAAAAAAATCTCACAAAACATAGAGTACATCGTCAATACTACAGAAGGTAGTTAAAAAGCATTAACAATTGATTTCCCAATATTTTTTTAAAATCAGTTACATGTACACAAAGTCATTGTACCATTTACACAAATTCAGGCTAATATGGTTTATAAATACATACAGCTGTGTCCATTTTGACATTTTAATATACTTGTGATGTAATTTACTCATATATAACATTTACATACCAAGCATTACCACTAATAACAACAGTATGAAAACATCAATTCTAGGAACTGGATTTTTTTTAAATAGATTTTGTCATTATGATTCAATGTTGGTCTACCATGGTACATTTAAAGTAAAGTTTATTATGGCAAATTGTTTATTGCTTGGCAGTGCAATCCTGTTCTCCAAGTCAATCTAAAAAGCATGTGAAAAATGTTTTATATGATAAACAAAGCAGTCATAGCATGACTACTGTGTGTATAAAGAGAAATAGCTTAATCTTCGTGATAATTTCCTTAAATCAGAAACGATTTTACCAACTAATTTACCTCGTCATTTACCTCAGAATTCAAGCTAAGTAATGTGGCCTCATTATGGTAGACACAACTGCTGGTCATTTTACTTTACAGACAATTGAATAATTTACACTTAATCTAAAATAATATATGGTACAAAATCTCTATGCTTTTTAAGGCAAATCTATGGCTTTAATATTGAATTACTACTCATAGAAATATTTTTTTCTGATTTAAGGTGTCTGATTTGGGATGTTCTTTTGAGGAAAACCCTGTAACGAGTACATTTTATTATCAAGATGATTAACAAAGGAATACGACAATACCAATGTCAAGTATGTGCCCATGGCTTTTACAAATTGTCATCTGATGTATTAAAACATTTTCTTATCAATATTCAAATTAATTGCTTTATTGCTTTTATGTAGGCATAGCCAATGTCTCTACGACGAGAAAAGATCAGATGTTTTCAGATGGGCAATTGTAACCTAGGCCCGAATTCAATTAAATCTGCCATAGCAATATTGATGCAGTATCCTTGTATACACAACTGCTGTCATGCACACGTGTCTGAAAATTGAAAGCACTACCTGCTGTTTCTACCAAAACCATTTTGCCATTTTGTTTATAACGGAAAAGGTATGTTTAGATTTGTGCTGCTGCTTGAATATTGCAATGTGGTTTCATTGAATTGAGATCCATATTATTGCAGTACATTTATAAGAATTATGGTGGTCAACAAGTACAGTTCCTCACAACACAAGAACAACAACAACTTGAACTTACATTTGTACAAATGCATTTGATTATGGTCTCAATTGACTAATGGTAATATGCGTTAAAGGATTTAAGTCACAATGTATACAGTTGATTTTGATTTTTATGCACAAGCTATTGAAGAAATATATAACAGCACTATAATTGACTGGTTTTCTGCATGCCCAAGGTAGACTGAAGTACTAATGCTTCCATTTTTGCATGCGTCACATGCATGTGTCTGAGAATGAGTGCAATTGTTGTGAAGGATGCATGTTATTGCCATTTATGGTGATAAAACAACAACAAAAACTACTGCTGTCAAATTATCTTTTGATTCATCCCTGGATATTTTTATGGTGTCAGGCAAAGATAGGTGCAATCAATCACTGCTTAAAATCTGAGAAGCATGTGTATTGTAACACTAATTGATTACAGTAAGTGCTACCTGTTGTAGGTTTGATGTGGTCTATTTAGGGACAAATATTAACAGTCACTTTTCTTCTATAAAGCACTTTCAACTTGGCCTAGGTTTCAGTCTGGAGTCATATATTCTAATTAAGCAGCTATGGTGTTGTTATAAATGGGTAAACACCTGCAAGTAATTGCATAGTGCTTGTGGCTGTCAAACGTAAAGTGTATTCTGACAACCCATTCTTTCCACAGCCTACAGTATTTAGAGAGTCAAGATGCTTCCCAGCAAACTCCATTTAACATTACTGGTTCAGCCAATGTTGAACCACCATTTGTTCAGATGTCGATGCCATGAACATGTGATCTTTCTGGAGTTTGCTGTTTTCCAGATATTTGCATGAAGATTTCAGCATTTTAAAAGGCATTTAAATGACATTCTAAATATGATAATGCATTTCACCTAGTCTAAAATATGAAACGGTTTGATTTGATGTAGTAATTTAAGATACATTTGGCATATAAAAGCAAAGTCAGGGACTATCCCGTGCTATCATTGAAACCCATAGTTTAGCACCTGTTGCCATTTTTGTTGAGGTATCTGAACAAAAAGACCACACTCGCCTAGTTTAAACATTGTTTGCATGTCATGGATCTTATAACAGAGCTTTTCTTGATTGTTTTTTGTTGTTTTTCACTACTTTCTGAAACAAGCAAAAGTACAGATTATTGTATAAAAAGACTTGTTTTGGTATAATAATGGTGTTATGTCAGAATGTTTTGCTAGTGCAGAGAATAAAATGTCCCTGTTTGGCACTTAACTGCAAAACCAGAATGAATCTTCAAGAAAAGCGGATGTCTTAATAAGAAATAATGTGAAAAAAGCGATAATATTTGACTTGACTCAATCTAAACTAATGAAATGTCAACCTGCTTTTACAGGTAGAATGGCAGATTGGAGATTACTCTGAACACAATAACTATCATAGCTGCACTGAACTTGCAAAATGTACACCTGGCATGCATTGTTTTCAATAAAGATTGAAGCATTCTAACATCTACAAACACATGGAGCATGAACCTCCATACATCCTGATGTTTAACTAAATAATGCAAATATTCAGGCCATGTTAAACCTTATAAGAGCATTTTCAGCATTGAGAGATTATGGGTATGCTCCGTTTGACCAAATAATTTGGCCACCTGAAACTACATGAAGAGACTAAATGTGCAGCCAAGTTGTAAGCAGGTTTCATACTATATCTTTATAGTCTACTTTTAAAGATCCACTGCCACTAAATAAATCTGAAAAGTTATTATTTGCAATTGTCTCACTATGTGTGTCTATAATTAGTAAGTCACTTTTGGGTGAATTATTACAACATTTCCCATAATCAGATGAAATTATGACGGTACCATTAGAATATATTGTTTGTTCACTGACTAAATAACTAGCAAGAAAGTTGTAAGTACCGTACAGTAGTGATGTATGCATTGTATATATATAACATATATATATATATATATATATATATATATATGCAATTTAGCTAGTAAATACAGATAGACTATTGTGTATGTATGTGAGTATGCTGTAAACGACTAATTCCACATTCCCTTTGGTAGTTGTTTTTTAAATGAACATAGCACAATCTCATGAAAGTTCCTAAAGTAAAGATATGCATAGATATGTTTAACAACTTCTGCATTTGTTAGTTTTATTATTTAGTTGTATTAGTTTTATTTTCATTCAGTCAATGAATGGTATTCTTCTGTTTCTTACATTTGATGTAACCCCACCGTTCTTGTGTGATATTTGTTCTTGAAATACAGGACAGATAGGGCCGTCAACAAGGTGACACCTTGCAACTCTTGAGATAAATGCTAAAACCTTGCTGCCTATTTGAGAAAATGATCTCAATTATGTCTGATAAGCAGCAAACTACCGTAATGATGTAATGATTTAAAAATGGTACGTTGAGCTATTCGATAAAAAAGAAAAGGAGCTGAGAGAGAGAAAACAATGGCAGGGAAAACCTACAGAGCCAAGAGCCTTGGCTCTGTAGGGTTATAGAGTCAGCTTGGATCGGATCAGATATTCTCAGGATGATGGCAAATCCTGCTACTTGCTACTTGTGGAAAAGGATTGGTTTGGCCAAGCCTGCCAGGATCTTTGGCACATGCACTGAGATTATCTCGGCAATCATCTCTGGAAAGCTGACCTTGGTGGGCAGAGACTGGGCCTGGATAAACAGATCAAATGTAAACTGCTGGAGTTTCCTCACGATCTGGTTGTTGGAGAGATGGACAGAGACAATACACAGTTACAATTCTGTCACTTCAAATTAACATTTGGAAACGGCGCCACTCCAAAATGTTTAAGACGTCACCTCATTTCACCTTTATAATTTTGTCCTGGCAGGCTAATGTATTTCAGCAGTTGCGCCTTCATCAGAGCATCAAGAGACGTGCCAAAGCCATCGTTTTTATGCAAATGCATAACTGATAATTACAATTGCCTGTTTGAGGGTGGTACGTAGTGGTATTCAAGCAATTGTTACTATATATACAAATACATATACAAATACACAGATCAGCACAATAAACTTGACAAACAGCATTTAGGTATTCATGATGACGTAGGAAATTTGAGATATGTTGGCGCAATTAGTTACTTCCTAATGCACAATAAAGCTTACAAAAATAGATGCATTGGGGTATGGAAAATAAACATCTGGATAGAAAGATTGTGATTGAACAAGTTTGGGAAACCCTTGTCTAAACAATGAGTTCTCATTCAGATTATTCTTGTAGATTATATGGCCAAGCTGTCATTTGTATGCTCATGTATATTCTCCTACATTCAGTCGCAATCTTTCTATCCAGACGTTCATTTTTTATACCCCAAAGCATCTATTATTGTGCACTAGGAAGTAATTAATTGCAAGAAAATATCTCAAATGTCCTACATCATCATGAATACCTAAATGCTATTTGTTGAGTTTATTGTGCTGATCTGTGTATTTGTGCTGTATATTTGTATATGTATTTCTATATATATTGTAACAATTGTTTGTTGACTAATGTTTTGAATAACACTATGCACTGCCCTCACACAGGTACGGCATTTGTAATTAGCACCTAGCACTTGCTTAAACAACGATGGCTTGGGCACATCTCTTGATGCTCTGATGAAGACATAACTGCCGAAAACGTGAAATGAGGTGACGTCTCAAAAAAGAGGAATGCCGTCGTTTCCCAATGTTCTTGAACTTGGGATTTCATTTGAAGTCATTGTCGTATATGGCAGAGCACTCAGCGAATAAGGTGAGATAGCACACCTGTTACCCACTCCATTACAATTCTGTCACATTCTCAGTTTTTGTTTAGTTAAACATGACAAATTTAGACTTTTATCACTTAGATAAAATATGTCATTAAATCTTGGTACTGCAATTTAAGATTGTCATTAAGGCTCTTAGCTTGATACATTCTAAGATAACAGAATATATCAAATAAAGTTATTGAGGATGCACATTGTCTCTCACCGGTTGGAGGGAATCCATGAGGCGGGTGAGCTGATAGAACCTCTGAGAGCAGTTGGACTTCCTTCCATAGTTAATGACACGATCAAGTTCATTGATGTAGGTCAGCCGCAATTCATCAAAGTACTTCTGACTCTTAAGACCATCGACTGGAACTGCGAAGGAGACAAGCAACGTTATTGTTGTTTTGTCCACAATATTGCATTTCTGTTGCTCAACTATTGATAATACACTGTTTGGTTTTATAAATCAAAGCTTTCTCTGATTGTACTGGATCATTTCGACAGTATTATGAAAATGGCTTAGACTAGGACATCGCTTGCAAATCAATTGAATGAAAAAAGGAAATACACCATGTGAGGCTCTCGACATTATTCTAATGGACCTGCCAACATTGGGCTGGGCAGCAATACTCACTGATGCTGAAGAGGAGCAGGGCCTTCATGCAGAGGAACTCTTCCTGAGTGACTTGCAGCAGGACAAACTGCTGGGAGAGGTGTCTCATCCGTATACAGTGCTCGAACATGCTGGAGATGTGCATCCGATGGCTGGGGACGAGAGAGAATCATATCAAATCAAATTGTATATGTCACATGTGCCGAATACAACAGGTGTACCGTGAAATGCTTACTTACAAGCCCTTAACCAACAATGCAGTTCAAGAAATAGTTATGAAAATATTTAATAAATAAACAAAAGTTAAAAAATAATAATAATAATCTGACAGTAACACAAGAAAATGACATAACGAGGCTATAAACAGAGGGTACCGGTATATGCGGGTGTACAGGTTAGTCGAGGTAATTTGTAAAGTGACTATGCAAAGACAATAAACGGGGGGGTCAATGTAAATAGTCTGGCTGGCCATTTGATTACTTGTTCAGCAGTTTAATGGCTTGGGGGTAGAAGCTGTTAAGGAGTCTTTTGGTCCTAGACTTGGCACTCTGTTACTGCTTACCATGCGGTAGCAGAGAGAACAGTCTATGACTTGGGTGACTGGAGTCTTTGACAATTTGTTGGACCTTCCTCTGACACCGCCTAGTATATAGGTCCTGGATGTCAGGAAGCTTGGCCCAAGTGATGTACTGGACCATATGCACTACCCTCTGTAGCGCCTTATGGTCAGATGCCGAGCAGTTGCCATTCCAGGCGTTGTTGCAACCGGTCAGGATGCTCTCGATGGTGCAGCTGTAGAACCTTTTGAGGATCTGGGGAGCCAAGCCAAATCTTTTCAGTCTCCTGAGGGGGGAAAGGTGTTGTCGTTCCCTGTTCACAACTGTTTTGGTGTGTTTGGACCATGATAGTTTGTTGGTGATGTAGACACTAAGGAACTTGAAACTCTCGACCCGCTCCATTTCAGTCCCTTTGATGTTAATGGGTGTGTGTGTGGTCCTCCTTTTCCTATAGTCCATGATCCGATCCTTTGTCTTGCTCACATTGAGGGAGAGGTTGTTGTCCTGGCACCACACTGCCAGGTCTCTGACCTCCTCCCTATAGGCTGTCTCATCGTTGTCGGTGATCAGGCCTAACACTGTTGTGTCGTCAGCAAACTTAATGATTGTGTTGGAGTCATGCTTGGCCACGCAGTCATAGGTGAACAGGGAGTACAGGAAGAGACTAAGCATGCACCCCTGAGGGGCCCCAGTGTTGAGGATCAACGTGGCAAATGTGTTGTTGCCTACCCTTACCACCTGGGGGCGGCTCGTCAAGAAGTCCAGGATCCAATTGCAGTGGGAGGTGTTTAGTCTCAGGGTCCTTAGCGTAGTGATGAGCTTTGTGGGCACTATGGTGTTGAACGCTGAGCTGTAGTCAATGAACAGCATTCTCACATAGGTGGTCCTTTTGTCCAGGTGGGAAAGGGCATGATGGTGTTGTGTGAGCCATGACCAGCCTTTCAAAGCACTTCATGGCTACCAACGTCAGTGCTACGGGGCGGTAATCATTTAAGCAGGTTACCTTCGCTTTCTTGGTCACAGGGACTATGTTGGTCTGTTTGAAACATGTAGGTATTATAGACTCGGTCAGGGAGAGGTTGAAAATGTCAGTGAAGACACTTGCCAGTTGGTCTGCGCCTGCTTTGAGTCCACATCCTGGTAATCCGTCTAGCCTCGCTGCTTTGTAAATGTTGACCTGTTTAAAGGTCTTTCTCACATCGGCTACGGAGAGCATGATCACAGTCGTCCGGAACAGCTGGTGCTCTCATGCATGCTTCAGTGTTGCTTGCCTCGAAGCTAGCATAAAAGGCATTTAGCTCGTCTGGTAGGCTTGCGTCACTGGGCAGCTCGCAGCTGGGTTTCCCTTTGTAGTCTGTAATTGTTTTTTAAGCCCTGCCACATCCGATGAGCATCAGAGCCAGTGTAGTAGGATTAAATATTAGTCCTGTGTTGATGCTTTGCCTGTTTGATGGTTCGTCTGAGGGCATTGCGGGATGCCATATAAGCATCTGGATTAGTGTCCCGCTCCTTGAAACGGCAGCTATAGTCCTGTAGCGTAGCATCCGTGTCATCTAACCACTTCCGTGTCATCTAACCACTTCTAACCACTTCCGTATTGAGCGAGTCACTGGTACTTCCTGCTTTAGTTTTAGCTTGTAAGCAGGAATCAGTAGAATAGACTTATGGTCAGATTTGCCAAATGGAGGGCGGGGAGAGCTTTGTATGCATCTCCATGTGTGGAGAAAAGGTGGTCTAGAGTTTTTTTCTTCTTCTGGTTGCACATGTGAGATGCTGGCAGAAATGATGTAAAACATATTTAAGTTTGCCTGCATTAAAGTCCCTGGCCACTAGGAGCGCTGTTTCTGGATGAGCATTTTCTGGTTTGCTTATGATCTTAATACAGCTCATTGAATGTGGTCTTAGTGCCAGCATCGGTTTGTGGTGGTAAATAGACGGCTACGAATAACATAGATAAGAACTCTCTTGGTAGATAGTGTGGTCTACAGCTTATCATGAAGTATTCTACCTCAGGCGAGCAATATCTCGAGACTTCTTTAATACTAGACATCACGCACCAGCAGTTATTGATAAATAGACACACACCCTCACCACTCGTCTTACCAGACGTAGCTGCTCTGTCCTGACGATGCAAGGAGCAGCCAGCCAGCTCTATATTAACCGTGTCATCGTTCCGCCGCGTCTCGGTGAAACATAAGATATTACAGTTTTTAATGTCCCGTTGATAGGATAGCCTTAATCGTAGATAATCCAGTTTGTTTTCCAATGATTGCACGTTGGCAAATAATACGTAGGGTAGAGGTGGTTTAACTACTCGTCTGCAAATTCTTACAAGGCACGACAAAGCAGTATATCCTTTGCGTTCGGACTGAATAAAGAAAAATCTGCGTCCAGATCGAGGTGAGTAATCACTGTTCTGATGTCCAGAAGCTCTTTTCGGTCATAAGAGACGGTCGCAGCAACATTATGTACAAAATGAATTATTAACCATGCGGGGGAAAAAAATAAAAAAAATAGTTAACAGTTAGTTAGGAGCCCGTAAAACCATCCCATCTGGCACCATTATTGGAAGAGAGGAGGGAGTGGGGCAGTGAAGGTCAGGGTGAGATACAGTATAAAGAGAATGAGCCAATGAAAAATCAG
This sequence comes from Oncorhynchus masou masou, assembly GCF_036934945.1. Classification (NCBI taxonomy): domain Eukaryota; kingdom Metazoa; phylum Chordata; class Actinopteri; order Salmoniformes; family Salmonidae; genus Oncorhynchus; species Oncorhynchus masou. The sequence goes on from NC_088223.1 coordinate 59,817,171, forward strand.
ACCGGGTTGGGGAGTTTATCGGGAATATATTAAGAGAGGGATAATCTGTGAATGTGTTGTTGTGAGAGATATAGATAGAGGGAGCAAATAGATGAGAGAGTAAGAGAGTGAGACCTTTATGTGAAACTGTTGCAATGATTACAATTGTAATCCTCCCTCTTTATGACCATAGTTATATGCTCATTTGTCACCTTTGACCTACTGCCCAGCGGGCAAAGCTGGATGAAATCTGTTTGTAATGATGTCATTTCAACTAGTTTTGCCTGCTGGGTTGAGTGTGGTCTGATAATACAGGATCACAGTGATTGGTACTGAATGCTGCCCAGGATTATTTTCAAACAAACTGAAAATGTGACCTGATTACATGATTTTCTATGATGACATTGTACATCTAATGTATAAATAATTTACAGACATAGTTCACAGGAATAGACGCTAATATACTTAATATATAATATATGCTACATGGATCACTAACCAGTTTTCTATCCAACTTTTTATTGTGAGTAAAGTACCTATTGGATAAAAAATGTCATGACAGGCCTGATGGAAACAGAACATTCTTTGGTAAACTTTCCAAATGTCAACAAAACTCAATACACTAGACAAGGTGGGATCTTTTTGTGTCGGTAAAATTAATTATGCGATACATGTCGGTGGAAATGCTTTTAAGCGCAAATATTGATATAATAATATCATATCAAAGTAAACTTGGTAGTCATGACCATCAACGCTTGGCTGCCATTTGACAAATAAAAATAATCTCACTCTTTTGTCCATAATAATCTGATGTAAGATATTGATTAGAGTGCACGTGCCAATACCATTATGGGCACACGATATATAATACAAACATATTTGTGAGAAAACCATGAATAGAGTTGAAAATGTGTTGGTATTTTTTATTTGGTACATGGGATTTAACCGCAAAACCTATTTTTATGTGCACTACGTCATCACGCACAGACTTTTATCTGCAACAAGTTAATCTGATGGAAACACATCTCTGGTGGGAAAATGCGCATATTGATTTTATGCGGATTTTAGAATTTTTGAATGAAAATCTGTTACCAATAGGATGGAAACCTAGCTAATGATAATAAGGGTGCTTTAGTTGTAACATTTACAGTATATTAGCAATAATAAAATATTTAATTTACCTCATGGCAGGGTAATAATATCTCCACAATGTTCTGCACTGCACCTCAGTAATGGCTATTGTGACAAAATCCCGGGAACTTTCAATAAATGCCCTGGTTTTCCAGAAATCCTGGTTGGAGGAGGGTTCCCGATTTCCTGCTTATTCCCTCCTAATTCTGGGAATCCTACATCCTTGATTTTGGGAAAACTAGAGAATTTATTCAAAGTTCCCAGAATTATGCAACCCTAGTAATGACACTTTAAATACCATTGAACTACCTTAGTCACTTGTGATACTTACGTACTCCGTAATATTCAGATTTGAACTAAATATCACTACTTCTCTTGAAACCTGCACCATAGGTGATGTAATGCTGAAAAAATGTAATCTTCCTCAGGACTTATCATGTGACTAAAGAACACCAAATAAAGAAATTAAATATAAATGTTACTGAAAGCCAGGCTTGTAAGCCCGTGTGCACATGGAATTCTAGACATATCGGTGAGAGAGAGAGACAGAGAGAGCGAGAGGCAAGTAGAGAGAGAGAAAGAGCGAGAGAAAATGAGAGCGACAGGGACAAGGAGCAAGACAGACATAGAGGGAACAAAATTGGCATCTGCCGTACTTATGACAGACAGAAGCCACTGGAGGAAATCTTCACCAACATAATGGGACAACACTGAGTTGTGGCCCTGGGGGTAATAAGATAATATCACAGAAATAATTGAATTCAGTATCACATAGCTGCACATACTCATTGAAAACAAGGTCTGGGGCGAAGTAGAGCATTCTGGCATTGACATTTTTGTAGGACCTCCATCCCAAGCCGAACACCATCACCCCCATCCATGAATGCTGGATTACTGTCATCTGGTCATCCACATGCAGATTCCGAAAACCTGAGAAGAAAATGAAAAACCACATGGAAATGGATTATTATCAAAACATGTCTCTGATGAATTCTTAATGCCTTCACTACCTGCAAATTGCTGCAATGCCATTGCAAACTTGTTATGAATTAAATTATGACATCTTCAAGGACCACATGTATGATTCTTCTATTCCAGTACTGTACCTGGCATGCCTTTGGCCCACTTGACCACTTTGACCAGTTGGCGCTCCCCAAGTTCGTTGAGGCTGGTGAGCAGCACTGCAGCTGAGTCCGGCTGGCAATGGTCATGTCCCGCATTAACCACCTCTGGCTCGATGGACTCCAAGATGTTGAGGAACACCAGCTGGGAATGGAAGGTCAGGCCAGACTGGGGAGAGACACACTGGATGGCATCAGTGGGGCCTTGGTTAGGCAGATCCTCCTCCGGGCTCTTCAGCTGTCCAATCTTCTTCAGTTTACGTGCTACATATGGTCAAGAAATGGAACATGGATGAGTAATGGTACAAGAATAGTGTAATATCTGATGTAGCTGTTAACAATTTCCAAATCCATGATACAACTGTACATAAATGACAGTTCAGATTGTGAGGGAAATTAGCAATATACAGTTGAAGTCGGAAGTTTACATACACCTTAGCCAAATACATTTAAACTTAGTTTTTCACAATTCCTGACATTTATTCAGAGTAAAAATTCTCTGTCTTAGGTCAGTTAGGATAGCCAGTTTATTTTAAGAATGTGAAATGTCAGAAGAATAGTTGAGAGTATTATTTATTTCAGCTTTTATTTCTTTCATCACATTCCCAGTGGGTCAGAAGTTGACATACACTCAATTAGTATTTGGTAACACTGCCTTTAAATTGTTTAACTTGGGTCAAACATTTAGGGTAGCCTTCCACAAGCGTCCCACAATAAGTTGTGTGGATATTGGCCCATTCCTCCTGACAGAGGTGGTGCAACTGAGTCAGGTTTGTAGGCCTCCTTGCTCACACTCTTTTTCAGTTCTGGCCACATATTTTCTATAGGATTGAGGTCAGGGCTTTGCGATGGCCACTCCAATACCTTGACTTTGTTTTGTGTCCTTAAGCAATTTTGTCACAACTTTGGAAGTATGCTTGGGGTCATTGTCCATTTGGAAGACCAATTTGCGACCAAGCTTTAACTTCCTGACTGATGTCTTGAGATGTTGCTTCAATATATCCACGTAATTTTCCTTCCTCATGACGTGCACCAGGCCCTCCTGCAGCAAAACACCCCCACAAAATGATGCTGCCACCCCTGTGCTTCACGGTTGGGATGGTGTTCTTTGGCTTTTTTCTCAAAACATAACAATGGTCATTATGGCCATCAGACCAGAGGACATTTCTCCAGAAAGTACGATCTTTGTCCCCATGTGCAATTGAAAACCTTAGTCTGGCTTTTTGCATGGCGGTTTTTGAGCAGTGCCTTCTTCCTTGCTGAGAGGCCTATCAGGGTATGTCAATATAGGACCCGTTTTACTGTGGATATAGATAATTTTGTACCCGTTTCCTCCAGCATCTTCACAAGGTCATTTGCTGCTGTTCTGGGATTGATTTGCACTTTTCGCACCACCAAAGTACCTTCATCTCTAGGAGACAGAATGCGTCTCCTTTCTGAGCGGTATGACGGCTGCGTGGTCCAATGGTGTTCATACTTGCGCACTATTGTTTGTACAGATGAACGTGGTACCTTCAGGCGTTTGGAAATTGCTCCCAAGGATGAACCAGACTTGTGGAGGTCTACAATTTTTTTTCTTAGGTCTTGGCTGATTTCTTTTGATTTTCCCATGATGTCAAGCAAAGAGGCACTGAGTTTGAAGGTAGGCCTTGAAATACATGAATAGGTACACCTCCAATTGACTCAAATGATGTCAATTAGCCTATCAGAAGTTTCTAAAGCCATGACATAATTTTCTGGAATTTTCCAAGCTGTTTAAAGGCACAGTCAACTTAGTGTATGTAAACTTCTGACCCACTGGTATTGTGATACAGTGAATTATAAGTGAAATAATCTGTCTGTAAACAATTGTTGGAAAAATGACTTGTGTCAAGCACAAAGTAGATGTCATAACCGACTTGCCAAAACTATAGTTTGTTTACAAGAAATTTGTGGAGTGGTTGAAAAATGAGTTTTAATGACTTCCGACTCAAAAAAAACTTCAGACTCAAATGTACAACATCTGTAAGGTCCCTCAGTCAAGTATTGCATTTCAAGCACAAATTGAACTGTAAAGACCAGCGAGCTTTTCGAAAGCCTCATAAAGAAGGGCAGTGATCAGACATTAAATATCTCTAAAAAGTATGCTTTGGATTATGTTATAAACCACCCAGATGCATCAAAGATACAGTTGTCCTTCTGAACTGAGCTGCAGGACAGGAATGAAACTGCTCAGGGATATTACCTGTAAAATAGTTAGAGTTCAAATGCAGTGATGGGAGAAAACTGAGGATGGATCAACAACATTGTATTGACTCCACAATGATGACTTAAATGTTTGGGGCAAATCCAACACATCACTGAGTAACTGACTCTGTCACGGTTTTCATATGGTGAAGGAGAGTCGGACCAAACTGCAGCGTGTCTATTGTGATCCATGTTTAATTAAACAAACGTAACACGAATCAATACAAAACACTACAAAACAAATAAACGAAAACCGAAACAGCCTAAACTGGTGTAAACTAACACAGCACAAGGACATCAAGACACTAAGGACAATCACCCACGACAAACTCAAAGAATATGGCTGCCTAAATATGGTTCCCAATCAGAGACAACGATAAGCACCTGCCTCTGATTGAGAACCACTCCAGACAGCCATAGACTTTGCTAGATAACCCCACTAGCTACAATCCCAAATACATACACACCAAAACCCCAAGACAAAATACACCACAATACAAAAACTCCATGCCACACCCTGGCCTGACCCAATACATGAAGAAAAACACAAAATACTTAGACCAGGGCGTGACAGCCTCCTTATTTTCAAGCATGGTGGTGGCTGCATCATGGTATGGGTATGCTTGACATCGGCAAATACTGGGGAGTTTTTTCAGGATAAAAAGAAACCAGATGGAGCTAAGCGCACACAAAATCCTAGAGAAAAACCTGCTTCAGTCTGCTTTATAATAGACACTGGGAGAGGAATTCACCTTTCTGCAGGCCAATAACCTACAACACAAGGCCAAATCTACATTGGAGTTGCTTACCAAGAAGCCAGTAAATGTTCTTGAGTGGCTGCATGCAAACACAACAACAACTCCACTTTCTGGATCTGGGCCAACCTATTACAATCTTAGAATTGTGGTACACCACCATAGCTTAATATCGCTAAATAACAACATGGGTTGGTTTAATAATTTAAAGGTATCCATGACCATTTCAAACATATTTCCTAAATGAAAGCAAATGAATTGGTATATAACTCATTGATCCTGCTTTGTAACTAGACCTACCCCATCTAATTTACGTGCTAGCTAGCCTGTAAATAAAATAACATAGCTAGCTAGAAAGGGAAGTTTTTATACCTAAATATATAATTTTCCTAAGATATTGTCACTACACATGCCATAAAATCTGCTAAATATGTTTATGTGACCAATAACATTTGATTTGATTTGTAATTGCTTGACATGATATGTATTTTGGCCAATAGACATGCTCATTGTACACTGAACAAAAATATAAATACAATATGTAACAATGTCAATGATTTTACTGAGTTACAGTTCATAAAAATTTCAATTAAGGCAGCCCCCTGCACCTCTATGATTCAGAGGGGTTGGGTTAAATGCGGAAGACACACTTCAGTTGAATGCATTTAGTTGTACAACTGACGAGATACCCCCTTTCCCTTATAAGGCAGTCAGTCAATTGAAAATAAATTCAGTAGGCCCTTATATATAGATTTCACATGACTGGGCAGTCATGGGTGGGCCTGGGAGTGCATAGGCCCACCCACTTGGGAGCCAGCCCCAGCCAATCAGAAAAAAATGTTTTCCCACAAAGGGGCTTTATTGCAGACAGAAGTACTCCTTAGTTTCATCAGCTGTCTGGGTGGCTGGTCTCAGACAATCCCGTAGTTGAAGAAGCTGGACGTGGAGGTTCTGGGCTGGCGTGGTTACACGTGGTCTGAGGTTGTGAGGCCGGTTGGACATACTGCCAAATTCTCTAAAACGACGTTGTAGGAGGGTTATGGTAGAGAAATGAACATTCAATTATCTGGCAACAGCTCTGGTGGACATTCCTGCAGTCAGCATGCCAATTGCACACTCTTTCAAAACTTGAGACATCTGTGGCATTGCGTTGTATGACAAAACTGCACATTTCAGAGTGGCCTTGTATTGTCCCCTGCACACGGTGCACCTGTGTAATGATCATGCTGTTTAATCATCTTCTTTATATGCCACACCTGTCAGGTGGATGAATTATCTTGGCAAAGGAGAAATGCTCACTAACATGGATGTAAACAAAGTTATGCACAACATTTTAGAGAAATAAGCTTTTTGTCCGTATGGAACATCTCTGGATCTTTTTTTCAGCTCATGAAACATGGGACCAACACATTACATGTTGCATTTATATTTTTGTTCAGTATAACTTAAAAAGAAAGAAAGAATGTGGTGTAATGCAAGGGTGAGAACAGACTGATGCACAGATGAGAGAGATGACGCAGAGGGGTGATACCTGACAAATGCAGGGGTGAGGGTTGAGGAGGAGGGTGCAGAATTGATACTTGACTAGGGGAGGTAGGGCCAGCTCCAGGCATAAACGACATAAGCGGCCACTAGCTTTAAAACTTCAACAATTTCTCTCCACCCCATGGCAAAATGTGTAGAATTGCAGGAAATTAAATTTAAAACAATACATTTTGGGTTCAAACCAAATCTCACTTAGGGCCCCGAAAAGGCTAGAGCTGGCCCTGAAGGGAGGGGTAAGGGTTGAGTCCGAGGGGTGACACTTGACTAGTGCAGGGTTAAAACTTGACTAGGCAAAGGAGAAGGTCTGAGGTTCAATTCTGTTGATTTCACTTTGGCCAATACCTCATCCAAATCCGTGTGGTTCCTCCTTCTGAACAGACCAAATATGCAGCCAACATCTTCAAGATCCTAATACTTGTAATAATATGGTAATTTTGCGTTAAAAGGGCAAGGATTTCCTTGTTACTAAAGCCAATTCTAAAATATAGTTTCACCAGGTCATCTAACTCAATGGTGGCACACAGCAACAGGGAGCCAAGGAAGCATGCAATAAACCAAATCTTGAAATATTACTGCAATTTTATTCTCACAATTTCGACTTGATTCTTGAAATGTTGATATTTTTAAGTATTATCCATACAAAACAATATATAATCTAAGTGCATCAGCATTTATTTATTTTCTGCTTAGCCATAATACTCTTCAGTATAGAACGTATTTTACCACACTGCTGGAGGCTCCTCTCCGTTTCATTAAAAAAATTACGCTGGAGGTCAACAGAGGTCCTGTTTTCCCTAATGCGGATTTGAACTTTAAAGTAATTCAGGTTCAAGAATCACCTGTGGTAGTAGAAGGGAAAACATGAGAATAATTCAAGTTTAAACATAACAAAGTACGACGTACCAAGGGAGAGCATACTCTTGACAGGGGAGACTGTAATAAGATATGTCACACTGTAAGCTATAGTAAAAAGCCTACTTTTTATTTTAATTATGATATAAGAGAGCTTAGAATTCCTTAAATGTGAGAGACGTTATCGTATGGTTCTGTGGCAAAACAGCATTCTTATCTGAAAAGTGAAAATTAAGGTCTGGATTATTAGTTGTTTACGTTCCACATTCTGATCTTAAACATCTGCCATTATCTAATCTCATTTCAGGTTACTATGGAAGTGGAGAATGTTTCCATGTAAACAACAATTCCAGTTTTGCAATCATTTTGTGCAATACAACAGGAATAGAGTAAGAGACTAACAGGCTAGAACAGCGTGGTCTTCTAATAGGTACTGCCAAAATACAATCCCATTAAAAATACATTTGACCAGATGGGCCTCATCTGTTAGAGAAGCATGGGATAAATGAAAGGCCATTGTATCTCTTACTCATCAAAATCTAATAATGTTATGTTCTTGTCCTAAATCATGTTGAATAAAATGAAGACCTCTCTCTGATGTACAGAACTCTGCTTTAATTGGCGCAATAATTTGTGTATGCATACGGTACAGTAGTGTACCCACAATCAACAACAAGCACCTAAACTGTGAGTCATTTGGATACAATCCGAAGTGAACTGCTACAGATACTGACGGGTTAGGCAACGTATCTAAATATTATTTCTTAACTAACAATAAAACTACAACTTTATATACCAGGGAGGCTTTCCTTTCCTTTCAGCTTCTGGCAGATGTTTGACTGTTGACGCCCTCCACTGAGAAACTGAACAGGTCTTATCCACGACTTTGAATTGTAGCCTAATGACATGAATCATCTCCTGCCCTAACTAAGTCAATCCAAGTGAAATAATTATCACAAACAATCTGTGCCCTAACCAACAATCGTATGACTACAGTCACAGACTAGACAAGTATATAACCCACCATTCACTCAATCTAATTATTTCTGCCAGATAACACCACCACTCTGAAGTTTCTGAGCTCTAGGTTCACACTGTTATTTCAGCAGCCTCTATATGCTTGGCACCTGTGTAGGAGGGTGAGTGACAGAGAAATTCAAATAGTTGCTTCCTAACTATCTGATCAATAACCTATAGGCATTTCAAATACTCTAACTGAGTGTTAGGATACATTCTCGCTGCTTTTACAAAGTTTTGTTGAAGTCTAAGGTGAGAATAGTTTTCCTGTGCATAGTTACTTCTCGGGTCAGAAGTTTAGTTCAGGATAAGGGATTTGCTTATAAATGGGATCTTCACTCTGCTTCTCCACAGATCCCAGGCTTAAGAAGCCCCTGAAGGAAGGACTATTGATGTCCCTCAACATGTGGCGCATGCATAGTAGCTCTAACCTGGATACAATCATGAGAACTTGAGGCTTCATCTTCTCAGGCTTTGTGTTTGTGGCATTAACGAGGGGCGTTATGCTTAAAATGTGCACAGTAATAATAATAACAGTCTTAGACACATTTGTCATGAATTAGAATAAATTAGCAACAATTATAATATTGCTCAGTGTGCCTCAACGGGCTTGGCCATCATTATCATCACCACTGGGTCAAGGCTCTGAGAACAATTTCAATTCTAGCTTGGCATAGCGCTTTTATGAGCCCAGGCCCAGAATAGATCCATCCAGTAATGACATACATGTGAACACCTGTTTAAAACCTTCTCAGAGCCTATTCACATTAAATACATTATTGGAAGCATGGTGGAGAAATCATGGCATATTGATCCCCAAAACATATCATGTACTGCCAATACTTGAGCAATGTTTAATCATAATCTAGCCAAGCCATGCATAGAAACCCAGCCACAGGACAGGAAGAAATGTATCTTGAACATTACTATAATTGTTCCAAATGCTTAAAAGACTACACATGGATGCAATTAGAGCCAAATGTTCCACCAATAAAATAAAAACATACCAGTTGTGGAAGATACAGTTGAAGTCGGAAGTTTACATACACTTAGGTTGGAGTCATTAAAACTTGTTTTTCAACCACTCCACAAATGTCTTGTGAACAAACTATAGTTTTGGCAAGTCAGTTAGGACATCTACTTTGTGCATGACACAAGTCATTTGTCCAACAATTGTTTACAGACAGATTAGTTCACTTATAATTCACTGTATCACAATTCCAGTGGGTCAGTTTACATACACTAAGTTGACTGTGCCTTTAAATAGCTTGGAAAATTCCAGAAAATTATGTCATGGTTTTAAAAGCTTCTGAAAGGCTAATTGGCATCATTTGAGTCAATTGGACGTGTAACTGTGGATGTATTTCAAGGCCTACCTTCAAACTCAGTGCCTCTTGTCATCATGGGAAAATCAAAAAAAATCTGCCAAAACCTCAGAAAAACAATTGTAGACCTCCACAAGTCTGGTTCATCCTTGGGAGCAATTTCCAAATGCCTGAAGGTACCACAGTCATCTGTACAAACAATAGTACGCAAGTATAAACACCATGGGACCATGCGGCCGTCATACCGCTCAAGGAAACGCGTTCTGTCTCCTAGAGCTGAACGTACTTTGGTGCGAAAAGTGCAAATCAATCCCAGAACAACAGCAAAGAACCTTGTGAAGATGCTGCAGGAAACAGGTACAAAAGTATCTATATCCACAGTAAAACAAGTCCTATATCGACATTACCTGAAAGGCCACTCAGCAAGGAAGAAGCCACTGCTCCAAAAAGGTTTGTAACTGCACATGGAGAAATGTCCTCTGGTCTGATGAAACAAAAATAGAACTGTTTGGCCATAATGACCATCGTTATGTTTGGAGGAAAAAGGGAGGTGCTTGCAAGCTGAAGAACACCATCCCAACCGTGAAGCACGGGGGTGGCAGCATCCTATTGTGGGGGTGCTTTGCAGCAGGAGGGACTGGTGCACTTCACAAAATAGATGGCATCATGAGGTAGGACAATGATGTGGATATATTGAAGCAACGTCTCAAGACATCAGTCAGGAAGTTAAAGCTTGGTCGCCAATGGGTCTTCCAAATGGACAATGACCCTGAGCATACTTCCAAAGTTGTGGCAAAATGTCCTAAGGACAACAAAGTCAAGGTATTGGAGTGGCCATCACAAAGCCCTGACCTCAATCCTATAGAACATTTGTGGGCAGAACTGAAAAAGCATGTACGAGCAAGGAGGCCTACAAAGTTACACCAGCTCTGTCGGGAGGAATGGGCCAAAATTCACCCAACTTATTGTGGGAAGCTTGTGAGAAAGGCTACCCGAAACGTTTGACCCAATTAAACTATTTAAAAGGCAATGAGTTTAAATGTATTTGGCTAAGGTGTATGTAAACTTCAACTGTAACTAGGTGAGCAATTTGAGAGGGAGGCTGGAACCTTGGCTAGCGGATCAATGACCATGGCAACAGTGGGCAGAGCAGGCCATTTGGTAAGGTCAGACAGAGACAGTGGGCACACCATGTCACAGGGATACACCTTGATGACAATATTAGCAGCTTACAAATGTAGCAATCATTTACTGTATTGTTACAGTATTAGTATGGATGTCCTTCAACACAGCAAACAAATTATTTCAATGTTTTAGCGTGAGGATTGCTATAGTTTACTTTGTAATGTGTTATGCTGTTTTTGGAAAAGTCGTTTACCGGGGGTATAGTGCAAAGAGGAAAAACAACATTTAAAATTCTAAATGGTGAGTGAAAGCATTTCCTGCACACTGGAACTCAGTGAAACATATACACTACCGGTCAAAGGTTTTAGAACACCTACTCATTTAAGGGTATTTCTTGATTTTACTATTTTCTACATTGCAGAATAATAGTGAATACATCAAAACTATGAAATAACACATATGGAATCATGTAGTAACCAAAAACGTGTTAAACAAATCAATATATATATTTTATATTTGAAATTCCAAATTCAAATAGCCACACTTTTCCTTGATGACAGCTTCTTGAGGTAGTCACCTCGAATGCATTTCAATTAACTGGTGTGCCTTCCTAAAAGTTATTTTGTGGAATTTCTTTCCTTCTTAATGTATTTGAGCCAATCAGTTGTGTTGTGACAAGGTAGGGGTGGTAGCCCTATTTGGTAAAAGACCAAGTCCATATTATGGCAAGAACAGCTCAAATAAGCAAAAAGAAACAACAGTCCATCATTACTTTAAGATATGAAGGTCAGTCAATCCGGAACATTTGAAGAACTTAAAGTTTCTTCAAGTGCAGTCACAAAAACAAGTGCTATGATGAAACTGTCTCTCATGTGGACCACCACAGGAAAGGAAGTCACAGAGTTACCTCTGCAGCAGAGGATAAGTTCATTAGAGTTACCAGCCACAGAAATTGCAGCCCAAATAAATCCTTCACAGAGTTCAAGTAAACAGACACATCTCAACATCAACTGTTCAGAGGAGACTGTGTGAATCAGGCCTTCATGGTCAAATTGCTGCAAAGAAACCATTACTAAAGAACACCAATTAAGAAGAAAATACTTGTTTGGGCCAAGAAACATGAGCAATGGACAATAGACCAGTCGGAATTTGTCATTTGGTCTGGAGTTCAAATTGTAGATATATGGTTCCAACCGCCGTGTCTTTCTGAGACGCGGTGTTGGTAAACGGATGACCTCCTCATGTGTATTTCCCACCGTAAAAGCATGGAGGAGGAGGTGTGATGGTGTGGTTTGCTCATGACACTGTCTTTGATTAACCAACAAGGCTACCACAGCATTCTGCAGCGATACACCATCCCATCTGGTTTGGGTTTAGTGGGACTATCATTTGTTTTTCAACAGGACAATGACCCAACACACCTCCAGGCTGTGTAAGGGCTATTTTATCAAGAAGGACAATGATGGAGTGCCGCATCAGATGACTTGGCCTCCACAATCCCCCGACCTCAACCAAATTGAGATGGTTTGGGATGAGCCAGACTACAGAGTGAAGGAAAAGCAGCCAATAAGTGCTCAGCATATGTGGGAACTCCTTCAAGACTGCTGGAAAGCATTCCAGGTGAAGCTGGTTGAGAGAATGCCAAGATGGTACAAAGCTGTCATCAAGGCAAAGGTTTGAAGAATCTCAGATATAAAATATACTGTATGCTGATTTGTTTAACACTTTTTTGGTTACCACATGATTCCATATGTGTTATTTCATCGTTTTGATATCTTCACTAAAAGGAAACCATACAGGTGTATGCAATTAACATCCAGGTAACCTGGAAGTTAAATCCTGATGGTGCAGAATGAATCACCTGAATTATGGGGTCACCAATGATCTCTTCTAGAACAGGTGCACACATGTACCTTATTATGGACGGGACTGCAGAACTTTGACCAAAATAAAAAATATATACCTTTAATATCTGTTAGTGCATAGTGGCCCAGTGACTCCATCTTTATAGCTAGCTTATCATGACCACAAATTAATTATGGTCCCATGCACTATGCATGCTTTCATAGTGCTTTTCATAGTGCTACGTGACAACAATGCATCGTGCAGAGGGGACTACAAATTAAAGTGGCAATACATTTGGTGGTGGATATTCAATAATATCATTTCCTAAATAGACTTAGCTCAAGGAAATGTAGAGTGAACAATCAGTTCACACTTGGATCCCAGTATTATTGTTAATTTATTTCTCAATCTGAGTAATGAACAGTGCCTCAGTAGCTGAATCTTAATATGATGGTAAATCATGACATTCTATTTCAGATGTAATAAGTAAACCTTCTTGTAATTTAGATAAAGAAAAATAATTAAAACTTTCCCAAATATATTAAAAATTGTGGTATCTTGGCACTGATCTTTGGATAACACATACAATAGTAAGTAGGTCAGGTTGAGCTGCCCTTAAGATCCACGCCCCCTTCAAACTGATGCCAATACAAACAGAGGCATCCATACAAGACATGACATTAGTTAATTTTCTCTGCAAATAACTTAGTCCTAATTTAGAGGAAAGATAAAAATATACAGTATACTGATTTCCGAAATCTTTACGGAATGACTCAGACGAGCAGAGGATATCTATTAATTAAGATATGTACACATGGTATTTGGAATTATTTATGATTTGTAGGTATAGCAAAAAAATAGTAAAATTGAGCTTTTCCTGGTTTGAATTAGGTTTAAATCATTTATTGTATGGTGGTTTGCGAATATTAATCTGTTTCCACAGAGTACAACTTGTGCTTGGCCAAGAAGTGTACGTGAATTAAATATAACAATGTTACATAACACAAAATATAACTACATTACGCATAAAATAAGATAATTTAGTTGGAATTGATCCCGATAAAACTAAATATATCATAAACAAACTTGAGTAACTAACAACTGGAATGGCTTAGGTTTAGGCATGCTAGCAAGTAGTTATTGTTTGGGTTTCATGTCTTAACATTACTATGATCTGAATTGTCTAACAGTACAGTTTATATCTTTACACATTTTCATGAAGATAATCGGGAACTATTATATGCTGGCAGATAGTTAAAATCTTTTGCACTTGCTTGTTACTTTTCTGCACAAAGTTTTGTCAGAGAGTGGGTATACGGTGCATTCAGAAAGTTTTCAAACCCCTTGACTTTTCCCACATTTTGTTACGTTACATACAGGCTTTTCTAAAATGTATTAAATAGATGTTTTCCTTAATCAATCTACACATAATACCCCATAATGACAAAGCTAAAACAGTTTTTTATAAATGTGTGGAAATGCATTCAAAATAAAAACTCAAATATCACATTTACATAAGTATTCAGACCCTTTATCATTACTTGGTTGAAGAACCTTTTGAAGCAATTACAGCCTCGAGTCTTCTTGGGTATGTCGCTACAAGCTTGGCACACCTGTATTTGGGGACTTTCTCCCATTTTCTCTGCAGATCATTTCAAGCTGTCAGGTTGGATGGGGAGCGTCGCTGCGCAGCTATTTTCAGGTCTCTCCAGACGTGACGCTTGGCATTCAGGCCAAATAATTAAACTTGGTTTCATCAGACCAGAGAATCTAGTTTCTTATGGTCTAAGAGTCCTTTAGGTGCCTTTTAGCAAACTCCAAGCGGGCTGTCATGTGCCTTTTACAGAGGAGTGGCTTCTGCCTGGCCACTCTACCATAAACGTCTGATTAGTGGAATGCTGCAGAGATGGTTGTCTTTCTGGAAGGATCTCCCATATCCACAGAGGAACTCTAGAGTTCTGTCAGAGTGACCGGCCAACTCTAGGAAGAGTCTTGGTGGTTCCAAACTTCTTCCATTCAAGAATGATGGAGGCCACTCTGATGGAGGCCATGCTGCATAAATTTTTTTGGTACTGTTTCCCAGATCTGTGCCACAACACAATCCTGTCTCTGAGCTCTATGGACAATTCCTACGAGCTCATGGCTCTTCTGACATGCACCGTCAACGGTGGAACCTTATATAGACAGGTGTGTGCCTTTCCAAATAAGGTCAAATCAATTGAATTTACCACAGGTGTCCAATCAAGTTGTAGAAACATCTCATGGAGGGTCAATGGAAACAGGATGCACCTGAACTCAATTTCGAGTCTCATAGCAAAGGGTCTGAATACTTATGTAAATGAATATTTTCTTTGTCAAAAATGTCAAAAGACCTTTTTTCGCTTTGTCATTATGGGGTATTGTGTGTAGATTGATGATACTTTTTAAAATGTTATCCATTTTAGAATAACATAACAAAATGTTGAAAAAGTTAAAGGGTCTGAATACTTACCGGATGCACTGTATGAACCCCTCAAAAACACATTATTAAACATGGGATTTGCCATGCACAAAGGCAAATGCAGAGAGGACTTTTAAAGCTCAAATGGAATTCGGGAAAAGGTTCAAGTTTCAAATCATCATTATTTTTTTCAGCAAGAGAATGGAGGGTGGGAATCGGGAAACAGGAAGCACCTCTAATATTCCAGGAGTTGGTGTAATTGCCTTCAACTGTTACTGTACCCTACAAGACACAACACATTTAATCCCAGGGTTGATTACTAGGCCTCAGCCGACATAGAAAGTCTATCCTGTAACCATATACATATTTAGCTGCAAATGGGAAGGTTAGGAGCAGGAAAATGTCACCCAGATTATATTTTCAATGCTTTTTCTATTTCAATATACCTCTGCTAAATTAAATAGCTTCAGTGGATCTGTAAAATTAACTGCCATATCAATGTTCTATTTGGAGAAGTAATTACAATTTTGAGAGTAATTAGGTTATATGGAATTCTGCATTCCAAAAGAAAACCTACTTGCAATGATACTTAACTAGTCTCTTCCATTTTGCAGTAAAACAAATTCAACCAATGCATTAGTCCGTAATCAGAGAAGAATCTTTCACATTTGAAGCCCTCGTCTGAGCTTTCAAATTACTGTCACAAACTTACCTGTGCACATAAAAAAATCTATGAGAGGAGCGCTTGAGGGGAAGGAAGGCACTTTCTAACTGCAACAGGAATAGAGGTGCCTTTCCCTGACAATCACAGCATCACATCGCATTTTCCCCCATGGGCTTGTCAGCGTCTGGTGGCTAAATTACCAGCATTTCTGCTCCTTTAATTCACATGTCTCATGTCAGCTTTGTGCTTCTCTGTGCAATTTTCACCGTTAACAGAATGAGAAAATGGAAGGGAGTGAAAATTGAACACAAGAACGGAAATTTGTCCAGCACATGTCCATCTTTGAGACCTAATACGACAAACAGCTCTGGGTGACTGTAAGGGAAAGTGAATGAAATAGGTCTAAATTGCCTGGTGGCACAGTCAGAGGCTTGATTAGCAGTAGTATTTCCCTTTGTGATGCAGCGATTCAAGAGAGCTGGCTAAGATGTGTAGTACTGGTTGCAACATTCACAAGAAATCAGGTACTTAGACTGAAAGGGAGCATTGCAGAAAAATCCTCCATGCTGAGTTTAACCCTGTAGTTCAGTTGTATGCCCTAAAATGAGAAATGTGCTCATGCTGTATATACACCGAGTGTACAACACATTAAGAACACCTGCTCTTTCCATGACATAGACTGAACAGGTGAATCCAGGTGAAAGCTATGATCCCTTATTAATGTCACTTGGTAAATCCACTTCAATCAGTGTAGATGAAGGGGAGGAGACAGGTTAAATAATATTTTTTAAGCCTTGAGACAATTGAGATATGGATTGTGAATGTGTGCCATTCAGAGGGTGAATGGGCAAGACAAAATATTTAAGTACATTTTAACGGGGTATGGTAGAAGGTGCCAGGTACACCAGTTTGAGTGTCAAGAATTGCACCGCTACTGTGTTTTTTCACGCTCAACAGTTTCCCGTGTGTATTAAGAATGGTCCACCACCCAAAGGACATCCAGCCAAATTGACACAACTGTGGGAAGCATTGGAGTCAACATGGGCCAGCATCCCTGTGGAACGCTATTGACACCTTGTAGAGTCTATGCCCCAACAAATTGAGGCAGTTCTGAGGGCACGAGGGCTGTGGCAGTCATGCAATTTTGTCAGCCCATGATTGTCAAGCAAATAACTGCCAGTCTCATGGTAATTGGCCATTAATTAACATGAACACATTTAGCATCTCCTGGCTTCCACGCATAGCCTACAAGCCACTGATGCAGACCTTTGGAACATCTACATTTTATTAAGTCTAATAAATCCATTTAATATAGCCTACACCATCACAATAAGTTCATTATTTATTTTAGACAAGTCTAAAGAAACATGACATGAAGAAAATGTAATATATTTCAGAAGAACAGAATAGCTTACTCTGAGCTGTCCTTATGTTAGGCCCTGATCTGGCTATGCCATATGGCTATGGCCTATACTAGTTCATTCAGCAGACAAGATTTGCTTAGAATTCCGTGACATAATTTTATATTATTTTATAGTATGAACTATTCATTTTAACATAGCTGAATGAAATAGAAAGGATGTTTTCTCCAAACGATTTCTGAGGTAGTGTCAACATGCGGCTATTCTGTGTTGAGTGGTTAACAAAGAAACAGGTCCTGCTATATGCTTCATTTAGAGTTATTTATGCAACTTTAGTTGTGATACAAACATGATGCTGCATGATGCGACTCATGATGATTTGAAAAAAGTTGCACGAAAGGCATGAGCTCCACTTTGTTTCTTGCACAGGTTGCACACACTTCATCAGTCACAAATTGACCACCACTTGATAAAAGCCTCTAATTTCCCGGCGGCATCCCCCTAAAATCCATGCCTTTTGCAGCCAGCGGCCATTATGCCCTTTGGCTGATTACAATAATTGTAATTCCCTTCTCCCAGCTGCGTGTTCCGAAGCACCTCTCACTCACATGCCTCTCTCAGATATCGCAATTCTTATTAGCCAATGTCCGTCATGTGATTGGGCTCTTCTCAGAGGCATCTATCTCAGCTCTGAAGAAGGCTACAAGTAAAGACAGACACATCGGGGACTCCACTGCGCACTTCCTTCTTATCGAAATCCGAGGCGCATATTTAAGATGTTATAAGAACTGTCCACATTTATTTTTTGTCAGCCAACAATGAGTAGGCTAAATGAACAGAAAAAGCACTAGCCTACGTCAATCTACTATCCCCCATAGTACAAAAGTTGACTTATTCTATTGTTCACCTTGTCCTTCTGTGCGATAAATAAATTGTGGGATGCGATAGATCCTAAATTAATACAACCACTTGCTTCAAATAACCTTTAAAAAGTAATGAGGCAGGGCCTCCCGAGTGGCGCAGCAGTCTAAAACAGTGCAATGGGGTTTGATTCCAATCTGTGTCACAACCAGCTGTGATCGGGAGTCCAATATGGCGGCACGCAATTAGCCCAGCATTGTCCGGGTTTGGCCGGGGAGGTTTTACTTAGCTCATCGCGCTCTAGCGACTCTTTGTGGCAAGCCGAGCATCTGCAGGCTGACTTCAGTCATCAGTGGAATGGTGTTTCCTCCATTACATTGGTACAGCTGGCTTCCGGGTTAAGCGAGCGGGCGTTAAGAAGTGCGGCTTGGCAAGTCATGTTTTGGAGGACGCATGACTCGACCTTCGCCTCTCCCGAGCTCGTTGGGGAGGTGCAGCGATGAGACAAGATCGTAATCAGAGAAAAGGTGGAATGAGGCTGATGCAACAAATCAGAACGTTTATCTTAAAATGTTGATAAACTATTAGGCTATTTCTTCACATTGTAAGCACAGCAATATGCACACGACCATAGGCTATAAGCATGAATGTTCCAAAATGCAATCAATTAGCGGGAAAACACCATTCTCAAAAGTGACCACAAATGCGATTATGCATGTAATGCGTATTATAAAAGTGCATTTTTATGGTGAAAATGACCTTCCCCATACTTGAAACTCACACGCCGCCTATGTATGCCAGTTAGGCTCTACACCGGTTTTAAAGCAGATTAATGTGCTTAATTTTAAGAAGTTATTTGGACACGTTAGTTGTGATTACAAACCTTATCAAAACATATAGGCCTATGGGCTAGGCTACATGAGGTGTGGGACTATGATTTGAAAAAAGTTGCAGAAATTAAGCATGCACTGTTTCTTGCTCTATTGCACACAAGCTGGGCATCATTCAAGTGAAATATCATTCACGGGTGATAGGCTAATATTGTTACCCATCAGACTATTATTGATTTAATCTTGTCTTTACATATACTAAATAATATATGTGTGAAATTAGTTTTGATTTAGAATGGACCATTATCATGCAACTCTCTCAGAACGGGGGCAGGGATTTTTTTAAATGTCATCTATGCACTTAAATAGCGAATGGAGGACGCTTTTCTCATGGTTCATTTTCATGCCAGCCAGGTAGGCTTTACTCCTGTTGTAAAGCGAAGCTATGTGCTTAATATTAGGAAAGTTGAGAAATAAATATAGTAGACCGAGCCTATAGAAAGCTGATTGGATCCTCCTATTTTTAATAGAGGTCTTCAAAACTCTGTTTTCTCATACAATTGCATAGGTTATAGAAATGTTGTGCAACATGAGCTCATGGGCTCTCATTAGGTGTTATATTTGATTATTGATTACATTTGCATTGATGTCAGAGTGATTAGAGGGACAATAAAGTCCTGAGCACCAGGCAATTAGCAAGTTTGGTAGGCTACTAATGGCCATTAGCAGCATCAGAGCTTGGAGAAGCCTAGTTATTGTTACTAAACGGTCAGATGGAATTTGACTGCGGTCATTACTCGTTACTTCCGGTGTGGTGGTAATACAGTCACTGTAACAGCCCTAGCAACTCAATATAAGGAAGGTATTCTTAATGTTTTACACATACACACACTTTTGTCCATGATAATCGATCAGTGGGTGGCCGGATGGATCACTAAGTACTTTATATTTCTCATTGACTTAATAAATTGACTTGATAGTTGTATTTACCTCCGAGGGTCATCCCAGCTTCAAAACACTTCCTCAGTCGACATGATGGGCAGTTCTTCCGTCTAAGCTTATCGATGGTGCAGTCGTTTCTGCTGGCACACAGGTATTTCTGTTTACCTAACAAAGACAAACAAAGATAAGAATAAGATAATACGAAATTCTATTTTGAATGAGGAGGAAAGTAACATCATGGTTGTAACATGGTTGTAAGTCATAAATGATTACCACAGAAACCAATGGTTGGAACCTGTTCAGGAAACAGAACCGAAAACCGGAAAATAACAACATTTTTTGAGG
Organism: Oncorhynchus masou masou; assembly: GCF_036934945.1. Lineage (NCBI taxonomy): Eukaryota > Metazoa > Chordata > Actinopteri > Salmoniformes > Salmonidae > Oncorhynchus > Oncorhynchus masou. The sequence continues at coordinate 59,837,535 of NC_088223.1, forward strand.
AACAGATCCCGAACCAAAAACGAAAGTGATCTATACTGTTCTGGAACTGTTATTTTAAAAGCATGGGAACCGGTTAATAACGTTATTTTACATTCCGGGCATTTCTTTCCAGTCCCACAACAAAGCACCTATGCAAAGCCCTCACTCTGTCGCTCAGGAAGTTTTTCCTGCATCTGCCTGCCAGCTGGAAATATTTTACAGTGAGTGTGTGTGTGTGCTACCTGCCCCTCCCCCTATGAAGGATAGGTTACTGTAGCCTACTGACGTTATTCCGAAATTAGATGTTTAATTAGAGAAGAATGGATTGACTTTTTCAATGCTAGTTAATGATACTAACAAAATGGTTAGACATATTTTTAATTCTAGCGCAGCTCTGCATACAGAAGCTTGTTAACTAGCTAGGTAACATTTTCTCTGGTCCAATGTTAAACCAACTCGGAAGTTCAAAGACATTCAAAGTTCCTCCAATTCTGTGGGCCTAATTCAGACAATGCATGTCATAATAAGATGCCCAGCACTTCAAGGCAAGCTTGAAGCTACGGGATATACACTACTGTGATTATGATCGAAGAGAATTCTCTTGGTAGATAATGCGGTCGGCATTTGATTGTAAGGAATTCTAGGTCAGGTGAACAAAAGGACTTGAGTTCCAGTATGTTGTTATGATCACACCACGTCTCGTTAATCATAAGGAATACACCCCCGCCCTTCTTCTTACCAGAGAGATGTTTGTTTCTGTCTGCGCGATGCATGAAGAAGCCAGGTGGCTGTACCGACTCTGATGACGTATCCCGAGTGAGCCATGTATCCGTGAAACAAAGAACGTTACAATCTCTGATGTCTCTCTGGAAGGCAACCCTTGCTCGGATTTCGTCTACCTTGTTGTCAAGAGACTGGACATTGGCGAGTAGTATGCTCGGGAGCGGAGCCCGATGTGCATATTTTGGTTAAACTATCCCCAATTCAATGGAATTGCAACCCTCTGCATGCACAGTGCATTATTCCATCACATGTGAAGTGCACTCTTCCATCACATGTACAGCTGATTCTCAAGGTCTTGCACACTAATGAGATGCTATTGAGCCCACACTGTCTGAACCAAGGACTACATGCTTTCTGGTAGGGGAGGGGTGAATATATTTTATCTGACATACATTATTTTTTGGTTAACTAGTAAATAGTAGCCTACAGAAAAGTGTGTTTAAATCATTTCTAACTTGTTAACATTTTCTACTAGTTAGTTTTTGCTACCTTGTGGGTTTTAGCTTGCTTGAGCCTGCTAACTGAAGAGTGTTAATTCACCTGTTTCCATACATGTTTCATTTTATAACATTTACCTTACAAAGGAGTTGTTTAATCTAACTGCTTAACTATTTATCTGTACATGGAATTGTATTTATTTTTACTAATTTTTTCCTCATCTTTACAGGAAAATGCCACGTGCACCATCTGATGTGTGGAGACATTTCACTGCAGCTAATGTAGAAGGAAAAGCTGTGTACATTTGGAAATACTGTGCCAAATCATGTGTGAAGAATGCAACAAAGATGCAGAATCATCTGGCAAAGTGCACAAAGTTCCCTCAGAGCTCACAACAAGCAACCTCTGACAAAAGTCGCTCTACATCTATTCGAGGTGAAAATTATGAACCAGACACCTTATCAATAGCAACTGCTCATGGTCCTCCTGGAATCAGAAGTGTTTTTGACTCAGTGGAGGTACGTAGTCAGAGAAATGCTGATTAATGTCTTGCTTGAGCTCTGTATGCAACTGGTTCACCTCTGATGCTCACAGGCAATATGTATTGGAAGATATTTCTGAATGTTCTTCTCTCAGCATACACCCCTCCAACCAGACATGCTTTATCTACTCATTTTCTGGATGCAGAGTTCAACAGAGTTCAAGTGAAGGTCAAGCAAATCATAGAGAAAGCAGACTGTATTGCAATCATCTCTGAAGGATGGTCGAATGTTCGTGGGCAAGGAAAAATGAACTACATCATCTCAACCCCTCAACCAGTATTCTATAAGAGCACAGACACAAGGGACAACAGACACACCGGTCTCTACATTGCAGATGAGCTGAAGGCAGTCATCAATGACCTTGGACCACAGATGGTATTTGCACTGATGACAGACAATGCTGCGAACATGAAGGCTGCTTGGTCTAAAGTGGAGGAGTCCTACCCTCACATCACACCCATTGGCTGTGCTGCTCGTGCATTGAATCTGCTCCTCAAGGACATCATGGCACTGAAAACAATGGATACACTTTACAAGAGAGCCAATGAAATGGTTAGGTATGTGAACAGTCATCAAGTTATAGCTGAACTCTACCTCACCAAGCAAAGTGAGAAGAATAAGAGCACCACATTGAAGCTGCCCAGCAACACCCGTTGGGGTGGTGTTGTCATCATGTTTGACAGTCTCCTGGAAGAGAAGGAGTCTCTCCAAGAAATGGCCATATCACAGTCTGCTGAAATAGACAGCCCCATCAAGAGGATCCTCCTGGATGATGTATTTTGGGAGAGAGTGGTAAGCAGCCTGAAACTCCTGAAACCTATAGCATTAGCTATTGCACGGATTGAGGGAGACAATGCCATCCTGTCTGGTGTTCAGACTCTACTTGCAGATGTAAGAGAAGAAATCCGTACTGCCCTGTCCACTTCACTGTTGCTCCAAGCAGAGGAAACTGCAGTTATGAAATACATCAAAAAGCATTAAGACTTCTGCCTGAAGCCCATACACGCCACATCGTACATGTCGGACCCCAAGTATGCTGGCAAGAGCATCCTGTCTGGTGCTGAGATCAACAAGGCCTATGGTGTCATCACTACTGTGTCTCGTCACCTTGGCCTGGATGAGAGCAAGGTTCTTGGCAGTCTGGCGAAGTACACTTCCAAAGCAAGGGCTTTGGGATGGAGATGCAATATGGCAGTCGTGCCAACATATCTCATCAGCCACCTGGTGGAAGGGACTTTGTGGATCGCTTTTTGAGCCTGATAACGAGCCATCCTCAACAAGGTTGGAAACTGACAGTGAAGATGAGGCCTCAGAGTTTGATGTTCAAGAAGTGGACATTAAGGAGGTCCAGGGAGAAGACATGGAAGCCTGAGAGAAAGACCACCAAAGCTTCAGTTTCTAGACGTTTCATTTTACAGATGTATGTTGAAAACGTTTTTGGGAGATAAGATAGATCATTGGGGATCATTCAATATTCCCTTTCTTTTGTTGTTCAGTGAAATCATCCCATGTGAAGAATCAACTCATTTAATTAAAGTTCAATTCGTAACTAAATTGTGTTTTTTTTTATTTCTATTGGAAGGATTTAATAATTTGCAAATATGTCTACTTATGATAAGGTAAAAGGTTTATGTTTCTGTCTCCATATGATATGGTAAATATATCCAATGCATAAAACATCTACAATTAAATGGTATTCATATGAATTTGCATATATTTCCATTAATTCCCATATATTCCCACTGAAAGTTTCCACCTCTGAATATTCCCCAAAATGTGCAACCCTAGTAATGATCATGCTATTTAATCAGCTTCTTAATATGCCACACCTGTCAGGTGGATGGATTATTTTGGCAATGGAGAAATGCTCACTAGAAGGGATGTAAACAAATTTGTGCACAAAATTTTAGAGAAATAAGCTTTTTGTGCATATGGAACATTTTCTGGGATCTTTTATTTCAGCCCATGGAACATGTTGCGTTCATATTTTTGTTCAGTGTAGTTTACATGTTGTCAACAATCTAAGCCAACCCTGTCTGTTTTACGCCATAGTTGCACAAACGTCGGTTTTGTTGCTAAACAACTAACCCTTTTATGCGCTGGGAGTTTCTGGTGATTGTTTTTTATTGATCTGTGTCAGATCTTATAGAAACTATGTTAGGTGCGTGACTGTAATTGCTATTTGAAGTGGGAAATGTAGCATACCTATGTCAGGGCAGATATCTGGATATTCGATTAGCTGTGCCCATCCCTGCTCATAATCATGAGCTTTTACTCAGAAACAGGATTTCATATGTCATATGACTCACAGGTTGATTCACTGAAAAAATGTAATGACTTTCCATATGAGGATTTCCCAGATGGTTAGATGAGGATGAATGTAACTTCTGGCAATTTTGTAAAAAATGTACATAGATTGGTTTTGACATATTCCAAATAAACCATGTCAATACTATGGGTATTGTCCTTTGAAATACATAGAGATTAAGAACTTTTTTTCTTATGGCATCATTATATCTAATACATTATTTCCAAAAAGCATGAGAGGTGGATCTGGTTTATGGATCCCATTTCCACCATTGATGCTCTGCTCTTTCTCCTGTGTGGAGAGGTGCAATGGCATATTACTTTATCAAGTCTTACCTTCTGCAGCTCTCTTGAAGAACACTTTGCAGCTGCCACAGGTTAGCGCTCCATAGTGGCAGCCAGATGCTTCATCTGCACAGATCAGACAGGTCCTCTGGGGCGGGAAGAAGAACTCCATGGGGAACATGTGGTCTCTGCCACCCTCAAACCTTTAGGAACATATTAAAGGCTTTTAGAAACATCACAAACAAACAGTACATAATTACTCTGCAGCATCCTTCAATAAGCACATGTGTTCCTATTACCCTCTGCCTCTCTCTTTTGCCACTACATACACTCTGATAAGTTGTGTCCTGACATTTTAACAGAAGTGACCATAACCTAATGCTTGAGGCCGGTCATGTTTCCTTCAGGGGTGAAACCATTGAGAATGGACTAATGGAATATTCAAATTAATCAAAACTACAATAGTGTAACAGCAGAGCTTGATTGTCATGATATGACAAATTGACAAGCACGGAACAATTGCTAACATTATGAAAGGCACGTCGCTTAAGCAAGTTGTTATTTTGCTCAAAAAAAATAAACATTGTGATTTACACCAACTATACAAAACACATACATTCCATGACATAGATTGACTAGATGAATACAGGTGAAAGCTATGATCCCCTATTTATGTCACTTGCTAAATCCACTTCAATCAGTGTAGATGAAGGGGAGGAGACAGGTTAAAGAAGGATTTTAAGCCTTGAGACAATTGAGACCTGGATTGAATATGTGTGCCATTCAGAGGGTGAATGGACAAAACTAAATATTTAAGCGCCTTTGAACTGGGTATGGTAGTAGGTGCCAAGTGCACCGGTTTGATTGATTCACTCTCAACAGTTTCTCATGTGTATCAAGAATGGTCCACCACCCAAAGGACATCCAGCCAACTTGACACAACTGTGGGAAGCATTGGAGTCAACATGGGCCAGCATCCCTATGGAACGCTTTGACACCTTGTAAAGTCCATGCCAACAAATTGAGGCTGTTCCGAGGGCAACAGGGGGGAGGGGTGCAACTCAATATTAGGAAGGTGTTCCTAATGTTTGGTATCTTAGTGTATACACCGCTGACACTTAACACCCCACACAAAAGCTGAAATTCAATTTGGACCATGGTCCCTGATCAAAATTAAACGTGATTGCCTCTGGCTGGCATTCTATACGACTCCTCACATTGAGGCCTTATGTGCAATACTACTGCCATCAAGTGTATACCCTATTTGTGTGGTTCTTTATAATTAGTGAAAAGTTCATTTGATTCACAGATCCAGATTATTTAAGCATTTTCACTTTTCTCCCTCAGATTCACAGTTTCTGAGTGAGATCCTCATCGGGTGAACCAGACTGGGTAAGAATGTATCTGATTTCGAATCAGAGCTGGGCAGAGTGTGTGATGACTTGAGAGTGTGGGAAAGGTGGGAACAGCAGTGCCAGGGCCAAGGGGGGCAAGAGGGGTGCTCTACTGCAGCTGTCAGCACAGGAAGAGATTGGACAGTGTGTACAGACATAACTATACCTCAATGACGTATAGCGTTAGCTGTCAAGGCTCTATGTAAAAAACACAAGGACAAAGCTTATAACCAAGCAGCAAAACAGTCCTCTCTACAGTATCAGCAGTAGGCTAAATGCCCACTGGCTCTTGGTCAGAATCTAGAGCCAGAAAAGCCAGCTGTTAGAGAATAAAGCACAAAGCTCAGTTTCAGTGCCTTAATATGATGAGTATAATTCTGTTCTGATGACCTGGTCTGATGTTACTGGGAGATTGAAGTAATTCAGTGTTTCCCATATATTCACTAAGCAGCAGTGCACCACTAAATTGTTCCTAAAGCCAGACAGGAAGTATGTAGAAAAGATAATTAAACTATATATTTTAAAATAATATAATCTTTGAGAACTAGAAATCACCCAAATAAAGCTAGACACTAAGGGAGAATTGAACATCCTAAAAATAATGTATTTGAGAGTATTTTTTGTCATGGCTGGATTACTGACGGGGCACACAGGGCACATGCCCAGGGGGTCCCGATTGGTTTTGTTATACTATTTGAGCATAAGAACACAGAATTAGCCACATCAAAACGCATGGGATTGCATGACATTTGTTTTCCTGGAAATTAGCCACACACACACCCCTTCCATGATCAGACAAAACTAGGGGAAATACTTGTTAATTAATCCATAGATATTGAGAGTGACTGATCTGGTTAATCATAAAATCAGTAATAAATGTAGGTACTTCAAATGTGTGATGAAATTATTAATGTAATCAATGCAAGGATATAAATGTTACTCTATGCTGCTCTTATCCATTTTAGCTATAAACCTTTAAGGAAATAATTGGAATTGTTGGAAATCCAAAATGAGGATATGTGATGATGATAATACTTCTGAACATTATACCGTTGATGGCATATCCTGTGGATGTCAACATGGCGTAAGAATATGAATGTAAACTGGGGCATGGCATGGCAATGCAAGGGGGGAAACGGAAAAGGTTAGAAAAGTGGAATTCCTTTCACTGGTTCTGACTATTTTGACAACACAGAAAAATCTCCACATATAAATTGTATTATTAAAATCATTGAGGATAACAAACAAAAAGTCCAACTTTTATATTGTATTCCTTCAGAAATTACTGTTCACTCTGTCACAGACCTGCCATGTACCCACATAATTTTGCAGATATTCTTTGTACCCACCCCATCTAACCCAGACATCTAACATTTCCCCCGATGAAATGTAGCCTAAGTGAATGACTACTCAACATGAGCAAAATAAGCTATTCTGTATTTTATGTAAGCTTATTGGAGTAGAGGAGGGCTGATATGAAGAATGTAGCCCATAAGCCAATTGGAGCTAATGTAATAGCCATATGGTTTGTAAGTTCCAGATCTGATATAAATCTTGCATCATAACACTTAGACATTTCAGACTGTGGAATCCAGATAATACACTGTGAGTGGTGTGTGGCTGACATATGAATCGTCATTAGCACAGCACTTGCATGCTTAAGGTGCAATTTGGAGAGTAATTTAGAATCTCAGGTAAATTCACCATGAGTGGATCGGATGGTTAGGTCATCAACATCAGCAGTGGCCTACTGAGCATTAGTGCATCCAGCCCTTTGTTCTCAAAAAGAGCACACGTGCGCACATGCCTTCTAAGTCAGTGGCATATACACTGAGTATACCAAACATTAGGAACACCTTCCTAATATTTAGTTGCACCCCCCATTTTGCCCTCAGAACAGCCTCAATTCGTCTGGGCATGGACTCTACAAGGTGTCAAAAGCGTTGTTGACTCCAATGCTTCCCACAGTTGTGTCAAGTTAACTGGATGTCCTTTGGGTGGTGGACCATTCTTGATACACATGGCAAACTGTTGAGCATGAAAAACCCATTAGCGTTGCAGTTCTTGACACAAACCGGTGTGCCTGACACCTACTACCATACCCCGTTCAAAGGCGCTTAAATCTTTTGTCTTGACTGGCACACTTACTCAATCCATGTCTCAATTGTCTCAAGGCTTAAAAATCCTTCTTCTTTAACCTATCTCCTCCCCTTCATCTATATTGATTGAAGTGGATTTAACAAGTGACATAAATAAGGGATCATAGCTTAACCTGGACTCACCTGGTCAGTCTATGTCATGGAAAGAACAGGTGTTGTAGTTATTTTTCAATGTAACTACAAACTCAAACCCTCACCCTGAAATGTTAAGTAAATATGGTCAATGTAATGTGGTGGTAACTATTTGTACTGTTATTTTAAACCTGAAACTTACAGTGTAAAGAACTATATCGCCTGTGTGATATTGGGTGGAAACATGGTTGGCTGCTATAATGTGGAAAATGTAGAACAACTTCATCTTCATTAATAGTGAAAAATATGCAAATAGGCATGGTGATGACAGCTAAAGGTAAGTAGTAGCCCAAAAATACAAGTGTTAGGTGCCAGTGACTGCTGAGTAAGGCAACAATCTATTTTCACACCAAATAGAGCATAATTGCTGCAACAGAAATGGACAACTTAATTGACCCTTTGCCTAACAAGCCTTTTTGAGGTCTATCTTGTTTTTCAACACTTCCATGTTCCTATTTACTCACTGTACTGACCTTTTTGGAACTACAGTATCTGTTCTCATTTGAGAATATACATTATATATATTATTACTGGCCAAATTTAACATTTACAGTGCATATAGAAAGTCTATATTTTTTTTTACTTTTTTCCACATTTTGTTGTGTTACAAAGTGAGATTGAAATAGATTAAATTGTAATTTTTGTGTCATTGATCCACACAAAATACTCCATAATGTCAAAGTGAAAAAATAATTATACAAATAAATAACTACCATATAGTCCCTGAATAAGTATTCATCCCCTTTGTTGAGGCAAGCCTAAAAGAGTTCAGAAGTCAAATTTGGCTTATCAAATGATATTGTTATATATCAAGTTAAATTGAATGACGTCCCCTTCCTCTGTTCCACATACTGTACCTAAAATATCTGTAAGGTCCCTCAGTCAAGTATTGAATTTCACGCACAGATTAAACTAAAAGACCAGGGAGCTTTTTAAAGCCTCATAAAGAAGGACAGTGATTGATAGATGGGTAAAATTAACACATCAGACATTGAATATCTCTTTATGCATGGTCAAGTAAAAAAAATGTATATGGATGGGCGATGTATCAAACCACCCAGACACATCAGAGAGGCAGTCTTCCTTCTGAACTGAGCTAAAGAACAGCAAGGAAACGGCTTAGGGATGTCACTATGAGGCCATTGGTGATTTTAAAACAGCGACAGAGTTCAATGGCTGTGATGGGTGGATCAACAACATTGTCGTGACTCCACAATAATGGCCTAAATGACAGAGTGAAAAGACGAACACAAATATACAGAATAAAAATTCCAAGACATGCATATGTATGCAACAAGGTACTAAACTAATATTGCAACAAACACGGCAAAGAAATACACTTTTTGGCTTAAATGCAATGCCTTATGTTTGGGGCAAATCCAACAACACATCACAGCATGGTGGTGGCTCCATCATGGGAATGGTATGCTTGACATCTGCAAAGACTGGGGAGTTTTTCAGGATAAAAAGAAACGGGCTGGAGCTAAGTACAGGCAAAATCCGAGAGGAATCCTAACCTGATTCAGCACGACAACACCGTTTCCCCTCAGGAGATTGAAAAGACTTGGCATGAGTCCCCAGATTCTCAAAAAGTTCTACAGCTGCACTGTCGAGAGCATCCTGACCGGTTGCATCACTGCCTGGTATGGCAACTGCTCAGCATCTGACCATAAGGCGCTATAGAGGGTAATGCATATGGCCCAGTACATCACTGGGGCCAAGCTTCCTGACATCCAGGACCTATATACTTGGCGTTGTCAGAGGAAGGCCCAAAAATTGTCAAAGACTCCAGTCACCAAAGTCATAGACTGACCCCCAAGCCATAAGACTGCTGAACAACTAATCAAAATGGCCAACCGGATGGCCAACCAGACTGAAAGTTTGATTTGATAATAACCTACAACACAAAGCTAAATCGACACTGGAGTTGCTTATCAAAAAGGGAGTGAATGTTCCTGAGTGGCCAGTTTAGACTTAAATCTGCTTGAAAATGTATTGCAAGACTTGTAAATTACAGTCTAGTCATTATCCCCAAAACCCTGACAGAGCTTGAAAAATTGGGAAAAGAATAATGGGCAAATATTGCACAATATGGGTATGCAAAGCTCTAATGTGACTTACTGATGAAGACTCAAAGCTGTAATCAAGGTATATTAGTGTTTATTTTTTAATGAATCTTAAACAAATTTTTGTACGTTTCTTCCACTGACATTAGTATATGTTGTGTAGAACGTTGACAAAAAAATAACAATTAAATCTATTTTAATCCTACTTGTACTTGTAAAAAATGTGAAGAAATCCAAGAGGGGTGTGGACTTTCTATAGGCACTGTACACTTTACCCTCTGTACCATCTATGTAACGTGGTTGGTGAAACACTACTTGACCAAAAGTATGTGGACACCTGCTCGTGGAACATCTCATTTCAAAATGATGGGCATTAATATGGAGTTGGTCACCCCTTTGCAGCTATAACAGCCTCCACACTTCTGGGAAGGCTTTCTAATAGATGTTGGAACATTACTGCGGGGACCTGATTCCATTTAGCCACAAGAGCATTAGTGAAGTCGGGGCACTGATGTTTGGCGACTAGGCCTGGCTCACAGTCGACATTCCAATTCGTCCCAAAGGTGTTCAATGGGGTTGAGGTCAGGGCTTTTTGCAAGCCAGTCAAGTTCTTCCACACCGATCTCGACAAATCATTTCTGTATGGACCTCGCTTTGTGCACGGGGGCATTGTCATGCTGAAACAGGAAAGGGCCTTCCCCAAACTGTTGCCACAAAGTTGGAAGCATAGAATCATCTAGAAGGTCATTGTATGCTGTAGCATTAAGATTTCGCATCACTGAAACTGAGGGGTCTAGCCCGAACCATGAAAAACAGCCTCAGACCATTATTCCTCCTCCACCAAACTTTACAGTTGGCACTGGGGCAGGTAGCATTCTCCTGGCATCCGCTAAACACAGATTCGGACTTCCAGATGGTGAAGTGTGATTCATCACTCCAGAGAACATGTTTCCACAGCTCCGGGGAACTTTACGCCACTCTAGCCGATGCTTGGCATTGCGCATGGTGATCTTGGGCTTGTGTGAGGCTGCTCGGCAATGGAAACCCATTAAATGAAGCTCCCGATGAACAGTTCTTGTGCTGACCGTGCTTCCAGAGGCAGTTTGTAGCTCGTTAATGAGTGTTGCAACTGAGGACAGAGTTTTTTTTTACGCGCTACGCGCTTCAGCACTCGGTGGTCCCATTCTGTGAGTTTGTGTGGACTACCACTTTGCGGATGAACCGCTGTTGCTCCTAGACGTTTCCACTTCACAATAACAACTTTTACATTTGACTGGGGCAGATCCAGCAGGGCAGAAACTTGACAAACTGACTTGTTGGAATGTGGCATCCTATGATGATGACAAGTTGAAAGTCACTGAGCTTTTCAGTAAGGCCATTCTACTGCCAATGTTTGTCTATGGAGATTGCATGGCTATGTGCTCGATTTTATACACCTGTCAGCAATGGGTGTGACTGAAATAGCTGAATCCACTAATTTTAAGGGGTGTCCATATACTTTTGTAAATATAGTGTAGTTCCAGTCTATTAAAATAATATATACCCTTGGATCATACAGTACATTGCTTATAAAACCATCCAACCGAGGAAGCTATTACAATGGGGAAAGGGGGATACCAAGTCAGTTGCGCAACTGAATGCATTCAACCGAAATGCGTCTTCTGCATTTAACCCAACCCCTCTGAATCAGAAAGATGCGGGAGCTGCCATAATTGACATCACTGGCGCCCGGGCAGCACTTGTTGTTGGGGGTTAACTGCCTCACTCTTGGACAGAATGGCAGATTTTCACATCTTCCCGGCCTGGTGATTCAAACCAGCGCGCATTCGGTTACTGGCCCAACGCTCTTAACCGCTAGGCTACCTGCCGCCCGCACACAAGAACATCATGTGTAATTGAAAATACAAGGTCTGGTTGTACCTTCACAGTAACAAGCTGGCTATATTTCTAGGAACGTATACACACAATGTACACCAGAAGGGGGGGAGGGGGGTATTGTTTATATGGACAAAAATACCACTCTTAAAAGCACTCAATGTGATGTACTAGGTCTATGTTTGGTTGAATTGTAGTTACTGCTGTTATACTGCAGCTCAGAACAATGTAAGTGTCAATGCCACACTGTGAAGCATTTTCTGACAGAGACAATACTATTTTGTCTATGGGGGGTAATTCAATAAACAATGAAATTCACATGGGAACTCAAGCTAGGGATGAGTTATAATGGGCCTATTAGACCATGTTAAAATGTATAGAGATGAGCTCTCCAAGAGAGACAAAGGGATTCTAAAATAAGGCCATGTGTATGAATAATGTTGGGCTGCTGTCAAACGGACAGTAAAGTACATCACCATAGTTACCTTATATAGAACTATCTCTATCTCATGACATTAATCAAAGTAGTCCTAAATGTACATATTTGTGACAATGTGGAAATGAGAAATACATGCAAACCTGCAAATCTGATGCTATTGCTACCCATTACAATACATGCAATTGTTTGATTATAATTTCAATACCACTTCAATATCTTAGAAACATCTTGTAAATGCAAGTAGCAAATTAGAAAACTACAGGGCAAAAATTAATCAACAAGTAAGGGCACCAAAGATGCACTATTATCCTGAAATTAGAGAAATAATTCTCCCTTTAACAGATATTATAGAGATGCTTCTTTGTCTTCTGGTTGAACATAATTGCTGTATTGCTGAGTTTCAAGTTGCAGACAGAGACATGTCTCTCAACCCACATCTAAAAATGATGTCTTAATATCTTCATGATCATTTCTCATGCTTAAAAATGGCACATACAATTAGTATTTTACTTTAACAAGCTTTACAGAAGGATTGGATGTGTCCAACTGTATTATTATGTGATCACTGTATATTGTGTAATCACATTTGAACCCCAAATCAGTCGGATTTAGAGAAAGATTTCTCACAGGGCAGGAAGGAAGAAATTTGTTTGAGAAATTTCCTGAATATAAATTAATAGAGGTCCGCGTCTCATGTGATCATGTTAGTAAACAGTTTATACTGTAAACATGATTTTATAGCATTTGTTGTTCTGAATATATAGGAGTTGAGAACATCGGTAGCTATTTTTGGAGTGAAATTAAAAACATTGTGACTGGACCGATAACAGATTCTCCCTCCATTCAGTGTTAGGGAATGTGATGTCTAGTGTGTAAGATAAGAAAGTCTGTTCATTGAATTGTTACTGACCCTTACAAGTCAATCTTCACAGAGCATCTAGTCTGTATATAATGTCTTCCTCATACTCTGTAGGCTACCTGATAAGTTCTTGAAACATTACATTTCCCCTTTAAAGTTGAGATTGATTTTACTACCTCTCTGGGCAGATTTCTGAGCACATACAGTACTGTTGAATGAAAATTATGTACACCATATAGATTACATTGTACAGTTACAGCTCTCATTTAGCAACCTTTCCTCAGAAATAAAGAGCAGAAAGTTAAATGAATGTGTCAACCTCCAGGTGAGAGCAACAAGAATATTTAGCAACATTTGCTCAGATATTTGCTCAAAAATTAGCTCAGAAAGGAAGTAAAAATGTTTGTTTTCTGGTCATTTGAGATTCCTGCTTCTCAAACTTCAACAATATGCAAAACCAGATATTGAATAGTAAAAACTGGGATTCTAGTATTGCACAATGATCCTGATCACGGAACTTCAGACCATGCTTGGTCCAATAAGGGCTCTCTTTCACGTCATTTTATCCATCCTACTACAACTACACCAAGCATCAAACCACTGTGAGTAACACATTAAGACAACTAGCATTTGCTCAAGGACCGTACTCAGTGTAATATTGACACTACAAATGCAATGCTTGCTTTGCAGAGATTTTGCATGATATTAGTTGCACATTCTACATGCAGGTTGACCAAATTTATGTTGGAAACAGTTCGTTTTCAAAGTAGCCTAACAAATGTATTATATTACTGTTGAGAACTGTTCCATGGATCGGTACACAACAAATACTTAAATCATGTGGCTTTGTGTCCAATTAAATCAGAGGACAAAGATATACACACACAACATAATTTACATAAGTTCTAATGAAGCCTAGAACGTCCTGTTTAAAAAGCAAAACAGACAAGCACTCTGGGCATACACTATTCAGAGCTTATAACTATAGATGCTCAAAGTAGGCTACAAAGTAGGCTGATAACATCTTTATTTGCTGTAATGACAATGAGCAAGTGCCTAACAAATTACCTTGTTTGCATTGTCTGCAAAGTCCCTGAGAGAAAGACATCTGACTGGAGTGTGATCAGGAAGATATGGAGGTGGAACTTTGCAATTCCTCTATGTTTAAAAAATCTGAACTGGTAAAATGTGGTCTTTTTTCTGTTCCTTCAACACCATTCACAGCTATCCTTTTCAGAATCAATAGTGGTCTAACTCATATGTTACTACTGATGTCATTGTTACTACTGATGTACATTCATGAAGATAATACAATACAGCACTATATAATTTGCAATATAACCATTTGACAATGGGGTCGTTGATTTTGTTTTTGATCAAATACATCATAAATATAACAGTAGTCTACTATAGAGTAAGTACATTGTGATAGTCTGTTGGAAGAGGGAATGAAGAATTATGCAGCCCATAACATTATAAACATGACAGGTGAAAGATTGCTTTGTTACACTGCATTTAAACATGTAGGTTAATTACCCCTTAATAAGGGCACTGTAATGTAAAGTGTTTGTGAATTTGTGAGTTTTAATAACCTTCTTACCTGGCATCTGTGTAAGAGACATCCAGCCAGTCACCGACCTCATTCTTTAAGTACGGGGAGTTGGGATAGGGCATCCTCCCTAGCATCCCGCCCGGGTACCACTGCTCAGAAGTTGGCCGCTCTCTGCGCACCAGACCACCACCCCGCTCATATTCATAAGGGTTACAAATGAACCCGGAGTCTGGTCCCGCACTGTATGGATTCATACCCTGCCTCTGTCCATATTGTGTGTTGTCATTGTCATTATACCCATTGTACTGAGAGCCCCATGACGTTCCGGCAGGTTCATTACTAATGGCCTCATATTTTATCTTGACACTGTACTGTTGTTGTAAGTAGTCAGCATATTTGTCCTCCATTGTTTCTCCAGTTTCACAGACATGAGTTGGGATGACATGAGACGAGATTCTGTCTGGGTCAGTTTGACTGAAGTGTGCCAAGTGTGCTGGCAACAGTGGGTCAAAATGACAAGATGCAGAGCGTGCTCTTGTACTCAGAGAATTCTCTGTTTCTTTTGAAGTCGGGTCATCACTCTTTTCATTCAGTCTAAATTCCTGTTCACCTGTGGATGGATGTCTGGAGCTAAGGTGCTCCATGGTCGCCACTTCTTCTGTAAGGTCATTTGCTGGGGAACTTTTAAACATCTCAACTCGTGTATCACTTTGTAGTGGCCTGGCATTGCGCTCACTAGGGCATTTGTATTCTGTAATGGAGACGTTTTCTTCAGCTCCAGAACAATTCAATAGAGGCACCTGAAACAAATAGTTGCCTTGACTTTGGTCATTTGCACTGGATGGTGCGTAATTAGGTCCCAGGTCATTCATCTCATTCAAGTCCATGGTCAATCCCAGCGACACAGAGACAGCGTTGCAGAGCTCCCTCGCCGTTTCTGATATGGTTGTGCAGGCAGAATTGGAACAACTGTTCGCCACACGGGCGTAACTGTTAGGACTTAACTCCACTCCGTGATGGGGCACAGCTGGTTGACAGCACTGTTGTTTAGTGTTGCAGGCTAACGGTCCAGGACGACCGGATCCGTATCCATTCGCGTTTGGATAGTCTAATTCGTTCACAGAGGAAAACCCGGTTTTGTTTCCTGTTGAGCTTTTGGCAAAATGGATACGTCTTGCATCCGATTCGAGTGTCCTGGAAAAACTAATGCTGTCATCTTCCCTCACTTCAATGTCAGAATTGCGAGCCGTCCCTGACGATATTTCTTTTCGGGGTGATTGCCGGTTAGTTTGGCGCATCTCCCAGGGGTGTTTATTCTGCATGAAACTGTACGAACTAGAAAAGTCCAAGGTTTCGGTGACAGTAGTGTTACTAGGCAGTGTAGCTTTCACGTTGTGGAAAACGTTTTGGAAAGGTCCGCGAAAAACTATGTTTGGGGAGTCACAAACTCCTCCTAATCCAACTGGAATCTCCATAGTCCAAAAAAAGGCGTTTACGCTGATAGGCCGTCAGAGTTGAAAAAATGTTTAAGAAAACGGAATTGATCAAGTAGGCCACATTAATAAGAATTTAAAGCCATAGCCCTATTCCAGTTAACAAAACAATGAGGCAATAATTAGACTGAGCCTAAAAAAAAATAGGAGGATTGCCCTATTGCGTAATTGAACAGTTTTTTTGTCAGAAGTTTGTAGCCTAAACCACACGCTATTTACCCAGTTTATATAAAAACGTTTATGAAAACGAATATTTCGTTATTTCATGAATAAAACATTTGATTCACATTTTGCTCACGGATCCATACATTTTGACATATAGCCAGCAGAAATATCCTTCATGACAGATTTGCGCTCACCATTCATGAAGGCGAAAATGAAACTGCCTGAAGTGATGAGTTCTGTCGATGGACTATAATCGTGTTTTTTCTTCCTCTTGAGAGTGCAATGGTAAAAATTGTCTGTGTCCAATATGGCAAATGCGTTGCCGGAGAGAAGCGCTGCCTGTTTCACCTATGAAACTCCTCCAGTTGGCCTATCCTAAAGTTTAATATTCATTTAAAGGTTATAGCCTACAAACGAGTGAAGCACCTACAAAAGTTATCAAACAACTGAACACCCCGATAGAACAGTTGAATGCTTGGTTTTAAGAATGTTTGGTTTGCTGCAAATTTGTGTATGGACGAAGTTCGCTTCCAAAGTCCTTGAGTTCCTTTTTGCCGTCAGCCTTTGAGTTTGGCAACATTCCCTAGTGACGAAATAATACATTCCTTGGATTAAGGCCAGTAGGCATACATAGAGTCATTCAAAATATATCGATAGAAGTAGTCTAGACAGTCAATGTGAATATTAAATATGAAAATCATGCAATTACTTACTTTAGATACGGTTGAAATCGGGACCAACCCACAGTAGCCTATAACAAAAAGGTTAGAGTTGGCTGAGTCGGTGTCGTGGACATGCAGTGGCAGAGCACAGGTCTAATTTTGCCATTATGCATGATGATACATCACTGCTCATCATGCAATGCTTGTAGCTACTAAAAATACATGGCGTTTACAACTGCCACCCCCACAGGCTTACATCGCTGACACAGTTATCCAAAACAACTTTCATCCACTCTCCTTAGGCAGTAGCAGGTTGCTCACAAGAGCAACAAGAGCAACAGCATTAGTGCCACCTGGGATAAGACTCCATCCAACTGGAACATAACTGGTCCAACATGCTCACGCAAAAGGTTTTCCCTAAATGCAGAGTGCATGGGCCAATATATGTATTTACTAAAACATAGATTGTTGTATAACAAAACATTTAATAATTCCTCATCAAACATCATAATGATTTACCTATATGAACACCCTTTGATTATGTAATGTAATAACTATGTAAATGTCATCTAATGTGTCAAAAAACACAAGAGAAATGAGCACACACAACAAATATTAAAATAACATTCTTGCAAAGGTTAATTTCATTGATAGTGTAGGCCTAATAGATACAAAATACAAGAGAGGATGGTTTGGGAGTAAATACTTCTATTACACCCATAGAACAAAATAATAATATACCACATTAGTCCATGGGCCAGCAGAAATATTTGGCCAAAATCAATTGAATCAAGTTGTAGAAAAATCTCAAGGATGATCAATGGAAACACGATGCACCTGAGCTCAATTTCGAGTCTCATAGCAAAGGGTCTGAATACTTTTATTTAAACATTTGCAAACATTTCTAAAAACCTGTTTGTCATTATGAGGTAATGTCATACTTTGTGCAATTTTTCCAAAAATTGTTTACAGACAGATTATTTCACTTAATCACAATTCCAGTGGGTCAGAAGTTTACATACACTATGTTGACTGTGCCTTTAAACAGTTTAGAAAATACTGTCTGGTATTTTTATAAATGTCTGGTTCATCCTTGGGAGCAATTTCCAAACGCCTGAATATACCACGTTCATCTGTACAAACAATAGTACACAAGTATAAACACCATTGACCCAGGCAGCTGTCATACCACTCAGGAAGGGGATGCGTTCTGTCTCCTAGAGATGAATGTACTTTGGTGTGAAAAGTGCTAATCAATCCCAGAACAACAACAAAGGACCTTGTGAAGATGCTGGAGGAAATGGGTACAAAAGCATCTATTTCCAAAGTAAAACAAGTCCAAGCAAGGAAGAAGCCACTGCTCCAAAACCGTCATAAATTAGACAGATTACGGTTTGCAACTGCACATGGGGACAAAGATGGTACTTTTGGAGAAATGTTCCCTGGTCTGATGAAACAAAAACAGAACTGTTTGGCCATAATGACCATTGTTATGTATGGAGGAAAAAGGGGGATGCTTGCAAGCCGAAGAACACCATCCCAACCGTGAAGCACGGGGGTGGCAGCATCATGTTGTGGGGTGCTTTGCTGCAGGAGGGACTGGTGCACTTCACAAAATAGATGGCATCATGAGGTAGGACAATGATGTGGCTATATTGAAGCAACATCTCAAGACATCAGTCAAGAAGTTAAAGCAAATGGGTCTTCCATATGGACAATGACCCCAAGCATACTTCCAAAGTTGTGGCAAAATGGCTTAAGGACAACAAAGTCAAGGTATTGGAGTGGCCATCGCAAAGCCCTGACCTCAATCCTATAGAAAATATGTGGCCAGAACTGAAAAAGAGTGTGAGCAAGGAGGCCTACAAACCTGACTCAGTTGCACCAGCTCTGTCAGGAGGAATGGGCCAATATCCACACAACCTATTGTGGGAAGCTTGTGGAAGGCTACCCTAAACGTTTGACCCAAGTTACACAATGTTACCAAATACTAATTGAGTGTATGTCAACTGCTGACCCACTGGGAATGTGATGAAAGAAATAAAAGACCTCAATCATATAGAACATTTTTGGGCAGAATGAAAAAGCGTGTGCGAGCAAGGAGGCCTACAAACCTGACTCAGTTACACCAGCTCTGTCAGGAGGAATGGGCCAAAATTCCCCCAACTTATTGTGGGACATTTGACCCAAGTTAAAGAATTTAAAGGCAATGCTACCAAATACTACTGGGAACGTCTTACCTACTGGGAATGTGATGAAAGAAATAAAAGCTGAAATAAATCATTCTCTCTACTATTAGTTTGACATTTCACATTCTTAAAATAAAGTGGTGATCCTAACTGACCTAAGACATGGGATTTTTACTAGGGTTAGATGTCATTAATTGTGAAAAACTGAGTTTAAATGCATTTGGCTAAGGTGTATGTTAACCTCCAACTTTAATTGTATAACCGACATACTTAGGCCATCATTTTGGGTTGGGTTTCCTTGTTGCAACACCCATTTTAAGCCATTATCGGTCTTATTACACCCTTATTACACACTTATTATTTATTCAGTTATGGACATGCAAAATCAATGCAGTTCCTTCCCATTGAAATTAATGGTGGCTTGAAAATAGGCTGTTGGGACTGATTATTGACAAAATCTATGACGACTCTATATAGCTAAAAGTTCTAGGGTCTCCTAAATGGGTCTCCTTGTTCTGTAAAATTTGGTGTATTTAACAGGTTACCATAAGATAATAGAGCACATCCCAATACTGCCCACAATGGCGCAATATATCCCAAAATGCATGCATGTATGACCTTTGACACCCCAAGGTGGGCCCATAGATGTCATTACCATTCCAGTTGTTTCATACCTTACTGTCTTGCATTATGAAGTTCTTAACTTATCAAATAGCCTCAGCTTGAGAAAAGCGGACAAGTATGTGAAATTTAGCCCTCTGGTCAGTACACTACATTTACCAGCAAACGGAGGAAACTGAGTTCATTGTCTAAATTCTGAATATTTACACAAGTACTAAAATATGTAACATCATATTTATCAACTCCATTAACTTTCTATACAACATCACAACCCCACCCATCCATAGACGCGGGAAGCAATTTTGGGGTAGGGGGAGGGGAGGTCTGGACAAATCTTTTTTCCCATGCTTGGCTGCAGATGGCTATATCGGTTTGCTAATACAGGACTATTAAAGGCCCAGTATTATCTTTTATTTTATTTTATTAATATTTGTTATTTATTTTCTGATTTTTCAGGAGGTGTTGCAGAACCTTCAGCACCCCCACTTCCCGCAGCTATGCACCCATCTATTCTAGGCTAGGTCAAAATCTCTAATGATCATTCTGATTATTTGTCCTATGTATGTATTGTATAAGGATAATGAAACCTTAAACTAACATATTTCTCAACATGCTCACAACCTGCCATTGGATTCAAATAATATATATTTTTTTTAAATGGCATGTCAAGTTATAGACAAATACTCAATGGACAATTATATTTATTATCTACAATTCTTTCTATTCAGCAGTTCAAAAAGAACAATTTTGAAATGTGTATTTTGTAGTTTTTGCTATTGGATTAAATGGAAGTTAAAATGCCTAAATGATGAGCCTATATCATGAATATTGGGAGCTAAACTAAATGTTCTTATGGTGTTTCAAGGAAAATGTTGATTTTGCCTGAATGACTCTGGGGTGAAAGATGTTTGAATACACAATCAAAAGATTCTGAACATGAACATTGCATGTGTTATCAGTTTAGAGTTTTGGACATAGAGTTTAGAAAATATATCATTTACATCTGAACATTTTGCAAAAGTGATTGAAAGAATAACTGTCATTAGATAATATTGCTCCAGGTTATACCTAAACTGACTGTTCAAATATGTATAGTCCTCCACCATTTCTTGCCTGAGAGGTAAGAACAGGGAGTTCTATTATGTGCAAAATATAAAACATTCAGGCAATAACCCAACAGGGAGTACTGATTAAATCAGTGAATAAAGAAGAGCTTTCATCTATGAATTATAATTATATGATTGAAAAACTATTAAAATAATCATGTTTTGTTTCTCCAGCTGAGTCCATGGACAATCCAGACCACCCTGAAACATACACAATATAACCAGCTACAATGCATGCACTATAATTTGTAATTAATAATATGATTGACTTCAAATAACTCTATTTCATAATTTCTGCTGTATGATGTCCACAGCTTTGTCCCGACACCATATGTAGAATTTGTTTATTGAGATGTTCTGAATTTTGTGCCGGTACATGTACATTATTTTCTATTTAAAAGTCCTCTTTTCACAAAAGTCCCCTTTTCATATACTGTGAATAATTCAAATCAACTGTGGTATTCTCACACAAGTCATTGAAAAATACCATCCCACGCATAGTATACTAGCTCCTGTATCATTCCGTGTATTATGTTCTAAAAGGCTATATACACGGTGGATGTTCTTTGTCAATTTAACCCAGTAAGTACACATGGATTATGGTATTGATTCTGGTAAGTATTGGTAAATATGGATAAAAAAATAAAAAAATGTATTTGATAGTGGTAGATATCTCAAAATATAGCGCATCATGGTAATTGGTGAATAGAGTATAGCTAGCTATAATTCAAACGGTTCGGCTGATAATATGAAAAGAAGAGCAAAGGCTAAAGGAGAAATATTACCATATTTATTGTCCATATTTTGTTAGGACAAAGTGGCCAGGGAAAAAGAGTGAGATGGAAAAAAAAAAATGTTAAGAAATTAAAATGGTGTCATCATCCTAGTCAAAATAAATTTAGATCTTGAGGTGCAATCAATTAATATATATCCTCAAGGAAGATTGTGGTATCCAAGATGGCGTAGCAGTCAGACGTCTTTGTCTTTGTCTTGTCTCGTCCCATGTGTATATATATTTTTCTTCGCATTCTTTTTAATATTTTCCCTAAACCTCAACTTCAAAATACTCTCCTGCAACCCGCCTCACCCAATGTGGTGTGGATCTGTTATTTTTCCCGTAAATGATTTCTATTTACCTCCGAACTAGAATACCTCAACTGAAGCTAGCTAGCTAACTAGCTACCAGCTATCAATCAGCTAACCACTGCTAGCGGTCATCGGCTAACCTTTAGCTCGGAGAGCTCTCGTCAGTTCATACAACGCACTTCAAAACAGAGCATACCGGACCTATTTTTCTCTCCATATCCCAGTATTCCTACCACAAAATCTGAACCTTTTCATCTGGATCATCACAGCTAGCTAACCGCAACCCGGGTGACTACTCCTGGCTAACATTTCCATCCTGGAGCTAGCACCAACTAGCTGGGGCTAGCCCATGCTAGACCCATGTCCCGGTTCACTCCTGGGCTACAATATCCGGACCCCTTCTACTGCCGGTACGGGGCACGTAACCCCACCGATCCTCTATGACTGGAATACCGACATAATCTGCCCGAGGATTCCAATCGGCCCCTCAGGCGTGACGCCCGCTGAAGGTCCATTCTGCTAACCTGCTAGTTACCTAGAGCTACTTGGAATGCTACTAACTCCACGACTGGTCTATCAACGTCACCATACGAAGAGACTTACCCCCATTACAAAAACAGACTTACCCCCATCGCGACGTCCCCCAAAGGCTAACTTGCTAGCCCCGGTCTACTAACTGCTACCTTGCCTGCCCCGGTCTGCTAACTGCTTGCTTGCTTACCCGGTCTGCTAACTGCTAGCTTGTTTAGCCCCGGCCTACTAACTGTTAACATGTTAGCATCAGCCTGCTAACTGTCTGAATCGCCGTGTCCCCCAGTCATCCCAACCACTCACTGGACCCATATGTTCACTTGGCTACGCATGCCTCTCTCTAATATCAATATGCCTCGTCCATTACTGTCCTGGTTAGTGATTCCTGTCTTATTTCACTGTAGAGCCTCTAGCCCTGCTCAATATGCCTTAACCAACCATGTTGTCCCACCTCCTACATATGCAATGACATCACCTGGTTTAAATGTCTCTAGAGACTATATCTCTCTCATCATTACTCAATTTCTAGGTTTACCTCCAATGTACTCACATCCTACCTGTACACTATGCCTTGAATCTATGCTATTGTGCCCAGAAACCTGCTCCTTTTACTCTCTGTTCCGAACATGCTAGACGGCCAGTTCTTATAGCATTTAGCCGTACCTTTATCCTACTTCTCCTCTGTTCCTCTGGTGAAGTAGAGGTTAATCCAAGTCCTGCAGTGCCTAGCTCCACTCCCACTCTCCAGGTGCTCTCATTTGTTGAATTCTGTAACCGTAAAAGCCTTGGTTTCATGAATGTTAACATTAGAAGCCTACTCCCTAAGTTTGTTTTACTCACTGCTTTAGCACACTCTGCTAACCCGGATGTCTTAGCCGTATCTGAATCCTGGCTTATGAAAACCACCAAAGACCCTGAAACCGCCAATATAGAACAGCCAAAGGGGGCATGTGTTGCAATCTACTGCAAAGATAGTAATACAGAACTCTGCAGGCTATCTAAGTCTGTACCCAAACAATTTGAGCTTCTACTTTCCAGAAACAAACCTCTCACTGTTGCCGCTTGCTATAGACCTCCCTCTGCCCCAAGCTGTGCCCCCATATGTGAATTGATTGCCCCCCATCCATCTTCTGAGCTCGTGCTACTAGGTGACCTAAACTGGGACATGCTTAACACCCTGCCCATCCTACAATCCAAGCTTGATGCCCTCAATCTCACACAAATTATCAATGAACCTACCAGGTACAACTCCAAATCCGTAAACATGGGCACCCTCACAGATGTCTTCCGAACTAACTCGCCCTCCAAATAGACCTCTGCTGTTTTCAATCAAGATCTCAGTGATCACTGCCTCATTGCCTGCATCCGTAATGGGTCTGCGACCAAACGACCACCCCTCATCACTGTCAAACGCTCCCTAAAACACTTCTGCGAGCAGGCCTTTCTAATCAACCTGGCTGGGGTATCCTGGAATGACATTGACCTCATCCCATCAGTAGATGATGCCTGGCTATTCTTTAAAAGTGCCTTCCTCACAATCTTAAATAAGCATGCCCCATTCAAAAAATGTAGAACTCGGAATAGATATAGTCCTTGGTTCACTCCAGACATGTCTGCCCTTAACCAGCACAAAAACATCCTGTGGCGTTCTGCATTAGCATCGAACAGCCCCCGTGATATGCAACTTTTCAGGGAAGTTAGGAATCAATATACACAGACAGTTAGGAATGCTAAGGCTAGCTTTTTCAAACAGAAATTTGCATCCTGTACTAACTCAAAAAAGTTCTGGGACACTGTAAAGTCCTCCCAGCAGCTCACTGCTCTGAGGCTAGGAAACACTGTCACCACTCATAAATCCACTATAATTGAGAATTTCAATAAGCATTTCTCTACGGCTGGCAATGCTTTCCAACTGGCTACCCCTACCCCGGTCAACTGCCCGACACCCTCCACAGCAACCCGCCAAAGCCCCCACCATTTCTCCTTTACCCAAATCCAGATATGTTCCGAAAGAGCTGCAAAATCTGGACCCCTACAAAAAAAATCAGCCGGGCTAGACAATCTGGACCCTCTCTTTCTAAAGTTATCTGCCGAAATTGTTGCAACCCCTATTACTAGTCTGTTCAACCTCTTTCATATTGTCTGAGATTCCCAGATTGGAAAGCTGCCGCAGTCATTCCCCTCTTCAAAGGGGGAGACACTCTAGACCCAAACTGCTACAGACCTATGTCTATCCTACCCTGTCTTTCTAAGGTCTTTGAATGCCAGGTTATCAAACAGATTACTGACCATTTTGAATCCCACCGTACCTTCTCCACTATGCAATCTGGTTTCAGAGCTGGTAATGGGTGCACCTCAGCCACGCTCAAGGTCCTAAATGATATCATAACCGCCATCAATAAGAGACATTACTGTGCAGCCGTATTCATCGACTCGACAGCCTTGGTTTGTTGAATGATTGCCTCGCCTGGTTTACCAACTACTTCTCTGATAGTGTTCAGTGTGTCAAATCGGAGGGCCTGTTGTCCGGACCTCTGGCAGTCTCTATGGGGGTGCCACAGGGTTCAATCATCAGGCCGACTCTCTTCTCTCTATACATCAATGATGTTGCTCTTGCTGCTGGTGATTCTCTGATACACCTCGACGCAGACAACACCATTCTGTATACTTCTGGCCCCTCTTTGAACACTGTCTTAACTAACCTCCAGACAAGCTTCAATGCCATACTACTCTCCTTCCGTGGCCTCCAACTGCTCTTAAATGCAAATAAAACGAAATGCATGATATTCAACCAATCACTGCCCGCACCTGTTCGCCCGTCCAGCATCACTACTCTGGACAAATAACTAGGTGTCTGGTTAGACTGTAAACTCTCCTTCCAGACTCACATTAAGCATCTCCAATCCAAAATTAAATCTAGAATTGTCTTCCTATATCGCAACAAAGCATCCTTCACTCATGCTGCCAAAGACCCTCGTAAAACTGACCATCCTACCAATCCTCGACTTCGGTGATGTCATCTATAAAATTGCCTCCAACACTCTCCTCAACAAACTGGATGCAGTATATCACAATGCCGTTCAATTTGTCACCAAAGCCCATACTCTACCCACCATTGCGACCTGTACGCTCTCGTTGGTTGGCCCTCGAAAAACTAGTTTTTCAACCACTCCACAAATTTCCTGTTAAGGAACAAGAACTCAGAAGAAAAATTTGAGACCTCAACAAGTCTGGTTCATCCTTGTGAGCAATTTCCAAATGCCTGAAGGTACCACGTTCATCTGTACAAAAAATAGTACGCAAGTATAAACACCATGGGACCACTCAGCCATCATACCGCTCAGAAAGGAGACGCGTTCTGTCTCCTAAAGATGAACGTACTTTGGTGCGAAAAGTATGTTCATCCCAGAACAACAGCAAAGGACCTTGTGAAGATGCTGGAGGAAACAGGTACAAAAGTATCTATATCCACATTAAAACTAGTCATATATTGACATAACCAACATAACCGCTCAGCAAGGAAGAAGCCCCTGCTCCAAAACAGCCATAAAAAAGCCAGACTACGGTTTGCAACTGCACATGGGGACAAAGATGGTACTTTTTGGAGAAATGTCCTCTGGTCTGATGAAACAAAAACAGAACTGTTTGGCCATAATGACCACGTTATGTTTGGAGGAAAAGGGGAGGCTTGCAAGCTGAAGAACATCGTCCCAACCGTGAAGCACGGGGGTGGCATCATCATGTTTTGGGGGTGCTTTGCTGCAGGAGGGACTGGTGCACTTCACAAAATAGATGGCATCATGAGGTAGGGAAATTATGTGGATATATTGAAGCAAACTCTCAAGACATCAGTCAGGAAGTTAAAGCTTGGTCGCAAATGGGTCTTCCCCAAGCATACTTCCAAAGTTGTAGCAAAAATTGCTTAAGGACAACAAAGTCAAGGTATTGGAGTGGCCATCACAAAGCCCTGACTTCAGTTTTGTGGGCAGAACTGAAAAAGTGTGTGCAAGCAAGGAGGCCTACAAACCTGACTCAGTTACACCAGCTCTGTCAGGAGGAATGGGCCAAAATTCACCCAACTTATTGTGGAAAGCTTGTGGAAGGCTACCCAAAACGTTTGATCCAAGTTAAAGATTTTAAAGGCAATGCTACCAAATACTAATTGAGTGTATGTAAACTTCTGACCCACTGGGAATGTGATGAAAGAAATAAAAGCTGAAATAAATAATTCTCTATTATTATTCTGACATTTCCCATTCTTAAAATAAAGTAGTGATGTATGTACAGTTGAAGTCGGAAGTTTACATACACAATACATTAAAACTCAGTTTTCCACAATTCCTGACATTAATCGGAGTAAAAATTCCCTGTCTTAGGTCAGTTATTTTAAGAATGTGAAGCAGGAGCCGAGGGACAGTACAAAGCCCAATTTCTTAAAAAGCCTTCAATGTATTGATGCTCAAATATGGGTCAAATGTATTGCTCATAGAAATTAAAAAGTTGTTCATTTTTGATTTCAAGGTTGGTTCTCTTTGGGTGTGGCATATTGATTGGAATTACCCTTGCTGATCAGGAGGTGTTGCTCCCCTTGTCCTTGTTAGTCAGAAGCTATTTCACCTGTGCTGGCACAGCTGATTTAAGGGCTGCTGGCCTTGTGCTTCTGTTGGAAAAAGAGATGTTAAAAGAGGTACACCTGTTTAGCTTTTCCATTTTAGGTTGTTGAACAGAGCCTTTGCATTTGTGTTTTCCCTTGTTTGAGATTTCTCCACTTTTGTTTTCACTCCCTATCCTAAATTGGTGTGTTTTTTTATGTTGTCTGATATCAGGCAAATTCAGTGGGTATCCATGGTGTGGATCTTTTAAGATCCAACTGGAGTTGCTTGGCCAGCACTCAGTAGAACCCCTCCATGGATGCCTTTAATAACCCATTTGAAAACATCAGCTGTTTTGATTTGGTTGTCAGTGGCTCATTTGCTAGTCGCTCAAGTCACATTGAAGCAGTGGAAAGTTGCAGAGTAAATAAAGCCATGGACTAGGAAGTGAATGCATTTAAAGAAAAAACAGATTGGGAAGTACTAGACCGATGTACCAAGGCATCCACATTGCTAAGCATTTTGACATCAGTATAGCACCTTCCCAGTCAAAAGCAATAGCTGTTTTGTTGGAGAAGGGAATCCTGTCAGAGTGAGGCTGATGAAAAGGTTGCTACGGGCAGTGGGGTGAGTCCTGTAGACCTGCAAATGTGGGAGACAAAACTAAATGCAAAATGATAACAGAAATTACAACTCAAGCATAAGGAAAGAGTGTGGGGACAGATTGGAGCAACAGAAATTAGAGCTTGATCTGGCCATTAGTTTAATTTAAAACAAAAAATAAGAGGCACCAAAGCAGCACTAGAACTGGAAGCACGCCGGCCATGATGCACCCTCAACAGAGTTCGACCTTTTTTGAAAAGCCGGCTTGTACTGCCTTTCAATGAAAAGGAGGTGGACATGTATTTTTCTCTGTTTGAGCGGATAGCCACGCCCCTAAAATTGCCGCAAAATATCTGGTCACTTTTCCTCCAAAGTGTTCTTGTGGGAAAAGCTCAGAAAGTGTATTCTGCTTTGTCTCATGATCAGAATTCAGATTATGACACTGTTAAAGCTGCTATCCTTTGGGTTTGGGCCCAGAGGGATACAGACAACAGTTCCACAAATTGTGAAAGAATCATAAAGCCATCTTGAATTCGCATGGGAGCAGCATGCCTATCGGGCAAACTCTGCGAGTTCATGCTTGAGCATGGCATTACACAACAAGGCAACAGTCCGTGGAGTTTGCCCCGTATATTAGTAACTAAGCCAGATGGGTATTTGCATTTTGTTCTGATTTTCGCACACTTGATGCCGTTACTAAGTCAAACTTGTACCCTTTGCCCAGGGTCGACGATTGTGTGAGCCATGTTGGTGCTGCTAAATACATTAGCAAGTTCGATCTGCTGAAGGGATATTGGCAGGTCCCACTGAGCACACCAAAGAACTGTCTGCTTTTGTCAGTCCTGACAGTTTGTTTTCCTACCTTCGACTTCCGTTCGGTTTACGAAATGCCAGATCCACATTTCAAAAGCTCATGCACATCATACTACATGGTCTACACACGTATTTGGACGATGTGGTGGTATTTAGCTCCACCTGGCAAGGACATTTTCAGAACATTAGGAATCTGTTTGAACTATTTGCATCTTCCAACGTGACAGTTAACCTGTCAATTAGTGAAATCGGCCAAGCAAACATTGAAGCATCTCCGGAAAGTGCGGGGGCAAGGAAAAGTCAGAACGGTCCGGGCAAAAGTGGAGGCCATCAATAACCTTCTTGTGCCAACTTCTTGCCAGGAGCTGCACCGATTCTTTGGGATGGCCTCCAAAGGCAATTCACACTACTAGGCATTTTGCAAAAACTTTGCCCAGATTGTTGCCCTGCTTACAGATTTGACCAGTCCCAAAATGATTTCCTTTGGAGCCCTGACTTTCTCACCGGTGCATCAATTTCCATTGTCCGTTCTCTTTGTACAGTACACAGATGACATTGGACAGATGCCCAGGACAGTTGTTCCCCAATATGTGATAATGTGACTGGAATGACGTTGTAAACAGCCAATTTTCCGGGACATAGACATGTCTTATATGGGCAGAAAGCTTAACGTATTGTTGATCTAACTGCAGTGTCTAATTTACAGTAGCTATTACAGCGAAAAAATACCATGCTATTGTTTGAGGATAGTGCACAAAAACAAAACACTTATCACGGCAACTGGTTTGATATATTCACATCTGAAGGTAAATAATGTACTTACATTCAGTAATCTTGCTCTGATTTGTCATCCTGAGGGTTCCAGACATAAAATGTAGCTTAGTTTTGTTTGATAAAATCAATTTTTATATTAAAATGTAGGAACTGGGTTCTACAGTTTGACCCCACTGCCGTCTCTGGCTCCACACCCAACCCATCTGGCCATCTGGCTGTGTGTATGGTTAGTGTATGTTCTGTAGGAAAGCTAATGATCTATCATGTATGACATTCCTGGGAGAGTGTCATACATGTTTTATTACCATAGCATTTTTGTATGTTCTTTATAGTTATGTACTTGAAAACGTATAAATTGACCAATTCGGCACATTTGACCAAACTCCGGGCAGATTTGATACAAAATATTGTGTAGTGATGTAATTCGTCACTGGATCAGTCTGAAACTTTGTACACACTGCCGCCATCCTGTGGACAACCTATATATTACACCTAGAATCCTACATCAATGTCCGGCCTTTCTCTTGCATTTAAAAAATGATGCAAACATCCGTTTTGAAAAAACGCATGTTTTTTGGTTTGTGTCATCTTTTACCAGATCTACTGTGTTTTATTCGCCTACATTAATTTCACATTTCCACAAACTTCAAAGTGTTTGCTTTCAAATGATATCAAGAGGAGCAGGTGCTCGAACATCCAGTGGGGTACCTTTCGAAGAAGTTGGCCTCCTATCATAAACACTACTCCACCATCGAGAAAGGCTTTATTCTGGACTCTATAGCACTTTGAGGTGTATGTGTTGGGCCTCTACCCCTCTAGTGGTCTATACTGCTCATAACCCTCTCATTTTCCTGCAAAATAAGAGCTCCACAAATAGGTGAGTCCTTCACTTGAGTCTTATATTGCAGGAGTTTCCCCTTGAAATCAGACACATTCATGGTAACGATAACTTGGTGGTGGACTGTCTTTCAAGAGTGGGCAGTCAATAAGATATGTGTTCAGTGTTCCACCAGTGTGTAGACCTGGCACACATTTTGTTTTGACTGTACGTTTTGCTATATTGGGATGTAAGAGATTTTCCCTCTGTTTTCAAAAATGCAGATTTTTAGGTGGCTACTTTTATTTTCTAAATGATAATATATATATATTTTTTAAATTCTATGACAAAGAATAATAGAAAAGAAGTGGCTGTTCGGACTTGTATGGTAGACAGCCAATAAACACCATGTTTTTATTGGGGTAGAGACACATTTATGTTGATCATGTTGTGATAGGGGAGTTGTTTACTTGTTATCCAACAAGGACATGGAATTTGTCACAATTTCACCTTACAGTGAAATGCTTACTTACAAGCCCTTATTAACCAACAATGGCATTTTAGAAAAATATGTGTTAAGTACTTACTAAAATAAACTGAAAAAAATTTAAAATGTCAAATGTAATCAGAAAAATAACAAATCATTAAAGAGCAGCAATAAAATTACAGTAGTGAAGCTATATACAGACGGTACAGAGTTGATGTGCAGGGGTACAGGTTAGTGGAGGTAATATGTTTTATGTAGGTTGAGGTAAAGTGACAATGCATAGATAATAACAGAGTAGCAGCAGCGTAAAAGTGGGGGGTGCAAATAGTCCGGGTAGCCATTTGATTAGCTGTTCAGGAGTCTTATGGCTTGGGAGTAGAAGCTGTTAAGAACCCTTTTGGACCTAGACTTGGCGCTCTGGTACCGCTTGCAGTCTATGACTAGGGTGGCTCTCTCTCTCTCGCTCGCTCTCTCGCACTCTCTCTTTCTCTCGCACTCTTTCTCTCTCTTTCTCTCGCACTCTCTCTTTCTCGCTCCCTCTCTTTCGCTCTCTCTCTAACTCTCCGTGTGTGTGTCTGCCTAACTGCGGTCTAGTTGGCACTGGCTCTTCTAAATCCTGTCCAGTTGGAACAAGTTAGCGTGAATACTGGTCTTTTGGTTTTGGGAGTAGAAGCTGTTAAGAACCCTTTTGGACCTAGACTTGGAGCTCCGGTACCGCTTGCAGTCTATGACTAGGGTGGCTGGAATCTATGAAAACAAAACCTTCTCTGTTTCCGGTTACTGGCCTTTTTGGAGTGTTTTTGGAAGATATCCTAGCTTGATGGGAGACACTAGCCAGTTAGTTTATTGGCTCAGTCTCTCTCTCGCACTCTCTCTCACACTCTCACACTCTCTCTCTCACACTCTCTCTCTCACATTCTCTCTCTCACACTCTCTCTCTCTCGCTCTCTCCCTCACACTCTCTCTCTCTTTCGTTCTCTCTCTCTCTCTTTTGCTCTCTCCCTCTTTCGTTCTCTCTCTCTTTCGTTCTCTCTCTCTCTTTCGTTCTCTCTCTCTCTTTCATTCTCTCTCTCTTTCGTTCTCTCTCTCTCTCTTTCGATCTCTCTCTCTCTTTCGTTCTCTCTCTCTCTCTTTCGCTCTCTTTCTCTTTCTCTATGTGTGTGTCTGCCTAACTGCGGTCTAGTTGGCACCCGCTCTTCTAAATCCTGTCCAGTTGGAACAGGTTAGCGTGAATACTGGTCTTTTGGTTTTGGGAGTAGAAGCTGTTAAGAACCCTTTTGGACCTAGTCTTGGAGCTCCGGTACCGCTTGCAGTCTATGACTAGGGTGGCTGGAGACTTTGGCAATATTTAGGGCCTTCCTTTGACACCGCCTGGTATTGAGTTCCTGAATGGCAGGAAGCTTGGCCCAGTGATGTACAGGGCCGAACATACTACCCTCTGTAGTGTCATGCGGTCAAAAGGATGGTAGTGCGTCAGGATGCTCTCGATGGTGTAGCTGTAGAACTGTAGAACTTGAGGATTTTAGGACCTATGCCAAATATTTTCAGTCTCCTGAGGGGGAATGGGCATTGTCATGCCCTCTTCACAACTGTCTTGGTGTATTTGGACTATGATAGTTTGTTGGTGATATGGACATCAAGGAACTTGAAGCTCTCAACCTGCTTCACTACCGCCCGTCGATCAGAATGGGGCCGTGCTCGGTCCTCCTTTTCCTGGAGTCCACAATCATCTCCTTTGTCTTCATCATGTTGAGGGAGAGGTTGCTATTCTGGCACCACACGGCCAGGTCTCTGACCTCGTCCCTATAGGCTGTCTCATCCTTGTCGGTAATCAGGCCTACCTCTGTTGTGTCGTCGGCAAACTTAAGGATGGTGTTGGAGTCGTGCCTGACCATGCAGTCATGGGTGAACAGGGAGTACAGTAGGGGACTTAAAACGCACCCCGGAGGGTCCCCCGTGTTGAGGATCAGCTCAGCAGATGTGTTGTTACCTACTCTTACAACCTGGAGGCGGCCCGTCAGGAAGTCCAGGATCCAGTTGCAGAGGGAGGTATTTAGTCCCAGCGTACTTAGCTTAGTGATGAGCTTTGTGGGAACTATGGTGCTGAACGCTGAGCTGAAGTCAATGAATAGCATTCTCACATAGGTGTTCCTTTTGTCCAGGTGGGAAAGGGCAGTGTTGAGTGCAATAGAGATTGCATCATCTGTGGATCTGTTGGGGCAGTATGCAAATTGGAGTAGGTCTAGGGTTTCTGGGATAATGGTGTTGATTTGAGCTATGACCAGCCTTTCAATGCACTTCATGGCAACAGACGGGAGTGCTTCGGGTCAGTAGTCATTTAGGCAGGCTACCTTTGTGTTCTTGGGCACAGGGACTATGGTGGTCTGCTTGAAACATGTTGGCATTACAGACTTGGGTCAGGGACAGGTTGAAAATGTAATTAAAGACACTTGCCAGTTGGTCATCGCATGCTCGGAGTACATGTCCATCCGTCTGGCACTGTGACCTTGTGAATGTTGACCTGTTTAAAGGTCTTGCTCACATCGGCTACGGAGAGCGGGACCTCACAGTCGTCCAGGAACAGATGTTCTCATGCATGCTTAAGTGTTGTTTGTTCGAAGGGAGCATAGAAGTAATTTAGCTCGTCTGGTAGGTTTGAGTCACTGGGCAGCTCGTGGCTGTCCTTCATCTGTAGCCCCCATACTGCAGAACGAGCAATGTCGAAGTGTATCACGAGTGGGGTAAATTTCTCAAAACCAAGTGAAATTGCAAAAAAAAGTGTCTCTAGCATGACATTTAGATTTTTTTAATATAAATTGGTTAGAATCCCGCTCCTTGAAAGCGGTAGCTCTACTCTTTAGCTCAGTGTGGATGTTGCCTGAAATCCATGGCTTCTGATTGGGGTATGTACATACGGTCACTGTGGGGACGACGTCATCGATGCACTTAATGTTGAAGCCTGTGACTGTGGTGTACTCATCAATGCCATCGGGAGAATTTCAGTCTGTGTATTTCAGTCTGTGCTAGCAAAACAGTTCTGTAGCTTAGCATCTGCGTCATCTGACCACTTCCGTATTGAGCGAGTCACTGGTACTTCCTGCTTTAGTTTTTGTTTGTAAGCAGGAATCAGGGGGATGGAGTTATGGTCAGATTTGCCAAATGGAGGGTGAGGGAGAGCTTTGTACACATCTTGGTTTGTGGAGTAAAGGTGGTCTAGAGTTTTTCCTTCTTCTTCTGGTTGCACATATAACATGCTGGTAGAAATGAGGTAAAACGGATTCCAGTTTCCCTGCATTAAAGTCCCCGGCCACTAGGAGCACCGCCTCTGGATGAGCATTTTCTTGTTTGCTTCTGGCAGTATAAAACTCATTGAGTGTGTGCGGTCTTAGTGCCAGCAATGGTTTCTGGTGGAATGTAGACTGCTACAAAAATTATAGATAAACTCTCTTGGTAAATCGTGTGGTCTACAGCTTATCATGAGATACTCTACCTCAGGCAAGCAAAACCTTGAGACGTCTTTAATATTAGATTTCATGCACCAGCTGTTATTTACAAATAGACCCAGACTGCCACCCCTTGTTTTAGCGGAGGCAGCTGTATGTTACCCATGTTGTTGTTCAGCCACGACTCCGTGAAACATAAGATATTACAGTTTTTAATGTCCCGTTGGTAGGATAGTCTTGATCAGAGCGCCTCCATTTTATTATCCAATGATTGCACATTTGCTCATATGAATGATGGTAGAGGCGGATTATGCACTCGCTGAAGATGTACAAGCTCACCACAATCCATAGACATCCTTCTCTTTATTGCGTCTTTTGTGAGTACACATTGATTATCATGATATGATCATTTACATGTTGTCATTTAGTCAACATTTTTACTTTTACTAGAATTAGAAGATCGTTATTTATGATTGGATTAGCCATCCATTCAAATTAATGGTGTTTAGCCAGGAAGTTGAGTTTCCAAATCAAATTAATGCAGTTGTGCTAGCTTGTATGATTATGAGTGTGCATGAATACAAATATGTTTTTACTTACCTCTGGTTGATTTTCATTCAATACACTTCTCTCTGAGTTGTCTGCTTGTCTTAATTGTGAAATGTTTCCACTTTAAGAAAAGTAGATTACTTTGTTATATTGCACTGCAATAAACTTGAAAGTATTTGGCATTTACCTAGTAAAAGAAACAGCTTCATTTTACAGCCTTCATACCTGTACCTACCCTATAAGTGTAATGGTGGCATCATGTACACTGAACAAAAATATAAACACAACATGCAATAATTTCTAAGATTTTGCTGAGTTACAGTTCATTTAAGAAAATCAGTCTATCAAAATAAATTAATTTCTATCGATTTCACATGACTTGGTCACCGATACCTTTTTAAAAAAGGTAGGGGTGTGGATCAGAAAACCAGTCCACCATTCGACCACCATTTGCCTCATGCAGAGAGACATCTCCTTCGCATAAAGTTAATCAGGCTATTGATTGTTGCCTGTGGAAATGTGTCCCACTCCTCTTCAATGGCCGTGGGAAGTTGCTGGATATTGGCAGGAACTGGAACACTTTCGTACACGTCGATTCAGAGCATCCCAAACTTGCTCAATGGGTGACATGTCTGGTGATTATCCAGGCCATGGAAGAACTGGGACATTTTTAGGAATTGTGTACAGATCCTTGCGACATGGGGCTGTGCATTATCATGCTGAAACACGAGGTGATGGTGGCGGATGAATGGCATGACAACGGTCCTCAGGATCTCGTCACAGTATCTCTGTCATTCAAATTGCCATCGATAAAATGCAATTGTAATTATTGACCTTACCTTCTGCCTACCAATACCATAACCCACAGCCACCATGGGGTCCTGTTCACAATGTTGACATCAGCAAACTGCCATCTGCCCAGTACAGTTGAAACCACGATTAATATGTGAAAATCACACTTCTCCAGCTTGCCAGTAGCCATCAAAGGTGAACATTTGCCCACTGAAGTCGGTTGCAATGCCGATCTGCCGTCAGGTCAAGACCCTGGTGAGAATGACAAGCACACAGATGCGCTTCCCTGAGACGGTTTCTGACAGTTTGTGCAGAAATTCTTCAGTTGAGCAAACCCACTGTTTTATCAGATGTTTGAGTGGCTGGTCTCAGACCAGATGAAGAAGCCAGATGGGGAGGTCCTGGGCTAGCGTGGTTATACGTGATCTGCGGTTGTGAGGCTGGTTGGACGTACTGCCAAATTCTCTAAGACGATATTGGTAGAGAAATTAACATTCAACTCTCTGGCAGTGCTGGTGGACATTCCTGCAGTCAGCATGCCAATTGCATGCTCCCTCAAAACTTGAGACATATCTGACATTGTGTTGTGTGACTTATCTGCACTTTTTAGAGTGGCCTTTTATTGTCCCCAGCACAAGGTGCACCTGTGTAATGATAATGCTGTTTCATCAACTTCTTGATATGCTACACCTGTCAGGTGGATGGATTATCTTTGGCAAAGGAGGGGATGTAAACACATTTGAGCACAGAATTTGAGCAAAATAAGCTTGTATTTCTGGGATCTTTTATTTTAGCTCATGAAACATGGGACCCACACTTTACATTTTCATATTGTCTGTGATCTCACATCACAAGTCATTATATATTTTCTGCTCAACTTCAGATCAGTTCTGCTCATAGAGTGAGCATCATTGGGAAACTCTTCTTACATCACTATGACCATCATAGTTAAAGCATTGTTTCATTTCTGTTACATTCAAAATGAAAGTCAAATTGACCCAGAACTTCAAATGTGTCACTTTAACTGTTTTCGTACAGGTTATATATACACAGTGCATTCGGAAAGTATTCAGACCACTTGACTTTTCCCACATGTTGTTACATTACAGCCTTATTCAAAAATTTATTAAAATGTTGTTTTTTCCCTCAATCTACACACAATACCCCAAAATGACAAAACAAAAACAGGTTTTAAGAAATTGCAAATGTATATAATTAACCCTGGAAATATTACAGACCATTTACTTAGTACTTTGTTGACGCACCTTTGGCAAGGATTACAGCCTCGAGTCTTCTTGGGTAGAATGCTACAAACTCTGAGATTTTGGTGGTTCCAAACTTATTCCATTTAAGAATAATGGAGGTCACTGTGTTTTTTTGGGAACCTTCAATGCTGTAGACATTTTTTGGTACCCTTCCTCAGATCTGTGCCTCGACAAAATTCTGTCTCAGAGCTCTACGGACAGTTCCTTTGACCTCATGGCTTGGTTTTTGCTTTGAAATGCACTGACAATCAATTTAATTTACCTCAGGTGGATTCCAATCAAGTTGTAGAAACACCTCAAGGATGGTCAATGGAAATGGGATACACCTGAGCTCAATTTCGAGTCTCATAGCAAAGGGTCTGAATATAAATAAGGTATTTCTGTTTTTTATTTTGAATACATTTGCAAAAATTAAAAAAATATATGTTTTTGATTTGTCGTTATGTTTTGACTTGTTTAACACTTTTTGGATACTACATGTGTGTGTTATATATGTGTTATTTCATAGTTTTGACGTCTTCACTATTATTCTACAAAGTAGAAAATAGTAAAAATAAAGAAAAATCCTTGAATGAGTAGGTATTTCCAAACTTTTGACTGGTATTGTGCATATACATTTGAAGTCCAAAGTTTACATACGCCTTAGCCAAATACATTCAAACTCAGTTTTTCGCAATTCCTGACATTTAATCCTAGTAAAAATTCCTTGTCTTAGGTTAGTTAGGATCACCACTTTATTTTAAGAATGTAAATGTCAGAATAATAGTAGAGATAATGATGTATTTCAGCTATTTTTTCTTTCATCACATTCCCAGTGGGTCAGAAGTTTACATACACTAAATTAGTATTTGGTAGCATTGCCTTTAAATTGTTGAACTTGGATCAAACGTTTAGGGTAGCCTTCCACAAGCTTCCCTCAATAAGATGGGTGTATTTTGGCCCATTCCTCCTGACAGAGCTGGTGTAACAGCCAGGTTTGTAGGCCTCCTTGCTTGCCCACAAATGTTCCATAGGATTGAGGTCAGGGCTTAGTGATGGCCAATCCAATACCTTGACTTTGTTGTCCTTAAGCCATTTTGCCACAACTTTAGAAGTATGCTTGGGGTCATTGTCCATCTGGAAGACCCATTTGCGACCAAGCTTTAACTTTCTGACTGATGTCTTGAGATGTTGCTTCAATATATCCACATAATTTCCCTACCTTATGATGGCATCTATTTTGTGATGTGCACCAGTCCCTCCTGCAGCAAAGCACCCCCACAACATGATGCTGCCACCTCTGTGCTTCACGGTTGGGATGGTGTTCTTTGGCTTGCAAGCCTCCCCCTTTTTTCCTCAAAACATAATGCTCATTATGGTCAAACATTTCTGTTTTTGTTTCATCAGAACAGAGGACATTTCTCCAAAAAGTACAATCTTTCTCCCCATGTGCAGTTGCAAACCGTAGTCTGTCTAATTTATGACGGTTTTGGAGCAGTGGCTTCTTCCTTGCTGAGTGGCCTTTCAGGTTTTGTCAATATAGGACTAGTTATACTTGCGTACTATTGTTTGTACAGATGAACGCATTACATTCAGGCGTTTGGAAATTGTTCCCAAGGATAAACCGGACATGTGGAGGTCTACAAATGTTTTTCTGAGGTCTTGGCTTATTTCTTTTGATTTTCCTGTGATGTCAAGCAAAGAGACACTGAGTTTGAAGGTAGGCCTTGAAATACATCCACAGGTACACCTCCAACTGACTCAAATTATGTTAATTAGCCTATCAGAAGCTTCTAAAGCCAAGACAATTTCTGGTATTTTTTAAGCTTTTTTAAGGCAGTCAACTTAGTATATGTAAACTTCTGGCCCACTGGATACAGTGTGATACAGTGAATTATAAGTGAAATAATCTGTCTGTAAACAATTGTTGGAAAAATGACTTGTGTCATGCACAAAGTAGATGTCCTAACCGACTTGTCAAAACTATAGTTTGTTAATTAACAAGACATT
The DNA here is from genome assembly GCF_036934945.1 of Oncorhynchus masou masou. NCBI lineage: Eukaryota > Metazoa > Chordata > Actinopteri > Salmoniformes > Salmonidae > Oncorhynchus > Oncorhynchus masou. The sequence continues at coordinate 59,876,322 of NC_088223.1, forward strand.
TGAGGAGTGGTTGAACAACAAGTTTTAATGATTCCAACCTAAGTGTATGTACACTTCCGACTTCAACTGTATAAACTCAGCAACAACAAAAAACGTCCCTTTTTCAGGACCCTTTCTGTTGTGTATTGATATTCTAGTTTTGTCCCTTTAGTGCACCTGTAAAGCCCCCTCCTCCCCTCCCCCCACTCCCGTCTCATGTCCTGTCCTTATATTAGTTGTATAAGTAATAAAGTGTGCTATACAACAAAACTGGTGACGAGGAAGAAACGTTCTCACGTTTGTGCTCATCATCTTTGGCAGAAAGTCTTTCGCCTTAGAAAGACGCAAACAAAACGTGGAGCTAGCCAGTCGAGTGATGCTTTGATGTCACGGCAACGAGTGCCTCGAGGGATAGGAAGAGTTTCGCTGCGGGAGAAAGTGAAGTCAGCGTGAGCTAAAAGAAAGAAAAAAAGGTTCTGAAAGTAAGGGACCATCTGAAAAGTGTGAGAAAGAAAAATAAACCTAAAATGTTTGCATTGATTGGAAATATAGGAACATTTGATGAATCTGTGGAACATTGGAGTTCTTACACAGAACGTTTTGAGTACTTTGTGTCGGCAAATGGAATTAAAGCAGAAGTCGTTGTGCCAACATTTTTGACTGTTATGGGAGGAAAAACATTCAATCTACTGCGCAGCCTAGTAACGCCTGAAAAACCTGGTGATAAATCATATGATGAAATTGTGGCTACCTTAAAAGGACATTATTCTCCCAAACCACTGATAATCCCAGAGAGATTCCAGTTTCATAAGAGAAATCAAGAGGAGTGGGAATCAATCTCACAGTTTGTGGCTGTATTGAAACAGTTATCTGAACACTGTGAATTTGGGCGATCAATGAGTGACACTATACGTGATAGGTTAGTGTGTGGCATGCGCAGCGAGGCAATTCAGAAACGCCTTTTGACTGAGAGTAATTTAACATTGCAGAGAGCAATAGAAGTGAGTACGTCAATGGAAATGGCAAATAAAGACACACAACAGCTAAGTGTATCGACCAAAGTGCGTAAGGTGTCTATGTGGTTAAAAAACAAGGCAGGAGGTGGCAAGCCATGCTATCGCTTTGGGAAACCAGGTCACCAAGCAGAGGAGTGTTGGTGCAAAGACTTAGACTGCAGAAGTTGTGGGAAAAAGGGACAAATCGAACATGCATGTAAAAACAAAAAGATAAAATCAAACAAAAGTACTGAACAAAGGAAAAGCAAAAAAGAAAGTGCATAAAATGGAGCACACAGAGGATAAACAAAGTGATACCCTGTCTGAAGGGGAAGAATCTTTGCATGTTATGTCCATTTCAGGCAATGGATATGGCTACTGGGTGACACCGCTACTGGATGGAAACGCAGTACAGATGCAAGTGGACACTGGAGCAGCCATATATTTTCTGTCTGAGGCTGTATACAAGGAGAAACTACATCACCTCACACTACAGCCCACAAAGACGACGCTGAAAACATACACCGGTGAGTTTGTCCAGTGAGAGGAAGCTTGATTGTTACGGTGGAGCTCAAACAGAAGGTAAAGCTACCACTCTACATTGTGAAAGGCAACCGTCCAGCATTGCTAGGACGCACATGGCTGGAAAATATCAAACTAAAATGGCAGGAATTTCACATGGTTGCAAAAGAGGACACATAGCTACAAGGGATATTGAGGAAACACGCGGATGTGTTCAAAGGAGAACTTGGCAGTATGAAGGACATAACAGTTAAACATAACAGTTAAACTGACCATGAAACCGCAATCCAAAATGCTTCAAAGCTAGACCTGCCCCATACGTCATAAAACCAAAAGTTGAAATGGAGCTCAACAGACTAGTCGAGAGTGGAGTATTGGATCCAGTGAATGTTAGTGAATGGGCTACACCCATTGTTCCAGTCATAAAAAAATATGTATCACTCAGACTCTGGTGATTTCAAAGTCACCATTAACCCAGTCTTGACTGCTGAAAAATATGCACTACCCCTCATTGCCAACCTTTTTTCTGGTTTAGCTGGAGTACAAAAATTCAGTAAGATAGACTGATGTCAGGCCTATCTACAGATGCATGTGGACCAAGAGTCACAAGAACTGTTAACCATAGTGACTCACAAAGGACTGTACAGGTACCGGATGCTTCCTTTTGGAATCACCTCAGCTCCGGCCTTGTTTCAGAGAGCTATGGACCAGATACTGAGCGGGCTCACTGGGGTCCAATGTTACCTCGATGATCTACTCATCACCGGCAAAGAAGTGCAGGAGCACCTGAGAAACCTGAACGCTACACTACAGAGATTGGAGGAGTACGGTCTGAGGGTCCGGAAGGACAAATGCAAGTTTTTCCGTCCCTCTGTTGAGTACCTGGGCCACGTCATCAACAGTTCGGAGCACCACAAGGCGCCATCAAAGATGAAGGACGTTGCAGAAGCTCCATCCCCACAGAACGTGAGTCAGCTGAGATCATTCTTAGGACTACTGACATACTACGTACAGTTTGTGCCAAATCTAGCTAACATGTTAAAGGCACTGCATGAACTTTTGAAGAAAACCAAACAGTGGAAGTGGACAGACAGATGTGAGGAGGCCTTCAAGAAAGTGGAAACAGCGTTAGCTCAGTCAGAGGCCCTAACCCACTTCAACCCCAACTTGCCATTACAGTTGGCATGTGATGCATTGCCTTATGGCGTTGGTGCAGTTGTCTCACACATCATGCCATCAGGTGAAGAAAGGCCAATGGCTTTCGCATCACGGACCTTAAGTAAAGCCGAGAGCAATTATGCACAGATAGAGCGTGAAGCACTCGCCATTGTGTTTGGAGTTAAGAAATTTAATCAGTTTCTGTTTGGCCGACGATTCACACTGCTGACGGACCATAGACCCCTCACCTCCATCTTTGGTCCCCACACCGGCATTCCTTCGCTTGCAGCCAGCCACATGCAGCGATGGGCGTTATTGTTATCTGCGCACCAGTACGATATCAAGTACAGAAGGTCTGAGCAGCACTGCAATGCAGACGTCCTCTCAAGGCTTCCCTTACCTGTCGCACACACTGAGCACTCCTAGGCTGAAATCTTCTACTTCAAGGAAGTGACGAACATCCCAGTTACATCTGTCCAAGTGAAAAAGTTCACCCACACTGATCCAGTGATGTCTGAGGTCGTGGACATTGTCACTCGTGGAAAAGAAGTAGAGATGTCGGACAGCCTACAACCTTACCTAGTGAGGAGAAACGAGCTCACAGTTCAGGTTGGATGCTTGCTATTGGTTTTTCGAGTCCATACCGCCGCCACTGAGAAGGCAGGTGCTTGAAGAACTCCATTCAGGGCACTGTGGCATGGTGCGAATGAAGGAGATTGCACGCAGCTACTTTTGGTGGCCAGGTCTGGAAGCAGCTATCGAAGACAAGGTCAAGTCATGTTCTGCATGTCAAAAGATGAGGAACATGCCTCAGCTAGCGCCACTACACCCATGGGACTTACCAGAGGAGCCATGGCAGCGAGTCCACATAGACTATGCAGGCCCACTTGGGGATCGTATGTTCTTAGTCGTAGTTGACGCACACAGTAAATGGCCTGAGGTCACAGTGATGAAGAGCACTTCAGCGGAGAGAACCATCGAAGAGCTACGGTCAATATTCAGTCGCTTCGGCTTGCCAACGCAACTCATTAGTGGAAAGTGCTCCAGACTCATCTGAACCAGCCAGAGTGCCTACTCAGGGTACTGTTGCACCCCAGTCTGGGCATACACCATCACCACTCAGACTCAGAGATAATGTGAATGTAGACTCTGCAAGAGAAAGACGACCCCCTGACAGGTTGACTATTTAGTTCAGACTAACCTCCGACATTGGGGCAGAACACACCCCAGGGTTAAGTCTGGGAACTGAGGCAGTCTACCCTCTTTCCCTAGTTTAGAAAAGGTTATTCTGAAAAGTGCCATGTATTTACATTAAGAGAACTTATGTTAAAAAGAAAACAGTTGGCAAAACAGTGAATATTAACTTTTTTTAGTCATCAAAGGTAAAGGGGGAGGAATATGTTGTGTATTGATATTCTAGTTTTGTCCTGACCCTCCAGCATGACAATGCCACCAGACATACTGCTCGTTCTGTGCGTGATTTCCTGCAAGACAGGAATGTCAGTGTTCTGCCATGGCCAGCGAAGAGACCTGATCTCAATCCCATTGAGCAAGTCTGGGACCTGTTGGATCGGACGGTCAGGGCTAGGGCCATTCCCCCCAGAAATGTCCGGGATCTTGCAGATGCCTTCGTGGAAGAGTGAAGTAACATCTCACAGCAAGTACTGGCAAATCTGGTGCAGTCCATGAGGAGGAGATGCACTGCAGTACTTAATGGTGGCCACTTTATAGTCTTTTTATTTTATTGTTTTTTAGGGTACTTTACGAAAACAATAATTGTCTACCTTACGCTGTCTGAGATTTGAGCACTAAATGCATCAGGGAAAATCATGCATAGGCCTATACGCTTACGTGTCTACTGCATGATTTTAATATTTAAAAAAAGATATAGCCTATACAAAAGAAGAGAAGCTTAGGCCTAGCCCCAGAGAGGTAGAGAGAGAGTGAGATATGCTGGCAGCATGCTATGACACAACATGCATTTCTTTGTCAGATGGCTATTGCGTCTGCTACACAAATATAGATGTACTGGAGGCCAACTCGTACATTTTCAGTCAGAATATTTTGTGTCAAGTTTAGCTTTATATTGTTCGATTATAGCAAAATCAAATCAAATCAAATGTTATTTGTCACATACACATGGTTAGCAGATGTTAATGCGAGTGTAGCGAAATGCTTGTGCTTCTAGTTCCGACAATGCAGTAATAACCAACAAGTAATCTAACTAACAATTCCTAAACTACTGTCTTATACACAGTGTAAGGGGATAAAGAATATGTACATAAGGATATATGAATGAGTGATGGTACAGAGCAGCATAGGCAATAGTACAGTATATACATATGAGTTGAGTATGTAAACAAAGTGGCATAGTTAAAGTGGCTAGTGATACATGTATTACATAAGGATGCAGTCGATGATATAGAGTACAGTATATACGTATGCTTATGAGATGAATAATGTAGGGTAAGTAACATTATATAAGGTAGCATTGTTTAAAGTGGCTAGTGATATATTTACATCATTTCCCATCAATTCCCATTATTAAAGTGGCTGGAGTTGTGTCAGTGTGTTGGCAGCAGCCACTCAATGTTAGTGGTGGCTGTTTAACAGTCGGATGGCCTTGAGATAGAAGCTGTTTTTCAGTCTCTCGGTCCCAGCTTTGATGCACCTGTACTGACCTCGCCTTCTGGATGATAGCGGGGTGAACAGGCAGTGGCTCGGGTGGTTGGTGTCCTTGATGATCTTTATGGCCTTCCTGTAACATCGGGTGGTGTAGGTGTCCTGGAGGGCAGGTAGTTTGCCCCCGGTGATGCGTTGTGCAGACCTCACAACCCTCTGGAGAGACTTACGGTTGAGGGCGGAGCAGTTGCCGTACCAGGCGGTGATACAGCCCGCCAGGATGCTCTCGATTGTGCATCTGTAGAAGTTTGTGAGTGCTTTTGGTGACAAGCCGAATTTCTTCAGCCTCCTGAGGTTGAAGAGGCGCTGCTGCGCCTTCTTCACGATGCTGTCTGTGTGAGTGGACCAATTCAGTTTGTCTGTGATGTGTATGCCGAGGAACTTAAAACTTGCTACTCTCTCCACTACTGTTCCATCGATGTGGATAGGGGGGTGTTCCCTCTGCTGTTTCCTGAAGTCTACAATCATCTCATTAGTTTTGTTGACGTTGAGTGTGAGGTTATTTTCCTGACACTACACTCCGAGGGCCCTCACCTCCTCCCTGTAGGCCGTCTCGTCGTTGTTGGTAATCAAGCCTACCACTGTTGTGTCGTCCGCAAACTTGATGATTGAGTTGGAGGCGTGTGTGGCCACGCAGTCATGGGTGAACAGGGAGTACAGGAGAGGGCTCAGAACGCACCCTTGTGGGGCCCCAGTGTTGAGGATCAGCGGGGAGGAGATGTTGTTACCTACCCTCACCACCTGGGGGCGGCCCGTCAGGAAGTCCAGTACCCAGTTGCACAGGGCGGGGTCGAGACCCAGGGTCTCGAGCTTGATGACGAGCTTGGGGGGTACTATGGTGTTGAATGCCGAGCTGTAGTCGATGAACAGCATTCTCACATAGGAATTCCTCTTGTCCAGATGGGTTAGGGCAGTGTGCAGTGTGGTTGAGATTGCATCGTCTGTGGACCTATTTGAGCGGTAAGCAAATTGGAGTGGGTCTAGGGTGTCAGGTAGGGTGGAGGTGATATGGTCCTTGACTAGTCTCTCAAAGCACTTCATGATGACGGGAGTGAGTGCTACGGGGCGGTAGTCGTTTAGCTCAGTTACCTTAGCTTTCTTGGGAACAGGAACGATGGTGGCCCTCTTGAAGCATGTGGGAACAGCAGACTGGTATAGGGATTGATTGAATATGTCCGTAAACACACCAGCCAGCTGGTCTGCGCATGCTCTGAGGGCGCGGCTGGGGATGCCGTCTGGGCCTGCAGCCTTGCGAGGGTTAACACGTTTAAATGTTTTACTCACCTCGGCTGCAGTGAAGGAGAGACCGCATTTTTCCGTTGCAGGCAGTGTCAGTGGCACTGTATTGTCCTCAAGCGGGCAAAAAAGTTATTTAGTCTGCCTGGGAGCAAGACATCCTGGTCCGTGACTGGGCTGGATTTCTTCCTGTAGTCCGTGATTGACTGTAGACCCTGCCACATGCCTCTTGTGTCTGAGCCGTTGAATTGGGATTCTACTTTGTCTCTGTACTGACGCTTAGCTTGTTTGATAGCCTTACGGAGGGAATAGCTGCATTGTTTGTATTCATTCCTGTTACCAGACACCTTGCCCTGATTGAAAGCAGTGGTTTGCGCTTTCAGTTTCACGCGAATGCTGCCATCAATCCACGGTTTCTGGTTAGGGAATGTTTTAATCGTTGCTATGGGAACGACATCTTCAACGCACGTTCTAATGAACGCGCACACCGAATCAGCGTATTCGTCAATGTTGTTATCTGATGCAATACGAAATATGTCCCAGTCCACGTGATGGAAGCAGTCTTGGAGTGTGGAGTCAGCTTGGTCGGACCAGCGTTAGACAGACCTCAGTGTGGGAGCTTCTTTTTTTAGCTTTTGTCTGTAGGCAGGTATCAGCAAAATGGAGTCGTGGTCAGCTTTTCCGAAAGGGGGGCGGGGCAGGGCCTTATATGCGTCGCGGAAGTTAGAGTAACAGTGATCCAAGGTTTTTCTGCCCCTGGTTGCGCAATCGATATGCTGATAAAATTTAGGGAGTCTTGTTTTCAGATTAGCCTTGTTAAAAACCCCAGCAGCAATGAATGCAGCCTCCGGATAAATGGTTTCCAGTTTGCAAAGAGTTAAATAAAGTTAGTTCAGAGCCATCGATGTGTCTGCTTGGGGGGGATATATACGGCTGTGATTATAATCGAAGAGAATTCTCTTGGTAGATAATGCGGTCTACATTTAATTGTGAGGAATTCTAAATCAGGTGAACAGAAGGATTTGAGTTCCTGTATGTTTCTTTCATCGCACCATGCCTCGTTAGCCATAAGGCATACACCCCCACCCCTCTTCTTACCAGAAAGGTGTTTGTTTCTGTCGGCGCGATGCGTGGAGAAACCCGTTGGCTGCACCGCTTCGGATAGCGTCTCTCCAGTGAGCCATGTTTCCGTGAAGCACAGAACGTTACAGTCTCTGATGTCCCTCTGGAATGCTACCCTTGCTCGGATTTCATCAACCTTGTTGTCAAGAGACTGGACATTGGCAAGAAGAATGCTAGGAAGTGGGGCACGATGTGCCCGTCTCCGTAGTCTGACCAGAAGACCGCCACGTTTCCCTCTTTTTCGGAGTCATTTTTTTTGGGTCGCTGCATGCGATCCATTCCGTTGTCCTGTTTGTAAGGCAGAACACAGGATCCGCGTCGCGAAAAACATATTCTTGGTCGTACTGATGGTGAGTTGACGCTGATCTTATATACAGTAGTTCTTCTCGACTGTATGTAATGAAACCTAAGATGGCCTGGGGTACTAATGTAAGAAATAACACGTAAAAAAACAAAAAACTGCATAGTTTCCTAGGAACGCAAAGCGAGGCGGCCATCTCTGTCGGCGCCAGAAGTACAGTAACAATATCCACGCCAAACCTTCTAAACGTTATTAGGGTAATATCAAAAGTATGTCAAACCATTGTTTATAGGGAAAATATGAGGCAAACACAGTATTACAGTTGGAACTGTCACGCCTGCTCCTGCTCCTGCTCCCCTCTCTGGCGCTCGAGGGTGCCAGGCTGCCCATCATTACGCACACTTGTCACCATCGTTACGCGCATCAGCGCTTCATTGGACTCACCTGAACTCCATCACTTAATTAATTGCCTCTATCTGTCCATTCCTCAGTTTGATCCCGGTGTTAGCATTTAATGTCGTTTTGTTCCCCCTGTCCAGACGCTGTCCTTGTTTTGTTTCATATCGTTTATTTATTAAATATTCACTCCCTGTACTTGTTACTCATTTCCTAGCGTCTGTCCTCACAGGAACTTAATTTGGCCAAAGAAAATGGCTCAACAGAATGAAACAAAGCAGTTATGAACTGGTTTAAACCTTCACAGAAGTTTTGTACAGGCTGTATTGCAGCAATTACCACAAAGGCCTACCATACCCAACAAATGACAGAAATAGGTTAATATTTATTTTTTGACAGACCTACTTGTAACCTACAGTATCTTAAACTAAATAAGGTAGCCTGCATTCTTCTCATTTTAGTCCACTACAATATTAAAACGTATATTAAATTCCCCTTGCAGGCTTTTAACTATAGGCATACTCTTGTTCTGTAACTTTTGTTTTTCTTTCATGAAAAATGCCTCCATCATCGCAATCAACGGTAACCTTGGCCAAGGCTCCTCTGTTGCTCTTCTAAGCAGGCACACTTGCATGCAAGACTTGAGAGAATGGTTCTGAAGTGCAAATGTGGGGTGTGGGCTATGATAGACAGCCTTTCCTGGACAATCTGGCCCTCTACAATTAATTTCAATGCTTTAAAAAAGATCTGCCAAATACCCGGCAATTACCAGCTAGGGGCAAACATGGCACGTTTTCCCATCAGAGTCGTTTACATCAAATTGACTTGTAGCAGATAAAAGTCTGTGCATAAATACATTGTACACATAAAACTAACTTGAGGTCATTCCCATGTAACAAATAAAATAAACAAATTCAATGCGTTTCCATCACATTTTCCACTCTAGGCCTACTAATGGTTTTGTCACATTATTTTTATTTGCATAGGTATAGCGAATATGCACACTCTGGTATTGCCACGTGCTCTCTAGCCAACATCTTGCAGATACTACATGACAAGATTATTATGGACAAAACTGCAAGAGTATTTTTATTTGTCAAATGGCAGCTTAGCATCGATCATCGTGTCACCAGAATTAGACCCTCGATATTGTTTGAAAGGAGCATCAACCTCATCACTGTGCACAACTTATTTCATCTGTAGCTGAATAAACTGCATGCTTTCCCATGATGTGGTGACATTTTTTATCAGACATGTAGGCTACTTTACTCGCATAAAAAGGTTGGAGGGGAAACCTGGTTAATGTCAAGCCAATTTGAGGATGCTGGAATTATATTTTTGGATGAATATTGCGCATTACTACAGGAGACTTTTGAAGTAGCCCAGTGCTTGACTTGGGCAGGAGATCACTGGAGCTGAATACCTGCACCTTAAATCTTCTACTGCTTGAGCTCTTGTTCCTCTTATAGAATATTAGCTCAAAGGTATTGTGGAGCTCCTGCCCCTAAATATAAACACCCAAAATGAGTACCAAAACCTTTATCAGTCCAGGTAAAGCACTGTAGTAGCCTGATCAGGTTAAAACTTTGTGACTGTGTTTATGCCACATATAAATAGTAATTAATTAGAGAAATGATACATATTTAGGCTATATTGAAGTGTTCGATTCTAGGTGCCCGAGGAATAGCCGGAGAGGAGGCAGAGCATGTGTTAATCTTTCCTGAATAACGGCCTGTCAGGAGCATATGTGGCTACATTATTATACCATGACTTAGGAGAATGATGATCTGCAACAGACAGCGTATTCAGTATCAGAGGCTACCGTGCCTTCCTAGGTCTTATAAACTGTCGAGAGTAGACCCACAACTGATCCAAATCGAATGAAACATTCAAATCACTGGGCTTTTTCCGCTGTTTTCACAGCAGCCTAGAGTAGAATGTTGTACTCATTTGAAAACAATAATGCAATTATTCATTGCATTGTGGTGTTGTAGGCTAGTCTATGTAGGATAATTGTATTGTCTCTAAACAACTGTTCTTATTTAAGAGCAATGATGCTCCTGTCCTCTCTAATGCCTATCAGCAATTCCTATTTGTTCTTGTCAATTCATATAAAAAATGTACGCAGCTTTGAATGTTTTTGTGAGGTAGTTTGACAACCCTCCCCTATTTTACACAACCCTCCCCTATTTTGGACCACCCCCTCCCTTGCCTCCTCCTATTTACTCTCTGACTACATCTCTATGGGGACAGTCCAGTTTCCTAGCAAATATGTGTGACTGAGGTCTGTGCTCATTCGGCTGCCAGTAGCATGCTGGATAATATATTAGGTTTACTTTTAATTCTGTTTTTAAAAGGGATCCCTCTGGAGGCAACAACCTTCTTCCTCTTGTATCACACAGCTGAAGAGTGAATGACTAAGATGTACAATCAAGAAGCAGGTGGCAAGACATTGGTTTGATATATCTGTAATTCTATCATTGCAGCACCAGAGCCACAAGTTCTGTTGCTAATCAAGCTATTTCTATTTATACTTAGTACACACTTAGAGCATTAGTACATTCGTGTTTACCAATTTAGAATAGGGAACAAAATGCCCAGATTTACACCAGGGCTGTTCCACGAATAGAGTGTCTTTTGTGTCCCTTTAAAATGTCAAGTTGAAATTGTGCACTAAATATCTAATTTTAAAAGCCTATTATATTAAAGGAAGTACCCTTTAATATAGACCACATGGAAAAGTCAATACAGCTGATGTTTAATATGAATTAAGACTCGATAAAGTGTTAGGGAGTGTTAGGAAGATTTTAAACATTAACCCAACAACATTAACACAACATTAACCCAACAACATTAACCCAACAACTTTCACCATCATTCTAAAGCCCTAGTTACTTTGATGCTTTGCAAAGTAATTTCTGAGGATTAGTGATTCATTTACATTTGTCTACCCTGTTACATGAACTGAAGCCTCGTTTTAATATGGTGAAACTATTCCTTTTTAAATAATTTTTTCAAAAGGAACATTCAACATCTAATAGTCAAATTATAGGGTAAAAGCAGGTGAGCCACTTCTCATATATTTGGCCATTGTCTGGTGTTTTGTGGTGGAAAACTAAACGGGTCAAGCATAACACGTTAATCCTGTTACCAATAGATAGATAGGTCAGAAATGTTTTAACAATTAAAACATTTTGTGAAGTTTGTATTCAATCGCCCCTCACTGTTATACTCAACAAGCTTCCATTTAACCTTTTGAAATAGGAAAAGGTGTTATTTATGAAGTTGAATGTGCTCTTTATAACAAAATGTAAAATATTAAGTGAAATAAATATGAATTTATTTTTAACGAAATTACACTACCCAGAAGGCACTATCTTGGTGGAATGGCCCACTAGCTACCGACTTGAAACTATTTTGACACCCACATTCACTTACATTTTACTTTTCATTTTGACTTACTAATGAACACCTTTTATTTTCCTAAATATTCAGTCACTCTAACACCTAAATGGATGCCTTTTTCTGGAGGGAATTGTTATTTATTGCTCTTAACGGGAGACAAAGGTGTTCATCCATTTCTTGATTCACTTATAATAGGCTACTTTGCCACAAATATTCACCCTTAAGTACCCAGATGAAACAGACCATTGAAGTTAAGTTAATATCAAATAAAATGTTATTTGTCACATGCTTCATAAATAACAGGTGTAGACTAACAATTAAATGCTTACTTTATGGTCCTTTTCCAACAATGTTTACCAATAAGACAGTTAATGTTCATGAGTGTCCGACTTACAGTTTTGACTTAAAACCTACTTGAAAATCTAGGACAAAAACTGAAAATGGTTGTCTAGCGATAATCAACAACCAAAATGACAGAGTTTTTGGAAAATGTTGCACAATCCAGGTATGGAAGTCTCTTAGACAATTACCCAGAAAGACACTGCCAAAGGTGCTTCTACAAATGATTGACTCAGGGGTGTGAATACTTACACGACCGCTCAAAAGTTTGGGGTCACTTAGAAATGTCCTAGTTTTTGAAAGAAAAGCACATTTTTTGGTACATTAAAATAACATCAAATTGATCAGAAATACAGTGTAGACATCGTTAATGTTGTAAATGACTATTTTAGCTGGAAACTGCTAATATTTTATGGAATATATACATAGGCGTATAGAGGCCCATTATCAGCAACCATCACTCCTGTGTTCCAATGGCACGTTGTGTTATCTAATCCAAGTTTATCATTTTAAAAGACTAATTGATCCTTAGAAACCCCTTTTGCAATTATGCTAGCACAGTTGAAAACTGTTGTCCTGATTAAAGAAGCAATATAACTGGCCTTCTTTAGACTAGTTGAGTATCTGGAGCATCAGCATTTGTGTGTTTGATTACAGGCTTAAAATGTCCAGAAACAAAGAACTTTCTTCTGAAACTTGTCAGTCTATTCTTGTTGAAGGCTAATGAAGGCTATTCCATGTGAGAAATTGCCAAGAAACTGAAGATCTCGTACAACGCTGTGTACTAATTCCTTCACAGAACAGTGCAAACTGGCTCTAACCAGAATAGAAAGAGTGGGAGGCCCCGGTGCATAACTGAGCAAGAGGACAAGTACATTAGAGTGTCTAGTTTGAGAAACAGAGTTTCTTTTGAACGGTAGTGTACGTAAATTACATATTTTAATACATTTTGAATTCAGGCTGTGACACAACAAAATGTGGAATAAGTCAAAGGGTAAGAATACCTTCTAAAGGCTCTGTACAGTATGTACAGTACATACTGTATAGGTAGTGGTAGAGTGACTAGTTAACAGGATAGATAATAGTTAGTAGCACCGTATGTGGTGAGTTTGAAAGTGTTTTTGTGTGAGGGGGGGGAGGGGGGGGGGCTGAATGTGGTAATTCTGACATCATAGTATTTAGGGACCTAAATGTGGTACTTCTGACATCATGGTATTTAGGGACATGAATGTGGTAATTCTGACATCATAGTATTTAGGGACCTGAATGTGGTAATTTCCATAAAGAAATCACTGGTGCTTTTTACCTCATGAGACCATTTTCTCATTGGCAAAATACATTTCTAGAAACACCTCTTCAGTGGTTGTTTTATATTTGCAACTATCCAAGTGGAACATTTACATACATTTAAGTCATTTAGCAGACGCTCTTATCCAGAGCGACTTACAAATTGGTGAATTCACCTTCTGACATCACATGGGAACTATGGAGCACAATTCACATGTTGAAGATAAGGTGACAGCACTCTGGTTTCCTCCTTTCTAAAAATGCTCATTGAGACTGACCACTTTTCTATTCCCCAATCCAAAATATGTTACTGTCTGTAGTAAAAAACTGAATTTAAATTGCACTTTGTCTTGCTCCGCTGGCATTCTTATACACTGGTTAGGATGTCAGCTCCAGCGAAGTATCTAGATTTCTGTGGATCCCTACAGTAATAGGTTATAAAGACATTGTTATTCACACATTTAATCAAAAATAGTGTGTCAACGGAAATGCCTTCTCTCTGTACCCTTTAAATGTATTTATGGATTCATCTCACTTCTTTCAATTTAGCTCAGTAGGATGTATCTGACAGGAAAAAGAGTCATGTATTTGCTCATGTAAGTCAGTGATTTTTGTTCTCCACTGTAAGGCTGGCCAGCTGAAATGGGGTGAAGGGAAAGGAGTGAATGTGTGGGAGCGGGAGAGAGGAAAAAGGCAAGGTTTCCAAGAGGAGAAATGCCAAGGCTAAAGCATTATGCTCTTTTTTTATTTTCAAAATTCAAGGTTACAAACAGAGAACAGAGTAATACATTGTTTTTCCATACAGTTGTACCGCTGAAATAGGTTTACTGGAAAATATCAGGGCTTCACTTATTATGAAATATCAAAGATAAAACAAACAGGCTTCAGTAAGTGACAGCTAGATATTCAGAGTTAACTGGAGTTATACTGTAATACATGTACAGCATTCCACATTATCCAACTTGATCCACAGAGGATGTTGGCCTAATGCCTGTAGGCTATTTAGACATAACCATTGAAAAAGAGGACAGAAGAAAGCTCACGTTAAATGTATTTCCTCCCCTGTTTCTGTTCTAATGTTTGTGAATAATAAGACTATGAGGCTTCCATACTCTACTCCTTTTTAATTAAGCTCCACCTAGTTTGGGATTTTCCAACTATGTGGTAGACTTTCCAAGCCAACATCTGTCTGTGATGCTGCTTTGTACATATTTGCAAAACATCAACAAGCCACTGGTATGTTTGAATATGGATAAACATTTTAATCAATCTATTTTTAGTAAGAGATTACCAAGTATGTACAGTTTATTAGCTGATGATATTGAGATACCTTACTCTTTTTTCCCCCATAACTATTCACTTTACTTTCCATTACTCATTTCCTACTCAATTTCTGTTGTTTCTTTTCATAAACAAGTGCACATTTCTGCTGACTGCTCTCATAAAGGATTGTGATTGTATGTTGCATAACACCAGGCAGGTAGCTTTTGGCAAAGGGATGTCTTGTTTTAGGACTCTTGAACCATAAGGGATTTGTTGTCTGATATCATTAAAAGCTTTGCTTCATAAACTTCTTAAACGATAAACAGGATTCTGCTGAACGTCGATGATTTTGCTCAGTTCAGCCTGTTATAAGCAGGTACAGTGTAATTCCATTGTTTTAGACAAAATATACTCCACCAACCCATGATGGAGGCTACTGAGAACTCTTCAGTTTGGTTCTGGTATTGCAGGTCACCAGCGCAAGCAACAGAGTTAACTTGTGTTTGTGAAATGTTAAAGGGCAGTGCATTGAGCTATTAGTAACCAGTGGCTTACTGCCACCCTTCCTGTAAGCAGTGGTTTCCAAACATGGGGTCGCTTGAAATTGAAATGGGGTCACCTGAGAAAATCTGTAATTTCATCAAACAAATCAATAACTTTTTAAAATCTTCAAATGGGTATAGAATACAACATTTTAGTGTCAACTAAGGACCTCTTACACTATTAGAATGTGCTTTCATGAGATTAGTATGTGTCAAGACAGCCTGCAGGACCTAAACTTGACTGAATATGAACACACAACATTAACTAGGGAATATAATTTTTTCCAAGTGGGACACCCTGCATTTTCCGGTGTCAATCTGTGGTTGTGTTGTGCCATACTCTGAGGCTACCCCCAGATTAAATATTAACATCATCAGTACAGTAGCCATCCCCTCCTTTCAAAAGAGAAGAAGTCTGATATTCTACTGAACTTTTGACTATTCCTGCCAAGCCACATCAAACATGTATGGTCATTTTGTGTAAATACACTTGTGCCAATCATTGTCTGCAATAGGCCTATGAAAATAAAGGAGATGCAGTTAGATGGAACACTAGAATTTATCAACAGCTTCTGGTCAGTGTTCACTGTGCCAGTGGATGATCTACAGTCAGTCACATACAGTATCTCAGAGATTTGATGTGGTAGACATGAAGTAGACATTATTTTTAATGGATTTGTACAACATTAACCACTAACTCTGCAGTGACAGTTATGCTGCAACAAAGGAGTATAAATCCACCCAGGGGTAACGTTAAATTCCTATATGTCTTGTTATAGTACATTTCAAAGACACTGGTGCCCTGTCTGCTGACAGTCCAGACACTAAAATGCCCTTCTTTTGACCAAAACGAAGACAACATCGGTATCTTTTCTTTGTTACAGTAATAAGGATGGACAAGTACAGTACTGGTCAAAAGTTTGGACATACCTACTCATTCAAGGGATTTTGTTTATTTTGTTTACATTGTAGAATAATAGTGAAGGCACCAAACTATGAAATAAAACATATGGAACCAAGAAAGTGTTAAACAAATCAAAATATATTTTAGATTTGTCAAAGTAGCCACTATTTGCTTTGATGACAGTTTTGCACACTTGGCATTCTCTCAACCAGCTTCATCTGGAATGCATTTGCAATAGTCTTGAAGAAGTTCGCACATATGCTGAGCACTTGTTGGCTGCTTTTCCTACACTCCGCGGTCAACCTCATCCCAAACCATCTCAATTAGGTTGAGGTCGGGTGATTGTGGAGGCCAGGTCATCTGATGCAGCACTCCATCACTTTCCTTCTTGATCACATAGCCCTTACATAGCCTGGAGGTGTATTGGGTCATTGTCCTGTTGAAAAACAAATGATAGACCCACTAAGCGCAAACCAGATGGGATGGCGTATCGCTGCAGAATGTTGTGGTAGTCATACTGGTTAACTGTGCCTTGAATTCTAAATAAATCAACAGGTTCACCAGCAAAACACCCCAAAACCATCGCACCTCCTCCTCCATGCTTCATGGTGGGAACCACACATGCGGAGATCATTTGTTCACCGACTCTCACATAGACACGGCGTTTGGAAGCAAAAATCTCAAATTTTGACTCATCAGACCAAAGGGCAGATTTCCACTGGTCTAATGTCCATTGCTTGTGTTTCTTGGCCCAAGCAAGTCTCTTCTTATTATTGGTGTCCTTTAGTTGTGGTTTCTTTGCAGCAATTCGACCATGAAGGCCTGATTCACGCAGTCTCCTCTGAACAGTTGATGTTGAGATGTGTTACTTGAACTCTGTGAAGCATTTATTTGGGCTGCAATTTCTGAGGCTGATAACTCTAATGAACTTATCCTCTGCAGCAGAGGTAACTCTGGGTCTTCCTTTCTTGTGGGGGTCCTTACGAGAGGCAGTTTCATCATTGCGCTTGATGGTTTTTGCGACGGCACCTGAAGAAACTTTCAAAGTTCTTGAAATTTTCTGCATTGACTGACCTCCATGTCTTAAAGTAATGATGGACTGTCTTTTGTCTTTGCTTATTTGAGCTGTTCTTGTCATAATATGGACTTGGTCTTTTATCAAATAGGGCTATCTTCTGTATACCACCCTTACCTTGTCACGACACAATTGATTGTCTCAGACCTATTAAGCAGGAAAGAAATTCCACAAATTAACTTTTAACTAGGCACAGCTGTTAATTGAAATGCATTCGAGGTGACTACTTCATGAAGCTCCCGAGTGCCACAGCGGTTTGGCACTGCATCTCAGTGCTTGAGGTGTCACTACAGACACCCTGGTTCGATTCCAGGCTGTATCACAACCGGCTGTGATTGGGAGTCCCATAATTGGCCCAGCGTCGCCTGGGTTTGGCCTGTGTACACCGTCATTGTAAATAAGAATTTGTTCTTAACTGACTGTGTCACACCCTGACCTTAGTTATCTTTGTTTTCTTTATTATTTTGGTTAGGTCAGGGTGTGACAAGGGTGGTTGGTTTAGTTTTTGTATCGTCTAGGTGTTTTTGTCCTGTCTAGGGTTTTTGTAAATCTATGGGGTTTTAGTTTTTCTAGGTATATGTAGGTCTATGGTGGCCTGAATTGGTTCCCAATCAGAAGCAGCTGTTTAACGTTGTCTCTGATTGGGGATCCTATTTAGGTTGCCATTTTCCATTTTGGTTTTGTGGGTTATAATTTTATGTTTAGTTGCCTGTTTGCACTAGTCATATTGTGTCACAGTTCGTTTTGTTTTTTTGTATAGTTTTGTTCAGTGTTGCATTCGTTTAATAAAATATAATGTACGCTTATCACGCTGCGCCTTGGTCTCCTCGTTATGACGACTGTGACAGATTGGCTACTTTGAGGAATATCAAATATAAAATATATTTCGATTTGTTTCACACTTTTTTGGTTACTACATGATTCCATATGTGTTATTTCATAGTTTGGAAGTCTTCACCATTATTCTACTATGTAGAAAATAGTAAAATAAAGAAAAACCCTTGAATGAGTAGGTGTGTCCAAACTTTTGACTGATACTGTATATCAGACTATAGCACATCCTATCTTACTTGTATAAACTGCAATCATTTTGTGGGTAATTTTCTGAAAGATGTTTAGGCTTCGGAATATATGGGATGATTACTGTAATGATCTGTTTACACCCTTGAAACCACTTAAGACAAAACATGTTAGCAGGTTAAAATACTATCAGGACACTGGAAAATTCCCATTTCATGTCCCATATACCATCTGATTGGCTGATGTTCCTGTGGTGATGAGGAGCTGAGAATAAACCGGTGATAGTCTGTCACCTGGGGAGCCGGTGAGGTTACTTGGGCAAGCAACAAAATGTGCTTAAAAAACCCATAGCTTTTTCCCCTTTGGCTGCAGATGTTAAATGTTTCAGTCAGGGTTCTTATCTTACGTATTTCTGTGTCTGCCTGTCTGTGTTTGGCAGTCATTCATGGCCTTCGGAGGGCCAGCTCCCACTGGAACAAAAAACAGTTCTTAAAGTACACAGCACTAGGTGAAAGACCACTGGCTGCTTTCTGTCAGCATTCGAGATTCCTTCCCAAGTGGCTAAGACAACTTTATGATGCATGGTTAAAATGGCCACAATTGATTGATTGCTTATGTTTATGGTTGGATAGAGAAGCCTTGACTTAGAAAAAATGGCTACATGTTTGAATGATCCTTTGAAATCGACTTACTTATATATTCAAACATAATGCTTGTCCTTTGGCAGGAAACAAAGTCAAATAATCCATTCTTAACACATAAACATGTTGGTGAGCACTGCGTGACAGTCTGGGTTGTAGAAATAATGTCTTAAAGTATTTCCTGACACCAAAAGAAAATTGTGTGTTTAAAAATGTTTTCCCCACTAAAATCTTGAGTCAAATTATTTAAAACATTGTTGAAGTTGGGAAGAAAATTGCTTATTATTATTAACAACAGCAATATTTGAAAACCAAAATAAACTAATTAGCTACAAAATAACATTCCACACTATACAAAGTCTGCCACTCCATTTATTAGCTGGTCTGAATGCTTCGTCAGAGTAAGAGTAGCACAGTGAATGAGCCAGTCTCCCGGCTGGGTTAAAGAGAGACATTGCAGACACTCTGTATCCATAGTAGGATACAGTGGTAGAAAGTAACATCACTTACATAATCAAACTAGTTGCATACATTCACACACTAAATTGCAATCAGCATCTGAGGAAAATGTATCATAATTTGTGTTTTGCTTTCTTAAAGACAAAATGTTATGGTAGAAAAATGATGTTGCAATGCGCACGAAAGTGTAATATCAACATCATTTGTGTTTTGCATTCTTAAAGACAAAATGTTATGGTAGGAAAATGATGTTGCAATGCGCACGAAAGTGTAATATCAACATCACAACATTCACTGCAAATTGTTGAGATTATGAATGTGAGTGAATTCACTATCTTGCTGTCTATTGGAATAGAGAAGGCTGCTCCAACTGTAACAATGACATCTAAGTCTGAGGTGGACTGTCTGTGCATGATTTCTGTCTCCTCGTCCAATGGAATTCTCTAGTTCTCACAAAACATAACAACACCTGTCCAACAGCTAAAACATACATATTGACAACAAACAAAACTTAGCTTCCCATAACATTCTTGAAAAGATATGTCTAAAAACTAAAGATTATGCAAGGCATATTCAACAATCAGACATGTCTATGTCATCCATGTCAAACAATGGAATTTGTAGGCTTTTCAGACAAACATTTTGTCATGTCTATTGAACCCAAACCCTATAGCAGCTGTGGTGTAACTGACCCGATATTTAAAGAAGGTTATCTACTTGACTTACATAATGTTGTGTTAGCCGACTGCTCTGTCTAGTTACTGCTCTAAGGAGATTACGGGAGTCTTCAGGTCTAAGGTAAAGGTTACTCATTACACCAACACAGTTCACCTCCATTACCACTCTGACCTGCTCTGCTCCTCTCCACATCGCCCAACACAATTGATAAACATCAACTGGGCTACAGTATGTGATATGAGTCACTTCAACATTTTCTGTCACCTTTAAAATAAAGGATTTAATCTACAGGTAAAATGAGAGGATTGAGTATTTTGATTTCGTCTTACAATAGGAGGATATTGATGTATTCTCTGTAGCCCAAAGGTCAGTTTGAGGGATTTATGAAAACTGTGTGAAAGCCGATGTAATACGAATCAACCCACACTCTAATGTTTGATTACTCCCTGTCCTTTGTGATGATAAGTATGTAGACTGAACAGTGCTTTGCTTGGGAAAAGATAATATGTTACAAGCAGTAATCAGGTCAGCCTGGCACAGCATGGAAGAATGTAGTAGTAAACAATGGAGATGGCACAAATTGAAAGTACACTACTGAGAGAAGTATCAAACATTGACAGAGGTTTAGGCTACTCTGGATGAAGGTAAAACACTTTGTCCCAAATTGGCCTACATGCTGGTGAGTTTTGTTGTAAATGTGTGAGGAAAGGTTATTGTGTCACAACAGTTTTGATTCTACTGAAAAGTACATCTTAAAAAGTGTAGGTTTAGATTTCATACTGTGTCAACAAGATCTAAATAAATAAACATTAAATGGCCATAATTCTCGAATAGAGATAAAAATGGAAATGTATTAATTGTTGTCACAAAAAAATATTTAATTGAATTATTTTTTATTATTTAAAATCACCGTAAACTAAAGTAGCAGGCGTAAAATAAGTGATTACACAGAAACAGCCTATTAAACTACTAGCCTACACAATCCATATCTATTACACATATTAGTATAGGCCTACTAGATTGCAGTTTATTACATTGCTATTACACAGACAGGCATAACAGGCAGGCATAGACATGCAGGCTACACAGAAAGATAGGCTACTGTAGGCAGACAAACAATCAGTCTACTACCATGTGTTTATTCTCTGTAATTAGCCAATATCCAGGACCACTATAACAAAAGTACAGGGCCATATTCCCTATCCGATAATTGCAAGCACAATTTCAGAAGTTACCTAATTAGTGCGCACTGATGCTGGTTTTGGCCACCAGACGCGCAGCCCGTGAGGCATGTCAGGGCATGTCCATATCGGATGAAGTGGCACTGCATAGACTATCGATAGCGTGCACAAGTATAGACTCGTGAAAACGATAGAAAAAGGTGCCCTTAAGTATCTTCGCCAAACTTAATGGATCGAGGTAAAACATTTTTTTTTACTTTGAGTCATTTGATGTGATACTCAGGGTGGGAAATGATTATTGGCTCGTAATGCGGTGCGCACTGCTGGTCATGAATCATCTTTCCAGTTGCTAATGTATGAGTTGTCCAACCGTAGTGTTTTTTTTTTGTTGCTTTGTGGTATTTCATAAAACAGTTTAGTAATTCTTCGTCAATATTAGTAGCAGTGTTGTAAGTTAAAGTAGAGGACAAGTTATGCTACAACCTCTGCATGTATTTTTCCTCAATATTATTATTTCGGTTTTTACCCCTCAACACAACACATACGCTCCATCCATCATCTCTATCTGATTTAAGATTTAGAAATCCTCTGCCTGTCACAGTATATCATCTTGTTGTGTTTTGTTGTCTACATGCTTTGTGTTCTTTAGTGACATCAAGCAATATATTTGATTCAATATTCAATGCAGTGGCTAAGAAACAGCACTCTATGCATTTTGTTTCAATTTTAATCACTTCATTATAAAGATTTAAAAATGGGCTAATTACTGAGCTATAAACTATTATACATATGTTTTATTTTAGTTACATTGCTGTCATGGATTGTTCTGAAACCCAGTACTACTTGAGTGGGGACTGCCACCCTTGTCTGCAATGTGGACCAGGACAAGAGCTGTCAGAGGTGGGTATTATAAAACTATACAGTAATATTGAAAGAGAAATTACTGGATTCTTCCAAAGTCAAAATGTAGATAGGCCTGGTGCTGGCTACACAGACACTGATTCATCTCCTTTCCACTGCAGCCATCTGAGCACCCATAGAAATGACTGCAGAACTGGGATTTGTAATTAACGTTACTATGAAACCACAAAGAGTTTAGTTTGTCAGTGGCAATCTCTCACTCTAAAAGAATCCCACTGGCAGAGAGAACTTTGTTCCAAGTTTACAAGTCCACTTGGCAGGCCTGCTAACCCAGCTACAAGATAACGTTCTGAGAACCATATGTTTCTTAGAGCTTGGTGAGAGAGTGGTTCTCCTATGTTTTTTTTTTGTATACAACCTTCCCACAACTTTCTGGACACGGTGTAGGATAGTTGCTTGGCTTTGGAACATTCTCAGCACATTAAGAAATTTGACAACACAACTAGATTTACTTGGTATTTCATTACTTTAACAGAACGTTTCCTAAAAGTTCAAACATGGTTACATTTCATTTAAATGTTGCTAATTTTCTAGGAACGTTCTCCAACAGGTTTGACATTGGGAATGTTCTCATAGTTCAGAGAAAGTTACGAAACAATGTTCTTCTGTGGGAATTGCAGTACTTTAGCATAACATTTCTTACAGATTTTCTGCATGGTTCCATTTAAAGTCACGTTCTCAAATTGTTTCAAGAACGTTAAGAAAACGTTCTATAAAAACCACAAGAAAAAGTTTAGCAATGTTCAAATTGTATTTTATTTGTCACATGCACCGAATACAACAGGTGTAGACTTTACCGCGAAATGCTTACTTACGAGCCCTTTTTCAATAATGCAGAGTTAAAAAGAAATAAAAGATTACCAAAATAAATAATACAAAAAAAATAGTAACACAATAAAACAACAATAATGAGGCTATATACAAGGAGTAATCTTTTCAGCCTCCCGAGGCAAGAGGCGTTGTCGTGCCCTCTTCGCGGCTATGTTGTTGTGTTTGGACCATGATAGATCCTTAGTGATGTAGACACCGAGGAACTTGAAGCGCTCTACCTGCTACACTTCAGCCCTGTTGATGTGAATTAGGGCGTGCACAACCCTCCGTTTTCTGTAGTCCGCAATTAGCTCCTTTGTCTTGGTGACTTTGAGGGAGAAGTTTTTGTCCTGGCAGTGTGTGTCTGACCTCCTTCCTATAGGCTGTCTGATCATCGTAGGTGATAAGGCCTACCACCGTTGTGTCGTTGGCAAACTTAATGATGGTGTTGGAGTCATGCGCGGTCACACAGTCGTGGGTGAACAGAGAGTACCGGAGGGGACTAAGCACACAACACTGAGGGGCCCCTGTGCTGAGGGTCAGTGTGGCAGATGTATTGTTGCCTACCCTCCCCACCTGGGGGTGGCCCGTCTGGAAGACCAGGATCTAGTTGCAGAGGGAGGTGTTTAGTCCCAGGGTCCTTAGTTTATTGATAAGCTTTGAGGGCGCTATGGCGTTGAACGCTGAGCTCTAGTCAATGAACAGCATTCTCACATAGGTGTTCCTTTTGTCCAGGTGGGAAAGGGTAGTTTGGAGTGTAATAGAGGTTAGGTCATTTGTGCATCTATTGAGGAGGTATGCGAATTGGAGTGGGTCTAGTGTGTCTGGGATGATAGTGTTAATGTTAGCCATGACCAGCCTTTCAAAGCATTTCATGGCTAAAGATGTGAGTGCTACAGGGCAATAGTAATTTAGACAGTTTACCTTGGTGTTATTGGACACAGGGACTATGGTGGTCTGCTTGAAACATGTAGGTATTACAGACTGTTCAGAGAACATTCTAAGAATGTTATTTAAAAACATTTACATTCCGTTCTCAGCATCAACAAAACTCTCTCTATCCTCTATTTTAAGATTGTAAAGGTGTGTTGGCCGCGCCCACAAATTGGCCACACCTGATCTTAATGAGTTCTTGTTTCCTCAGAAATGGGGTCTGTTTGAATAGACTCAAATGAACAGCTTTGTAAGGGTAAAAAAAACATGGCTTGCTATCTCCATCCTGGTGTTGCTTAAGACTAATTCCATGGATAGAGAACAGAAGATTATAGGTTTGAATCTCACTGATGCCTTGTCATAATAAAATATAAATGTATTTGCATGATTAATGCCTAAAGAAATACATTTGCATGTGTCCCATCTGTGCTTACAATTTAAAAATGTGTACCCAAAATAAGATAGCAGTGTTATTAAAAGTTTTATTGAAACATTCAGTGAAAGTTAAGGATTATTTTTTTTAAACTCAAAATAACCTAGAATTTCTGTTCTCAGAGCGTTAATAAAATGTTCAAGGAACCAGAGTAAAATACTCTCAAAACTTCAAAATAAACATTCCCAGAACAGGCTACATGTTCACTTCTGTTCTCAGGGCGTTTAAAAACATTTAATTTTACCTCAACCAATGTGAAACTGAAAACATACGTTCCCACAACTTCCAAGGAACCAAATTTGCTAGCTGGGACGATCTTGCCAATGGAGGTTTACCCATGACCTAAAATAACCCCATGTGGTCATTGGAAGGGGAAACTCATGTACTTTGTAATCTAGACCTCTAATCATCATATTAATTTATATTTCTGTTTTGCAACTGTCTTCTTAACAAATTTACTTCAGTGAAATTCTTAGCTGTAAACAGGTCTAATGTGCACTGTATATTTTGATTCTTATTTCCCGCCAGGACTGTGGTTATGGAAGTGGATGGTCAGCTTCTTGCATCCCCTGTAGTGTCAAGACTTATAAAGAGGGCTGGGGTTACCACAACTGCAAATTCTGTCAGTCGTGTAAATTCATAAACAGGCACCAGAAGTCACTGTGCACCTCTAAGAGCAATGCTATCTGTGGGGAGTGCTTGCCAGGGTTTGTACCTGTACATTATCTAATTGCATTCTTACGTATAGTATCTACAGATCATTACTTAAGACGTAGCTGTGCTTTTAAGTCATAAAAGCTCTCCATCCAGAACATGTGGACTTGTTTACTTGAAATACAACTATTTCCAACTTTTTTTCCTGCTTTAATTTGATCTAATTGCAGATTCTATAGTAAGACACGGATGGATGGCTTGCAGGAATTGGAGTGCATGCCGTGTGGTCCCTCCTCCACCACTGAGCAGCAGTGCAGCCGTAAGTCTCAGAAAAGCTTGGCCCAGGAATGAGAAAGAAAAAAACACTTCAGAACCGCTCATTATTGTATGAGTCAGTTGTCTTGCCTACTGTTATATTTGAACATTTTCTCCATGTACTGGAAACATATTTACCCATGTTTTTATTTTGAGATTTGTTGCCTTAGAGAATGCATTGTTTGGGTTATGAGATATTCAAGAATTACAACACTGTTGTAATATTCTATTAATAGAATAGTGTTACTATCATTATTTGCCAATGGATCAAAGTCAGAATTGTAAAACATAAAATAAATGCTGTGTGTGTAAGCATGTGCTCAGCCTTAGGCAGCACCGACCTCAAACCTTCTATTTTGCAGGGAGCAGAAGAGTTGATGTGGGAGAAGTCTGGAGCCCAGAAGGCCCAGCCCAAAATGCTGCTGTCATCACCACCATTTCTTTCGCCCTGGTTACCATGACAATCTTCCTCTCCGCTGCCTTGTTTATATACTTCAGACATACCTTACTAAAGAAAATATTTAAAGGTATCTCATGATCTGCACACAAATATCTCCTTTAATGAAGTGTTTGTTGCATGAGATGTTCACACAACTACTGATGAAACTGCAATAATGTGGGTTCTGTCAATGTGTTTGTTAGAATCGCTTTTATAGTAACATGCAGGGTACAGGTAATCCTCCTCAAACTGTGCCTCGTCTAGCTCATGAATGATATTTTCTCTCTGAAAGGATGCCTGGCTCCTCAAAGCACAAGTCAGAGTGACATGGAGTGTGCAGCATCCCCAGTGAACGTGGTCACGCTGAATCTGGAGCAGCAAAGCCAGGACTCGGGTAACTATAAGAGTAGAACAGCACCCACCATGATGTATTGAACAGCACATTATTTACACTGAGTATACCAAACATTAGGAATACCTTCAGTTGTGTCAAGTTGGCTGGATGTCCTTTGGGTAGTGGACCATTTGTGATACACACAGGAAACTGTTGAGCAGACAAAACCCAGCAGCGTAGCAGTTCTTGACCAAAACCGGTGCGTCTGGCACCTACTACCATACCCCGTTCAATCGCACTTCAATATTTTGTCTTGCCCAGGAGCCCTTTGAATGGCACACATAAACAATCCATGTTCCAATTGTCTCAAGGCTTAAAAATCCTTCTTCAACTTGTCTCCTCCCCTTCAGCTACATTGGTTAAAGTAGATTTAACAAGTGACATCAATAAGGGATCATAGCTTTCACCTGGTCAGTCTACTGTATGTCATGGAAAGAGCAGATGTTCTTAATATTTTGTGTATATAGTGTACATATTACTACAAGACATAACACATGATGAATAAGGGCTTTAACCCTTTCCACTCACAGCCCCTGGCAGGGTGGCAGGGTAGCCTAGTGGTTAGAGCGTTGGACTAGCAACCGGAAGGTTGAGAGTTCAAACCCCCGAGCTGACAAGGTACAAATCTGTCATTCTACCTCTGAACAGGCAGTTAATCCACTGTTCCTAGGCCGTCATTGAATATAAGAATGTGTTCTTAACTCACTTGCCTGGTTAAATAAAGGTAGAATTTTTTTTTTAAATCCCGTATATGTGTTGAATATGGCAGATTTTGTCATTGATAAGCGCCTAAATTGGAATGCAGTGGCTGTACAGTAACATGCTATACAAGACGTCAGAGCTCAGGTTCTCCGCTTCACAGCGCTGTGTGGGTTTTGCTCAAATCATTTCAATTTGCCTCTATGGGTCCCTTGTAGCTCAGTTGGTAGAGCATGGTGCTTGTAATGCCAAGGTAGTAGGTTTGATTCTGGGCAGTGGTGGATAAAGTACCCAATTAGTGAAGGTAAACACAAATACCTAAAAAAAAAAAACATTTTTTTTTTTTTACTTTTATGTACTTTACACCACTGATTCTGGGGACCACCCATATGTAAAATGTATGCACACATGACTGTATGTCACTTTGGATAAAACCGTCTGCTAAATGGCATATTATTTCATCCATATAGGCCAATTTCCACTAGCACAACGGGTTAAACATTCCCTAATTGACTCATATTATAGTAAATTTGCAAATGCATGGTTCATTAGGGGTTTGTTAGGATACTAATGTAACCGTGTCTTCTTACAGGTGCATGTGATAACTCTACCACCACTGCAGACATGTTGGCCAGACTGCAGTCCAATGTTGACATGACTGTCCCTCTGGGGTTCATTCTACTAAACCCTGATCTTAAAACTCAGGACCAAATCAACCTGCTGGAGACCCAGCCACTGGTGCGTAACTCCACCTGCAGTTACTGCTCCTCTGGGTTTGTCTCTCAGATATCCTCTGACCCCTCCTCAATCAGCAGTGATGTCTTACTTACAATGGAGACCCCTGTGGATCCAGTAAACAGTGGGGAGTCTGAGGCAGGGTCCTTTTTCCTGCCCCTGCAGAGCAGTGAGGGTTACGATGCTTCTGAGCTGCAGGATAGCCCTCCCTATCAGCATGTACCAGTGGAGTGCACTGAGCTAGACTTCCACAGCACTGCAGCCCTCCACAGTGCCACAGACCCAGATTGTAGCTCTGTGAGCCTGGGGATTACTGCGATATCCAAGATTAAGGATGGCCCTTCTGGAGACGGGTCAGGAGGAAGACAACTGGGGAGTCCGTCTGCCTGCCCAGAGGAGCAAACTGACAGCTGTTGGAGCAGCCATCATCAACCCTGCTACAGCAGTATAGCGGTAATTACCCGTAGGAAAGACAGGGCTGTGTCTCACCTGTTCCTCTCACACAGAGGACCTTTTATTCAGCAGTAGACAGTTGGAGTAACCAGTCACTAGACCTAGCTGTCTTTTATGCTCATACAGCAAATGTTAAAAGCAAATGTCACCTTTAATTTGACTCTTTAAGGTGTGGCACGCACACAGATCTCATAAAATATGAGTTGTGATATCCTCTTAGTATAGGCAAGATACTGGATGCCTTTAAAGATATTTTTCACACTTGTCATTTCACACATAATTAGCTAGATGTGCCAAATTAAGTTTACAGCTTCACTCATTTAGTAGAGGATGTTTCCCTGAACAAAGCAACAATGTATTCATAATATTTCTATTTGTAGATGGAAGAAACATTGAGCCTGCTGAAGAAGTGTATCCGAATCATGCAAGGTGGGATATTCTTCAGTTGACTATCTAAAGCCTATTTTAATGCTGGAGCACATCCAACAGACACAAAATGAAACATTGGGGATTGTCAAAAGACCACAATGCACATATTTGTATTAGCTGAAGTTCTGTTGTTGTTGTTGTTGTTGTTGTTGCTAGGGATTCAGTAGAGATACATATTCACAGAACCACAATTTTGTTCTGGATGGTTCCGGATTTTAAAGTTAATGTAGCCATTTCTAACAGGAGTAGTTTTTAAAAGTTGTTTTTCATTAAGTCTTGCTAGTTTAAAAAAAATGTTTCTTTGTCTTAGCCAAGAGGTATAGTCCAATATACATTGTCTTACTGTTCTACAGGCCGCATGGAAAAATAGACAATCATTGTACCAAGAGACTTAGCTGCATACTGGCACCACTGGCAAAGTTTTCAAGAAGAGAACATTTTTCCCTTTACAGCAGGGATGGGCAATTGACCCCTTTTGAAGGCTCTCAGATACATTTGAATTAATTATTTTGGAACTCAGTCAGAGTCTCAACTACTGTTGCAAGTTAGAATAGTAGAATACATTTGCACACTGTCACTGTCCACAAGACATTCTCAAATCTTGAATGTAGAAACGGCATAACAGAATAGTTCACCTCTGGTGGGAGGTTAAACAGTTGTAGGCAGTGGGATCTGTACTGTGTCATAGCTCTGCTTTTTTAATGCCATAATTTCCCCATTGTAACTTCTGGTCAGGTGTCCATCTAGGCAGGCTGCCACAGGCCTTGGTGGATACTCTGGCTTTGAAGCTGGACCCAACATTCCCAGGAGTACAGAACTACCAGCAGGTGGCGCTGAAGATGGGCGTACCTCACGAGTTGCTCAAAGGCCTGTGCGGGTTTGATCACGTCTTTCGGTACCTTTCCTCCTGCACTCTGCTAACAGTACCTGACCTGCTCCACACGTTCTACCTGCTGCAGCGGCTTGACACTCTGCTCCTGCTGTGTGAATACGCCATGCAGAGCCAGACTCAGAGCCAGGTCACAGGATGCACATTTTACTGTTAATACTAACAACGCTTCTGCCAATACAGCCCAGAGGGCTGGCATAATCAGCATGCGTACTACTGAACTAGAACCTACCTGGAACAACGAAATTGCTCAAACTCTCGGGTGGGGATGTGTAAATATTTGTTTTTAATTCCGAATGGATTATATTTTATTTTTTACCTGGTTTCACATGTAGTGTATGTGAATGTTAATGTGATATAAGCCACTGTACGTTGCAATTATTTTGTCATGCAGCAAATGCTATGCAGGAAAATGATGCATTCATATTTGAAAAGTTTGTCAGAAGGTACATTTTAAATGCGTAAGTACTGTGCAAATAGTGTTAATTTGTCTACTGAATGAATCAAGTTATATTAGTGTTACTTTTTATACATGTCTTGGACTTTTATAAACAAAATAAAAATTACATTCAGATTCATGGTTATTTTGTTATGATGTAGTTTGTCAGGAGCAGATGATTTCAGTAAGTAATCACATTTACTGTACATAATAAAGAATATGGTCATAGACATATTACAACAAAAAACAGGGCCAGTTACTGTATTTCTGCAAGGCAAAATTGAAAAGCATGACTAATGCCGCACTACTGACATTTCTACTAAGCTTCATTTTAGCAAGGTATCTACATTGTGTAACAATATCAAATATTTTTGTTATGAAATGAAACATTGTTTTTCCCCAGCAATGTTCATTTACTTTCAAAACAAGTATAGCATACAAATTACAAGAAATTGATCGGAAGACATCACAATCCACTGTCAAAAATAAGAAAATGTACAATAATTGTACATCTGAAGGAGACAAGATATTGATTTATTTTAAATTGAAATTATGTTTATGACATAGCTACTATGCATTTCCTGTCTGGTCAAATATTATGGTCATAAACAAGCTGATGCAGCTCTCTGATGTTCTCCATTTGCATTACATTAAATATCATGTTTTCAGACACGTCAATGAGACAACCAATTTGTATTTGCAACCAAAATTATTATTTGTTTACCATGCTAATATCAATGGCTTATATTCAGTATCTTGTGTTTTTTGTCACAGTACAAATTGTAAACTACTACAATGCTGACTTCCAAGTAAGACCATCTAAATTTGAGATTGAGAAACATGCTATATGATAAAAAATAAGGCTGTCTTAATTTGTAATATGACATTTCTAGTTGGTGCTCCAATGAAAATATTCAAATGATTCTGTCTCATTAACTCATAATATTGTAGCAAATCTTGGGGCTAACCCGACTGTCAAGACAACACCTTAACCATTACACCAAAAGGTCCGAACCTCTTGAGGAGGTTGCTTTAAGGTCACTACTCTTCTTTTGGGAGAATGTGCCCCCAAGCTTTTTTTGGGGGGGGGGGGTTCCACTGACTGTCAAGCTATCACCTTAACCGTTACGCCAAGAGGTTCGAAAAACACACTCCAGCTATTTTTGGAGTTAAAACCTTTTGCTGTTGAAAACCAATATCTCAAGTATAAATACAGTAATGTACACACATTTAAGGGTACAAAATGGAAGCAAAATTGTGGCACAGTGGTCTAAGGCACTGCATCTCAGTGCTAGAGGTGTCACTGCAGACCCTGATTTGATTCCAGGCTGTATCACAACCGGCTGTGATTGGGAGTCCCATAGGGCGGTGCACAATTGGCCCATTATTGTCTGGGTTAGGGTTTGGCTGGGGTAGGCTGTCATTGTAAATAAGAATTTGTTCTTAACTGGCTTGCCTAGTTAAATCTAAATACATAGGCCTTGGCCCTTACTTGCGGGAACAAAAGAGGACAAAAGAGCAAAGGTTCACCCCCCACACTTGTGTCATGTCATACCTACACCATCTATTGAGATGTAACTTTTGTTAAGTAAATAAATGAGGTGAAAGGAGACTGGAGTAGGACTTAAGGTCCCAACCATGGTGAAAATATGATCAATTCAAATGTGTGGTAGTTCACAATATTATGCACCAGGTGGCATGAGTAAGATAAGTTTATCTCAGCTGCTTGAAAACATTTTTTCGAATAATGTATATGTTTTAAACAGTGTAATGCAAACAGTAAATCCATTTTCAAAATGTAGTTGCCTTTTCAAAACAGCAAATACTATCAACAAAACTACATGATACCCTCAAAACTGCAAATACATTCACATTCTGCCCCCTAAAAAATCCATAAAGTCAGATTCTTTGCATTCACTTGATAACTATCCAAATAGTAATTACTATCCACATCAAATAAAATATTTTTCTGGATCAAATAACATGAGAAATAAGCACTTTTTTGTCAGGATTCATTCCTTTTACCATCATTACAAACCACTTCATAAAATGTACTCTATTACTGTATTGTAGCCTACATAGGCTGGTCAGGTAGATTTGTGCATGTAGGCCTAGACCTTTCATCATCAATCAGAAAAACAATTTACGCCTACAATGTAGTAATTGAGTACATCGAGACATGTGGTTTGTGATGATGTTAAAAAGAATGAACCACAGACCATAGAAGATTGCAAATGCACAGCAAGTATTTATCAATTATCGACAATTGACATGTGAGGTGAAAAGATATTACAGGTTTTTTCTCAGTCAATTTGGTGCCATTTGGTGCCAAGTATGTGGTACATTTTCACAAATCTAAGCACAAAAGGCATCAATATGTCTCATGTTTCAAAACTCTAAGCACATTTTCAATTGAGTACAACACTCTTAGCACTTTTTTCTATTGAGGGTTATTCGGAGGTAAAATGGTTATTTGGATGTCCCTTTGAAGAACCCTTTCTGGTTCCATGTCAAACCCTTTTAGTTCTGTCAGGACCCGGTTACGAACCTGGGTCTCCGGAGTGAGAAACAGTCACTTAACCAACTGAGCCACGAATAGTCAGCAGAACCCAGAAGATGAGGCAGACACAGCAGTACTTAAGACGGTGTATTTAATAAAGTAAAAAAGGAGAAGTCCTTCCATACAAAAATGGCAAATCCAAAAGGTGGTAGGAATAGCGCAAAAAAGCCTCAAGAGATACTCAAAAACAAAATTCCACAAGAGCATCCACCGGAATCGACAAGAATACACAGAACACTAGGGCTGGGTGCTAACATACAAACACAGAGCACAGAACTGAGGGAAACTAAGGGTTTAAATACAATCAGGGAAACGAGGCACAGGTGCAAATAATAATGGGGAACAAGGGAAAAAACATAAGGTCAAAAAGCACAATGGGGGCATCTAGTGACCAAAACCCGGAACAACCCTGGCCAAATCCTGACAAGTTCCAGGTAGAACCTTTTTGGGTTCCATCTGGAACCCAAAAAGGGTGTTCCTATGGGGACAGCCGAAGAACCCTTTTTTCTAAGCGTGAACAAACAGATTCACAAAGTCACTTGTTCACTGCACCAAATAACACTTTAAATTTGGATACATATTCAAGTAGCTGCTTTTCAAAATGCAATATTCATTGCACTTTTGATATGATTGTCTTTTTTTAACAATGCAGTTAACTATCACTTGATCTAACTTCTCAAAATTGATGAATCAAATCAAACTTTCTTTGTCACATGCGCCGAATACAAGTGTCGACTTTAATGTGAAATGCTTACTTACAAGCCCTTAACCAAGAGTGCAGTTCAAGAAGAAGAAAATATTTACCAAGTTGGCTAAAATAAAAAGCAATAATAAAAAGTAACACAATAAGAATAACAATAACAAGGCTATATACAGGGGGCACTGGTACCGAGTCAGTGTGTAGGGGTACAGGCTAGTTGAGGTAATCTGTACATGTAGGTGGGGGCGAAGTAACTATGCATAGGTAACAAACAAACAGCGAGTAGCACCATTGTACAGGGGTGGAGGGGGGGGGGGTCAATGTAAATTGTCCGGTGCTGATATTTATGAATTGTTCAGCAGTCTAATGGCTTGGGGGTAGAAGCTGTTGAGGAGCCTTTTGGTACTAGATTATCCATGCGGTAGCAGAGAAAACAGTCTATAACTTGACTGTCTGGAGTCTCCAACAATTTTCTGGGCTTTCCTCTGACACCGCCTATTATGTAGGTCCTGGATGGCAGGAAGCTTGGAGCGCCTTATGGTCAGATGCCGAGCAGTTGCTATACCATGCAACCGGGCAGGATGCTCTCTATGGTGCAGCAGTAGAAACTTTTGAGGATCTGGGGGCCCATGCCAAATCTTTTCAGTCTCATGAAGGGGAAAAGGTTTTGTTGTGCCCTCTTCACGACTGTCTTGGGGTGTTTGGACCATGATAGTTCATTGGTGATGTGGACACCAAGGAACATGAAACTCTTTAAAAAAAAATGTTTTACCCCTTTTTCTCCCCAATTTCGTGGTATCAAATTGTTAGTAGCTATTATCTTGTCTCAGGTTGAAAGTCATGCGTCCTCCAATACACAACCCAACCAAGCCGCACTGCTTCTTAACACAGCGCACATCCAACCCGGAAGCCAGCCGCACCAATGGGTCGGAGGAAACACTGTGCACCTGGCAACCTTTGTTAGCACGCACTGCGCCCGGCCCGCCACAGGAGTCGCTGGTGCGCGATGAGACAAGGATATCCCTACCGGCCAAACCCTCCCTAACCCGGACGACACTAGGCCAATTGTGCGTCGCCTCACGGACCTCCCGGTCGCGGCCGGTTACGACAGAGCCTGGGCGCAAACCCAGAGTCTCTGGTGGCACAGCTGGCGCTGCAGTACAGCACCCTTAACCACTGTGCCACCCGGGAGGCCCAAATTGAAACTCTTGACCCTCTCCACTACAGCCTCGTTGATGAGAATGGGGGTGTGTTCGGCCTGCCTTTTCCTGTAGTCCACGATCAGCTCCTTTGTCTTGCTCACATTGAGGGAGAGGTTGTTGTCCTGGCACCACACTGCCAGTTCTCTGACCTCCTCCCTATAGGCCGTCTCATCGTTGTCGGTGATCAGACCTACCACTGTTGTGTCGTCAGCAAACTTAATGATGGTGTTTTGAGTCTTGTTAGGCCATGCAGTTGTGGGTGAACAGGGAGTACAGGAGGGGACTAAGTACACACCCCTGAGGGGCCCCAGTCTTAAGGATGTGGCGATGTGTTGTTTTCTACTCTTACCACCTGTGGGCAGCTTGTCAGGAAGTCCAGTATCCAGTTGCAGAGGGAGGTGTTTAGTCCCAGAGTCCTTGGCTTGGTGATGAGCTTCGTGGGCACTATGGTGTTTAACGCTGAGCTGTAGTCGATGAACTGCATTCTCACATAGGTGTTCCTTTTGTCCAGGTGAGAAAGGGCGGTGTGGAGTGCGATTGAGATTGCGTCATCTGTGGATCTGTTGGAGCAGTATGCAAATTGGAGTGGGTCTAGGGTGTCTGGGAGGATGCTGTTGATGTAAGCCATGACCAGCCTTTCAAAGCACTTCATGGCTATCGACGTGAGTGCCACAGGGCGGTAATCATTTAGGCAGGTTACCTTCGGTTCCTTGGGCACAGGGACTATGTTGGTCTGCTTGAAACATGTAGGTATTACAGACTCGGTCAGGGAGAGGTTGAAAATGTCAGTGAAGGCACTTGACAGTTGGTCCGCACATGCTTTGAGTACACATCCTGGTAATCTATCTGGCCCAGTGGCTTTGTGAATGTTGACCTGTTTAAAGGTTTTGTTCACATTGGCTACCGATATCACACAGTCATCCAGAACAGCAGGTGCTCTCGTGCATACTTCAGTGTTGCTTTCCTCGAAGCGAGCATAAAATGCATTTAGATCGTCTGGTAGGCTCGCGTCACTGGGAAGCTCGCGTCTGGGTTTCCCTTTGTAGTCAGTAATAGTTTTCAAGCCCTGCCTCATCCAACGAACGTCAGAGCCGGTGTAGTAGGATTCAATCTTAATCCTGTATTGACGATTTGCTTGTTTGATGGTTCGTCTGAGGGCATAGCGGGATTTCTTATAAGCGTCCGGATTAGTCTCCTGCTCCTTGAAAGCGGCAATTCTAGCCTTTAGCTCAATGCGGATGTTGCATGTAATCCATGGCTTCTGGTTGGGATATGTGCGTAAAGTCACTGTGGGGACGACGTCATCGATGCACTTATTGATGAAGCCGATGACTGAGGTGGTGTATTACTCAATGCCATTGGATGAATCCCGGGAACATATTCCAGTCTGTGCTAGAAAAACAGTCCTGTAGTGTAGCATCCATGTCATCTGACCACTTCCGTATTGAGCGAGTCACTGGTACTTCCTGCTTTAGTTTTTGCTTGTAAGCAGGAATCAGGAGGATAGAATTGTGATCAGATTTGCCAAATGGGGGGCCGGGGAGAGCTTTGTATGCATCTCTGTGTGTGGAGTAAAGGTGGTCTATGAATTTTTTCCCCTGGTTGCACATGTGACATGCTGGTAAAAATTTGGTAAAACTGATTTAAGTTTGCCTACATTAATTCCCCGGCCACCAGGAGCGCCGCTTCTGGGTGAACATTTTCTTCTTTGCTTATGGCCTTATAGAGTTGGTTGAGAGCGGTCTTAGTGCCAGCTTCACTTTGTGGTGGAAAATAGATGGCTACGAATAATAGATGAGAACTCTCTTGATAGATAGTGTGGTCGATAGTTTATCATAAAGTACTCTACCTCAGGCGAGCAATACCTTGAGACTTCTTTAATATTAGACATTGCGCACCAGCTGTTATTGACAAAAAGACACACACACCCACCCCTCTCTGTTCGCCCGGTGCATGGAAAATCCCGCCAGCTCAATATTGGCAGTTTCTTCGTTCAGCCACATCTCGGTGAAACATAAAATGTTAACTAGTGCCTAGTGAACATAAACTCAACAAAAAATAAACTTCCCTTTTTCAGGACCCTGTCTTTCAAAGAGAATTCGTAAAAATCCAAATAACTTCACAGATCTTCATTGTAAAGGGTTTAAACACTGTTTCCCATGCTTGTTTAATGACCCATAAACCATTAATGAACGTGTACCTATTGAACGATCGTTAAATCAGTAACAGCTTACAGACGGTAGGCAATTAAGGTCACCGTTATGAAAACTTTCTACTGACTCTGAAAAACACCAAAAGAAATCTGCTCATCTGCGTGAACGTGCCTTAGGTATGCTGCAAGGAGGCATGAGGACTGCAGATGTGGCCAGGGCAATAAATTTCAATGTCCGTACTGTGAGACGCCTAAGACAGCACTACAGGGAGACAGGACAGACAGCTGATCGTCCTCGCAGTGGCAGAACACGTGTAACAACACCTGCACAGGATCGGTACATCCGAACATCACACCTGCGGGACAGGTACAGGATGGCAACAACAACTGCCCGAGTTACACCAGGAACGTACAATCCTTCCATCAGTGCTCTGACTGTCCGCAATAGGCTGAGAGAGGCTGGACTGAGAGCTTGTAGGCCTGTTGTAAGGCAGGCCCTCACCAGACATCACCGTCAACAACATCGCCTATGGGCACAAACATACCGTCGCTGGACCAGACAGGACTGGCAAAAAGTGCTCTTCACTGTCGAGTCGTGGTTTTGTCTCACCAGGGGTGATGGTCAAAATCGCGTTTATCGTCAAACGAATGAGCGTTACACCGAGGCCTGTACTCTGGAGCGGGATAGATTTGGAAGTGGACGGTCGTCACAGCATTATTGGACTGAGCTTGTTGTCATTGCAGGCAATTGCAACACTGTGCATTACAGGGAAGACATCCTCCTCCCTCATGTGGTATCCTTCCTGCAGGCTCATCCTGACATGACCCTCCAGCATGACAATGCCACCAACCATACTGCTCATTTTCTTGCAAGACAGGAATGTCATGGCCAGTGAAGATCCGGGAACTCAATTACCTTTGAGCATGTCTGGGACCTGTTGGATCGGAGGGTGAGGGCTAGGGCCATTCCCCCCAGAAATGAACTAGCAGGTACCTTGGTGGAAGAGTGGGGTAACATCTCACAGCAAGAACTGGCAAATCTGGTGCAGTCCATGAGGAGGAGATGCACTGCAGTACTTAACGCAGCTGGTGGCCACACCAGATACTGACTGTTATTTAGATTTTTTTATTTATTTCAGTTATTATGATTATTCTCTCATGGATATCATTTAGTTATTTCAGAAATGTTAGGGTTTTCGGTATAGTTGCCTAATGTTGATTGGGCCTATTATTTTGGTTTAACGGTACTTCTGAATCAGTATAATATAATAGTTTGTTTTGAGTGTGTTTTTAACAAAGCTGAAATCTACTTTGAAGTCCATAGTGTAGGAATACACGTGAAATCAGTCATTGAAAAAGACATGATGGCGAAGCAGGAAGATAGGAATGCCGTTGTGAGTTCAAATCCCAGGAGGAAGGAAAGCCCTGCTAAAGTACACAATAGTTGATTTTGGTAGGTGAGGACATGCTGAATAATAATTACTGTATAAATAAACATACACAATGTGTATCCAATATGCAAGTTGAAAAAACAGTGTGTATCCTAATGTCAATTTTTTTTATTATTATTAATTACTTCCAAATCATACAATGTGATTTTGGGGATTTTTGTTTTAGATTCCGTCTCTCACAGTTGAAGTGTACCTATGATAAAAATTACAGACCTCTACATGCTTTGTAAGTAGGAAACCTGCAAATTTGTCAGTGTATCAAATACTTGTTTTCCCCACTGTATTTTAATAATAAGTCGATTAGATAATCTGGCCACAGTAGCCGTACACCCCCAGGGCACAGATGTCATGCTGATCATTATGCAGTTGATTTGCATTTAATCAAAGACTAATTCATCACCTCTATGAGAAAGATACAAGAGGTGATAGAGTTTAACAGAGAGAGTGAAAGCTATAAGAGGGACTGAACTGTATCCCCTACGGTGCAGAGATGAGTGCCTAACAGTCTGCAGCCTGCCACAAAAACCTGGACCTCTGTGAGGCAGTACAACTTTCAAATACTGTACACCTGTTACAGTATTCCCCCTCTCTCAAGCACAAAAGTCCTCAAGTACAAAACCCTGCCTTTGAACCTGAGAACACTTCCCTGATGCCTGAGAAAGATGGGACAAATCCCAACTCTGTCACCAGTGTAACAGTAGAGAGTAAGAGCTGTAACAGGGACTCAAATTGAGAGCTGTAACAGAGACTTCTTGATGCTATATGTGTGAAGGAATTCTCCAGTGACAACAAAAATATTTTTATTTTAACTAGGCAAATCAGTTAAGAACAAATTCTTATTTTCAATGACAGCCTAGGAACAGTGGGTTAACTGCCTGTTCAGGGGCAGAATGACAGATTTGTACCTTGTCAGCTCAGGGGGTTTGAACTTGCAACCTTGCGGTTGCTACTCCAACACTCTAACCACTAGGCTACCCTGCCGCCCAGATATGAACATGTAGGTTCATGAGGTTCTAGGTCCTTGGTATTTTGGTAGAGTAAGACAGTTGTAGGTTACTAATCTTAATAAGGTCTGTATAAGTCAAAGCCTACTCTACAAAATCTAAATATATTTAATTATTTATAATTACAGAAAAATACAGACTGTTGTTTTAAAGACTGCACAGAAATGATGCACTTAAAAACAACTAACAGTCATAAACAGGTATAGCCCATATGTGACATTTTCTATTTAGCTGAGATAATTTACCAGAATAAAAGAAGTGTTGAGTAGAGTAACCATTAAATCAGCAACTGACAAATTAATAATAAACAAACATGTGACAGAATGCATCTGCTTCTTTATCACAATGTGGCAAGCAACACTATTCCCATTAAAGTGAAATGATGATAATGACTGAATAAGCTATAATGAGTAAAGTCTTGGTTGTTGAATTTTGTGACTTAGTCCCATATTTGTATTTGTTACATTTTTTGTCCTCTCATACAGGAGTAGTAGAGCACTAGTTCACACAGGAGTCCTCAGAACAGCCTCAATTAGTCGGGGAATCGACTTTACAAGGTGTTGAAAGCGTTCCACAAGTTGGTTTGATGTCCTTTGGGTGGTGGACCATTCTTGATACACATGGGAAACTGTTGGGTGTGAAAAACCCAGCAGCATTACAGTTCTTGACATAATCCGGTGAGCCTGGAATCTACTACCATACCCTGCTCAAAGACACTTACATTTGTCTTGCCCATTCACCCTATGAATGGCACACATACACAATCCAAGTCTCAATTGTCTCAAGGCTTAAAAATCCTTCGTCAACCTGTCTCCTCCCCTTCCCCACTGATTGAAGTGGATGTAAAAATTCACATCAATAGGGGATCATAGCATTCACCTGGATTCACTTGCATAATGTTTTGTACACCCAGTGTACAGTGTAGTGATACTGGGTTGTTTTGGTACCATGTCGGTAGAATACAATGATATTCAGTGTTGATGACAAATGATAATGATGGGTGGTAGATAGCTCCATGTACTGTAGGGATTACTATTTTTGTATGTGTTATCTGCATTTTGTATATTCCATCTTGGACTACGTTGGAAACAAGTTAATTTTGCTTTAATGTGTTATCCCCTGGGTTGCATCTTTTTTCAAAATAAATAATCAATCGATCCATATTTATTGACTGCCGTTGCTATGCAGTATGTGAGTCAAACACTGCTATCTAATCACAAGATAGTACAGACATCCGCTCTTACTCAAGCGCATGTGGCTTTGTGAGCACAGGAAGGCATGTGGGTCTGACAGATAAAGGGTGGTATTTTACAGAAATATCCAAAGGCAGGTTATTGAACATAACAATAGGCCTTGTAAAAGCATAGATTGCAAGATAAATAATAATTTGGTACATGCTTATATTTGTCCTATTTCACATGTTAATAAGCATGTGTGAATTGTAAATGTGCATATACCATCTCTCCCTGAAACACCATCAGAGTGTGGTCACAGCCAAGGTCTGCCATTATCAAAAGCAACCTTGGAGCATTTAGGGTTAAGTGCCTTGCTCAAGGGCACGTCGACAGATTTTTCACCTCGTTGGCTCAGGTCTAAGGCTCAAATCGCTAGGAAACATGTCGCCCTATAAATAAGTTATATATCTCCAACTGCTCTATATCTCCCTTAATTTAAAGCAACATTTTGTTCAATATTAGAATAAACTCTCCTTTAATTTCTTCCATGATAACCAATTTGTGCTGCGCATTGTAGAACAATGTGCCATCGCTCACCATACCAGTCTGTCACCCAGTGATTACTTGACATCGGTAGTGGGTCAGTCACCCTTATGTACTTAATTTAGGCCTACAAAAAGTGCTTAGAAACCTGATGAAAAGTTACCTATAGAAATGCAATCTCTATTCCATTTCTATGTATTTGTCTATACACATCGTCTTTACATATGCTAGCGACCTCAAGTTTACCCAGTACAGTATTTAAAACAGGGACACACACATTTGTTACACAGTGTACCAAGTGTCATCATACAAACTTACACAAATCCATGAGACATTAGTGACAGTGCAGGATCATGTACACTATCACAGTACATTTTCACACAATCAAATGTTTTGCCTGAGAAAGTCTAACGGGGTAACAGTGAAAGTCACTTGAAGGTTTATGAAGTGATCTTCTTTGAAGTCAGTCTGGTGGGAGATGCTCAGCAGACAAGTGACCCCTCACTTGGGGTATTTGACAAACTGACACCCTGTCATACTGAGTGTCCAACTCAGCTTGTCAAATACACTAAGTGGGGGGCCTTCTCTCACAGTTGCAGACGACGAACCTGTAGTAAGGAAATAATGGACATTTGTGTAATGTTTAAACATTCAAATACTCCCTGACCAAACATTTACCTCCAGGCTCCAGGTGATGTTTTGTCCTGATTACCTTTTTTGTTTTGGGGTACTTGACTGTAACCAGTGGAGTATCCAGGACCTCCCACTATCAAATGTTTGTTTAGGGTAGATAACAGTTCCATTGATATTTTTTGTGAAAGCACAAATCCAATAGAAACAATAACCAAAGAGCCATTACATTTGGAAATATCAATACATTATACTGTATAATGTATTCCAAAGTTGTACAGATTTGTTATGTCAATTGAATGAATTATCAATAAAACCATGAAACAATATCATGTCATACCTTTGTGACCGGACCTCTAGTTGAAAAGGTGGATGTTTAGTGCATGCCCCAATGATTTCTTCGTCGAGTTCTCTCCTTTGACCAAACAGGGACAGAGACACTGATGATACTGTGCATCTAACAACACGTCTGATCGTTAATAACTAAGCCTTGACACAAAGAGGAAGCTAAAATGAGGAAGATAGCGGCAAGGCTAGCTAGCAGGAAATATCTGAAACCAAAGTGACAACATGTCATGGTTGTGAAATGCTTCAGTTGGCAGTTTGAAATTTAGTTAAGGCCAATTGCATAGTTTGACAAAGTATTCCATTATTTAAGTCACTTTGTCAATTCAGTTTCAGAGATCCATGCATATAGCGTGGAAAGCAAATTATCTCTTGATGAAAGTAAAAGCACACTGTTTATGTTTTTCATTCTCCTGTGTTCACTGTTCAGTCCATAGCTATTGTGACAAACAATATATTGCTTATTTGTTTGCAGTCATTGAAGTACTATTTGTCAATGCAATGCAATAACATTACAGGGACTCAATACACTGGTGATAGTGTGGGTTGTGTTTGTGTCAACATGTCAGATTCAACACAACACAAGTCATTTTATTGGTACTTAATTATACTAAACACAAATATGAACAAAACACGTAAGGTGTTGGTCCCATGTTACATGAGCTGAAATTAAAGATCCCAGAAATGCTCCATACATTCAAGAAGCTTATTTCTCTCAAATTGTGTACAAAAATTGGTTTACATCCCCGTTAGTGAGCATTTCTCCTTTGCCAAGATAATCCCTCCACCTGTCCTGGCATATCAAGAAGTTGATTGAACAGTGTGATCATTACACAGGTGCACCTTGTGCTGGGGAAAATAAAAGGCCACTCTAAAATGTGGAGTTTTGCCACACAACACAATGCCACAGATGTCTTGAGGGAGCGTGCAATTGGCATGCTAACTGCAGGAATGTTAATTTCTCTACCATAAGCTGCCCCCAACGTGTTTTTAGAGAATTTGGCAGTACGTACAAGCGGCCTCACTTCCGCAGGCTACATGTAACCACGGCAGCCCAGGACCTCCACATGTGGCTTATTCACCTGTGGGATCATCTGAGACAAGCCACCCAGACAGCTGATGAAACTGAGGAGTATTTCTCTGTAATAAAGGCCTTTTGCACGGAAAAGGAGATTCTGATCGACTGGGCCTGGCTCCAAAGTGGGTGAGCCTGCCCTGCAAAGCTCACCCATGGCTGCGCCCCTGCCCAGTCATGGGAAAAAATTGTCGCAGTTGTTGCATGTTTCGTTTTATATTATTTGTGTTCAGTATACTGTATAGCATAGCATGGCCAAATGACTCGCTGTCTGTAGGAGTGAATGGGGTGGTGTACATAATGAACTGGCCGCACCATGACATTCATGCAAGTAATATAATATACACTGAACAAGAATATAAGCACAACATGCAACATTTTAAAAGATTTGATTGAGTTACAGTTCGTATAAGGAAGTCAGTCAATTGAAATACATTCAATAGGCCCTGATCTATGGATTTCACATGACTGGGAATACAGATATGCATCTCATTGTTCATAGATACCTTTAGGGGCGTAGTTCAGAAAACCCGTCAGTAACTGGTGTGACCACCATTGACTAAAGGGTCTGAATTTTAGATTTAACCTTTATTTAACTAGGCAAGTCAGTTAAGAACAAATTTTTATTGACAATGATGGCCTACACCGGCCAAATCCGGATGATGCTGGGCCAATTGTGCACCATCCTATGGGACTCCCAATCACAGCCTGTTGTGATACAGCCTGGATTCAAACCAAGGTGTCTGCAGTGGCACCTCTAGCACTGCGATGCAGTGCCTTAGACTGCTGCGCCACTCAGGAGCCCCCTGAATACTTATGTACATGTAATATTTCAGATTTTATTTTTAATACATTTGCAAAAAAAGTCTAAAAACCTGTTTGTGCTTTGTAATTATGGGTTATTGTGTGTATTTTCTAAATCCATTTTGGAATAAAGGTGTAACGTAACAAAATGTGAAAATTACTTTCCGAATGCACTGTATATTGAACCATAGAAGGTCAAAATAGCTATAGAATTACCCTGCTTATTATCCTGGTGATTTTTTAAATCAATGATACCACAATCATACAACTGTCAAAATGAATATGTAGTCAGGTACAGGTTAGCAGCTTCCACTGTTTTTATCTTTCAGTTGCCTGCTTTTTAACTTATATAATTCCCTTATTTGAGGCGATACTACGAAATGGCAATAATGAATGGCCAATGTTTTAAGCAGCTTCATCCATGGCAACTGAATATTTGTAGGTTTTAATGTGTCAGGGATACATAAATAAACTCACAGCTTCATTTCACAGGGTGTGTGAGTGCGAACAGTCAGTTAACATCTAAAAGAAAAAACACTTCCTCAGAACATTCACTTCCCTCTCTTAAAACACTGTTTGGTTGAAGTAAATACTTAAAGGACAACGCCTCCACTTTTAACATTTGGATTGTT
Organism: Oncorhynchus masou masou; assembly: GCF_036934945.1. Taxonomy (NCBI): domain Eukaryota; kingdom Metazoa; phylum Chordata; class Actinopteri; order Salmoniformes; family Salmonidae; genus Oncorhynchus; species Oncorhynchus masou. Next base: position 59,920,323 of record NC_088223.1, read on the forward strand.
ATAAAGTATTTAGTGATGTCCTACACCATTTTAGTGTAATTTTGGGATTTCATGTCTATTGACTGCTTAGTGATGGGCAAAACCAGAAATTGCTTCTCTGTGACATTTTCAAATAGAATCCCTGAGATGACTAGCAAGAAATTTGGACAGTCATTTACAGCGAACTCTATAACCCGTCTGTAGTTTTCTGATCAACTCCCTGCTATATGTTTCTGTGGTTGTCTTTGTCTAATAACATCTGTAAATATTTTTAAACCTATGATATTTATCGTCAGCTTGCTCCAATATTTTTATTGTTCAAGGCTCAAACTACCATGATTCCATTCGGCAAAACCACTCCCACTTGGGTTGCAGCTCCGGCAGCAATTGTGTCCTTTCCCAATTAGCCTATATTGTCATATTGAATTACTTGTAAATGTCATGCTTTTTATTAGTTCCAATAGGCCTTCAATGTTGTTGGATGGTTTCTTGGACAGTCGCTGAGGCTGTATTTGTCTGGTATCATGAAAACACTTTATTTCAGATGCAGCAGGTTTAGCTAGCTAGTAATGCTAACGTGAGCACCAAAGCCAATTAAACAGGCTGAGAGACTAGAATTCCGTAATGGCTGGCCTGTAAATTTCAAAATAAATGTTGTGTTCTTCTAACAGACCTAGATGTTGTTTGGACTGTTTAAGACAGTCGCTAAGATGAAACTTGGCTGTTATTAGTGCAAGCACTATTATTTTGAATGTTGCAGTCGGGCTAGCTAGCATGATAACTAGAAGGGAGAGGCTATTTGGACACGCCTGGTGGCAAAAATGTATTTTATATGTCGTGCAGTGAGTTGAGTTGGGACGAACGGATTCAGTTCAGTCAGTCGTTCTCATGAGCCCTCCCCAGGTAGTTTGTTTATGCTTGTGGCTAGAAACTAAAGCGAGACTTTTCAGAATCATTCAGTAATGGTTAGTATTTTCTTTTATATAAAACTGGTAGACGTTAATGCCGTAGTTGTACATTTTCGGTGAAAATTACAATAACCCAATTGACGCACCAGTCAGTTTAAGCTAGAGATATCTTTTTCACATTGGATGCGTTTCAATCTACCGCATCAGCCTATGTCGCACTTACGAAAATGAATTTATTTTCTTTGCATTATTCAAGGTCTGACAACACTGCATATTTTTTGTTATTTTGACCAGTTGTGATTTTCTGCAAATAAATACTCTAAATGACAATTTATTTTATTTATTTAATTTCACCTTTATTTAACCAGGTAGGCTAGTTGAGAACAAGTTCTCATTTGCAACTGCGACCTGGCCAAGATAAAGCGTAGTAATTCGACACATACAACAACACAGAGTTACACCTGGAATAAACAAAACATACAGTCAATAATACAGTAGAACAAAAGAAAACAAAAAGTCTATATACAGTGAGTGCAAATGAGGTAAGATAAAGGAGTTAAGGAAATAAATAGGCCATGGTGGCGAAGTAATTACAATATAGCATTTAAACACTGGAATGGTAGATTGGCAGAAGATGAATGTGCAGGTATAGATACTGGGGTGCAAAGGAGCAAAATAAATACCAGTATGGGGATGAGGTAGGTAGATAGATGGGCTATGTACAGGTGCAGTGATCTGTAAGCTGGTGAGGGAGATGTGAGTCTCCAGCTTCAGAAATTTTTGCAATTTGTTCCAGTCATGGGCAGCAGAGAACTGGAAGGAAAGACGACCAAAGGAGGAATTGGCTTTGGGGGTGATGTCTGTTCACCACACTATCTACCTAGAGAGTTTATCTGTATTTTTCGTAGCTGTCTTACATACCACCACAGACCGATGCTGGCACTAAAACCGCACTCAATGAGCTGTATACCACCATAAGCAAACAGGAAAACGCTCATCCAGAGGTGGTGCTCCTAGTGGCCGGAGACTTTAATGCAGGGAAACTTAAATCAGTTTTACCTCATTTCTATCAGAATGTTAAATGTGCAACCAGAGGGAAAACAATCCTAGACCACCTTTACTCCACACGCAAAGACATACAAAGCTCTCCCTCGCCCTCCATTTGGAAAATCTGACCATAATTCTATCCTCTTGACTCACTCTATATAAAATTTATCAGATGAAGCAGAGGCTAAACTACAGGACTATTTTGCTAGCACAGTCTGGAATATCTTCCTGGACTCTTCCGATGGCATTTTCGGAGTACACCACATAAGTCACTGGCTTTATCAATAAGTGCATCGAGGACGTCCCCCCCACTGTGACTACATAAATACCCCTACCAGAAGCCATGGATTACAGGCAACATTCACACTGAGCTAAAGGGTAGAGCTACCGCTTTCAAGGAGCGGGACTCTAACCCGGAAGCTTATAAGAAATACCGTTATGCCCTTTGACAAATCATCAAACAGGCAATGGGTCAATACAGGACTAAGATCGAATCGTACTACATCGGATCCGACACTCGTCGGATGTGGCAGGGCTTGCAAACTATTATAGACTACAAAGGGAAGCACAGCCGAGAGCTGCCCAGTGACGAGCCTACCAGATGAGCTAAATGACTTCTATGCTCGCTTCAAGGCAAATAACACTGAAACAAGAATGAGAGCATCAGCTGTTCCGGACGACTGTGTGATCACGCTCTCCACAGCCGATGTGAGTAAGACCTTTAAAAAGGTCAACAGTCACAAGGCCGCTGGGCCAGACAGATTACCAGGATGTGTACTTTTTTATTTATTTTATTTATTTATTTCACATTTATTTAACCAGGTAGGCTAGTTGAGAACAAGTTCTCATTTGCAACTGCGACCTGGCCAAGATAAAGCGTAGCAATTCGACACATAAAACAACACAGAGTTACACATGGAATAAACAAAACATACAGTCAATAATACATAATAAAGCTGTGTTTTGAAAAATAATCTCTTATTGGTTAGAGATGATAAAGTCACTGATTACTTTGTTTTGTACAACCACCCTCATTTTGACGTCACCACCACAAGCAACTTCAACAATGGCAGTCTGAGACTGAAATATATAAAGAACATAGAGTAGTGGAATTCAGTTTGAGTCATCAGGCAATATCAATATACCCTCTCTCATTAGTACACAGAACACAAACAGGATTGTATTCCAGCAAATTCACTAACTGATTCTCATCAGCTGTAACTGTAGTTTGAATAAGGTTTACTTGGAAAGTTTAGTTCGTTGTTAAAATTGAATTTACTGTTAATTTTGACTTTAGTGTAAGCTTAAATTGCGAATAAATTATTTGATCCTTTATGAAAAAACACAGGAATCTGTGAACCACATGTGAAGTGTTCAAAATACACATGGTTTCACATGTGAAATTTCATGTGAAATCGTGTGATTTTCCACATGTGAAATGTGGTTTTTCTGTAAGGGATACCAAGCTACAATACATTTTCTATATTTCAATTGATGCATTGATGAAGGTTAGTACAATCACAAGTCGTTTATGTGCCAACCAACCTTAATGGACTGTACTAGTGTAACCCTATAAGCTGTACCTGTTGCATTAGGAACTTGAATCCTCTCCAACCTCAGTCATACCACAGGAAGAGGTTGAGAGCACTGTGCAGCCTCAACTCACCACAACTCCCTCCTTAGTGCCCCCTGGGTGAAGGCTGGATAATAAAGTGTAACCCGAGAAGGTCCTCCTGACCGACTGTCTGCCCCATCCTCAGTGTGCTGCACACTGGCTACTGTGTGAGGAGACTGGGATGGGATATCCTTATTTAGTCAGTGAGGTGGAAAGAGGGAGGCCCAGCTCAGAAAGCAGTGAGATTTGGGAAAGGGCAGGAAAAGGGTGCCTCTTACGGTACCACTCTAAAGGGCTCTCAGTACAAGCAAATTATTTTGTCAAACAAAGTGTGACTATGATTTTTTGCTACCTTTAAAAACGTTCCTCTGTAGTGAACGGCAGCATCGAAGTGCACCGGGACATTACACTGACTGCGTTTGTGACCTGCTGGGCTTAAAAAGATGACCCCTCAACAAAGCATTGGCTCCAACTCCAAAGTAAACTGCAATGAGTCAAGGATTCCAGAGAAGGAGAAGGTAAGTTCTTATTACTTCATTTTCTTTCACCTTCTACATTAGGTACTGTGCAATCTCAAATCATTTTTTGTGTGTGTGTATGTGTGTTAGGATGCACGTACATCGTCAAAGTTATTTGTCAAAGAGTTGATTAATGTTTAGAATGTAGAAGAATGTTTTGTATTAATTTCTGTAAACCAAGCTGAAAGCTGTATCAGGCTTTTATATAACATGTCCTACAATGAAGATGTACAGTGCCTTCACACTCCTTGACTTTTTACACATTTTGTGTTATTACAGCCTGTATTGAAAATGTATTCAATTGAGATTTTGTGTCACTGGCCTACACACAATACCCCAAAATGCGAAAGTGGAATTATATTTTTAGAAATGTTTACAAATTAATTAAAAATTTAAAGCTGAAATGTCTTGACTCAATGAGTATTCAAGCCCTTTGTTATGGCAAGTCTAAGTAAGTTCAGGTGTAAAAATCAGCTTAACAAGTCACATAATAAGTAGCATGGACTCACTCTGTGTGCAATGACAGTGTTTAACTAATTTCTGTACTCCACACATACAATTATTTGTAAGGTCCCTCAGTTGAGCAGTGAATTTCAAACACAGATTAAACCACAAAGACCAGGGAGGTTTTCCAATGCTACGCAAAGAAGGTCAGCTATTGGTAGATGGGTAAAAAAAATAGAAGCTGACATTGACTATTCCACTTTGGATGGTGTACCTCTACACCTAGTCACTACAAAGATAGAGGTGTCCTTCCTAACTCAGTTGCCGGAGAAAAAGGAAACCTCTCAGGGACTTCACCATGAAAGAGTTTAATGGCTGTGATAAGAGAAAAACGGAAGATGGATCAACAACATTGTAGTTACTCCGCAATACTAAACTAAATTTTTTAAAAATTATTCCAGAACACGCATCCTGTTTGCAATAAGGCACTAAAGTAAAACTGCAAAAAATGTGGCAAAGAAATGAATTTATGTCCTGAATACAAAGCGTTATGTTTGGGGAAAATCCAACACAACATCACTAAGTACCACTCTTCACATTTTCAAGCATGGTTGTGTCTGCATCATGTTATGGGTATGCTTGTCATCGGCATGAACTAGGGAGTGTTTTTTTAGGATGAAAATAAACTGAGAAGAACTAAGAACAGGCAAAGTCCTAGAAGAAAACCTGGTTCAGTCTGCTTTCCACCAGACACTGGGAGACAAAGTTACCTTTCAGCAGGACAATAACCTAAAACACAAGGCCAGATATACACTGGAGTTGGTTACCAAGATGACATTGAATGTTCCTGAGTGGCCTAGTTACAGACTTAAATCAGCTTGAAAATCTATGGCAAGACTAGAAAATGGCTGTTTAGCAATGATCAACAACCAACTTGACAGGGCTTGAAGAATTTTTTAAAGAATAATGGGCAAATATTTTACAATCCAGGTGTGCAAAGCTCAGAGACTTATCCAGAAATACTCACAGCTGTAATCACTGCCAAAGATGATTCAAACATGTATTGACTCACGGGTGTGAATACTTATGTAAATCAGATATTCTGTATTTAAATTTCCATAAATTTGCTAAAAGTTCATCAAAAAAAAAAAAATCACGTTCTCATTATGGGGTATTGTGTGTAGATGGGCGAGAAATATCAATTGAATCCATTTTGAATTCAGCCTGTAACACAACAAAATGTGAATAAGTCAAAGGATGTGAACACTTCCTGAAAGAACCATATCAACAATGGCAGTCTCAATGTATTATCCTCACTTACTTAACATGTTAATGGATTTGTTTGTGGTAAGATTTTTAATTGTGAAACAAACAAGAAATAATAAGAAAGAAAAAACAGAACTTGAGCGTGCATAACTCTTCACCACCCCCAAAGTCAATACTTTGTAGAGACACCTTTTGCAGCAATTACAACTGCAAGTCTCTTGGGGTATGTCTCTATAAGCTTGGCACATCTAGCCACTGGGATTTTTGCCCATTCTTCAAGTCGAAACTGCTCCAGCTCCTTCAAGTTGGATGGGTTCTGCTGGTGTACAGCAATCTTTAAGTCATACCACAGATTCTCAGTTGGATTGAGGTCTGGGGTTTGACTAGGCCATTCCAAGACATTTCAAAGTTTCCCCTTAAACCACTAGAGTGTTGCTTTAACAGTATGCTTAGGGTCATTGTCCTGCTGGAAGATGAACCTCCATCCCATTCTAAAATCTCTGGAAGATTGAAACAGGTTTCCCCTCATCATTCCTTCAATTCTGACAGGTTTCCCAGTCCCTGCCGTTGAAAAACATCCCCATAGCATGATACTGCCACCACCATGCTTCACTATGGGGGTGGTGTGCTCGGGTGATGAGAGGTGTTGGGTTTGGGCCAGACATAGCATTTTCCTTGATGGCCAAAAAGCTACATTTTAGGCTCATCTGACCAGAGTACCTGCTTCCACGTGTTTGCTTATTTATCTTTAAGCAATGGCTTTTTTCTGTCCACTCTTCCGTAAATCCCAGCTCTGTGGAGTCTATGGCTTAAAGTGGTCCTATGTACGGATACTCCAATCTCCGCTGTGGAGCTTTGCAGCTCCTTCAGGGTTATCTTTGGTCTCTTTGTTGCCTCTCTGATTAATGCCCTCCTTGCCTGGACTGTGGGTTTTGGTGGGCGGCCCTCTCTTGCCAGGTTTGTTGTGGTGCCATATTCTTTCCATTTTTTAATAACGGATTTAATGTTGTTCTGTGGGATGTTCAAAGTTTCTGATATTTTTTTTATAACCCAACCTTGATCTGTACTTCTCCACAACTTTGTCCCTGGCCTGTTTGGAAAGCTCCTTGGTCTTCATGGTGCCGTTTGCTTGGTGGTGCCCCTTACTGCTGTTGCAGACTCTGGGGCCTTTCAGAACAAGTGTACATATACTGAGATCATGTGATACCTAGATTGCACACAGGTGAACTTTATTGAACTAATTTTGTGACTTCTGAAGGTAATTGGTTGCACCAGATCTTATTCATGGGCTTCGTAGCAAAGGGGGCGAATACATACGCACGCACCACTTTTCCGTTTTTTATTTTGTATAATTTTTTTGAAACAAGCTATTTTTTGCAATTCTCTTCACCAATTTGGACTTTTGTGTATGTCCATTACATTGAAATCCAAGAACAAATCCATTTAAATTACAGGTTGTAATGAAACAAAATAGGAAAACACCATTCAGAAAATATTTATATATTTTTTTCTCACATTTACACAGGTATTCAGACACTTTATTATGCGACTAGAAATTGAACTCAGGTGCATACTGTTTCCATTGATCATCCTTGAGATGTATCTACAACTTGATTGGAGTCCACCTGTGGTATATTCAATTGATTGGTCATGACTTGGAAAGGCACCAACCTGTCCATATAAAGGTCCCGCAGTTGACAGTGCATGTCAGAGCAAAACCAAGACATGAGGTCGAAGGAATTGTCCGTGGAGCACCGAGACGACAGTATTGTGTCACAGATCTGGGGAAGGGTACCAAAACATTTCTGCAGCATTGAAGGTTCCTCCATCATTATTAAATGTAAGAAGTTTGGACTCTTCCTAGAGCTGGCCGCTCGACCAAACTGAGCAATCAGGGAGAAGGGCCTTGGTCAGGGAGGTGACCAAGAATCCGATGGTCACTCTGACAGCTCCAGAGTTCCTCTGTGAAGATGGGCTAACCTTTCAGAATGACAACCATCTCTGCAGCACTCCACCAATCATTCCTTTATGGTAGAGTGGCCAGACGGAAGCCACTCCTCAGTAAAAGGCACATGGTTGCCCGCTTGGAGTTTGCCAAAAGGCACCTAAAGGACTCTCAGACCATAAGAAACAATATTCTCTGGTCTGATAAAACCAAGATTCAACTCTTTGCCCTGAATGCCAAGCATCACGTCTGGAGGAAACCTGGCACCATACCTACTGTAAAAGGATAGTGGTGGCAGCATCATGCTTTGGGGATGCTTTTCATCGTCAGGGACTGGGAGACTAGTCAGAATTGAGGGAAAGATGAACGGAGCAAACTACAGAGAGATCATTGATGAAAACCTGCCCTAGAGTGCTCTGGACCTCAGACTGGGGCGACTTTCCAACAGGACAATGACCCTAAGCACACAGCCAAGACAACGCAGGAGTGGCTTCGGGACAAGTTTCTGAATGTTCTTGAGTGGCCCAGCCAGAGCCCGGACTTGAACCCGTTCTAACATCTCTGGAGAGACCTGAAAACAGCTGTGCACTCTCCATCCAAACTGACAGCGGTTGAGAGGATCTGCTTAGAAGAATGGGAGAAACTCCCCAAATACACGGGTACCAAGCTTGTAGCGTCATACCCAAGAAGACTCAAGGCTGTAATCGCTGCCAAAGGTGTGTTAACAAAGTACACAGTAAAGTGTCTGAATACTTATGTAAATTAAATATTTCAATTTTTTTATTTTTTTATACATTTGCAATAAATTATAAAAAACTTTTTTTGCTTTGTCATTATGAGGTATTGTGTGTAGACTGATGAGAAAACAAATATATTTGATCAATTTTAGAATTAGGCTGTAATGTAACAAAATGTGGAAAAAGTAAAGTGGTCTGAATACTTTCCCGAATGCACTGTATATATAAACGGTTGGAGAAGACACTATGAAAACGCTACACAAACTTACCCAATGAATTCTTCTATATAACAATCCATGTGCACTTATACCGCATACCAGCTGGATTGTAAAGTAGGAAAGGTTTAAATTGCATGTGGTAATCATGCAGATGGATGAACCAACAGAGGAAATATTGGACTTCAAATCAAATCAAATTTATTTATATAGCCCTTCGTACATCAGCTGATATCTCAAAGTGCTGTACAGAAACCCAGCCTAAAACCCCAAACAGCAAGCCATGCAGGTGTAGAAGCACGGTGGTTAGGAAAAACTCCCTAGAAAGGCCAAAACCTAGGAAGAAACCTAGAGAGGAACCAGGCTATGTGGGGTGGCCAGTCCGCTTCTGGCTGTGCCGGGTAGAGATTATAACAGAACATGGCCAAGATGTTCAAATGTTCATAAATGACCAGCATGGTCGAATAATAATAAGGCAGAACAGTTGAAACTGGAGCAGCAGCACGGCCAGGTGGACTGGGGACAGCAAGGAGTCATCATGTCAGGTAGTCCTGGGACATGGTCCTAGGGCTCAGGTCCTCCGAGAGAGAGAAAGAAAGAGAATTAGAGAGAGCATATGTGGGGTGGCCAGTCCTCTTCCGGCTGTGCCGGGTGGAGATTATAACAGAACATGGCCAAGATGTTCAAATGTTCATAAATGACCAGCATGGTCGAATAATAATAAGGTAGAACAGTTGAAACTGGAGCAGCAGCACGGCCAGGTGGACTGGGGACAGCAAGGAGTCATCATGTCAGGTAGTCCTGGGGCATGGTCCTAGGGCTCAGGTCCTCCGAGAGAGAGAAGGAGAGAATTAGAGAACGCACACTTAGATTCACACAGGACACCGAATTGGACAGGAGAAGTACTCCAGATATAACAAACTGACCCCAGCCCCCCGACACATAAACTACTGCAGCATAAATACTGGAGGCTGAGACAGGAGGGGTCAGGAGACACTGTGGCCCCATCCGAGGACACCCCCGGACAGGGCCAAACAGGAAGGATATAACCCCACCCACTTTGCCACTTTCATTTAAGAATAGAAAAAGAAAATGAAGGTGAATAAATCAAATGTAAATAGATTTGCAATACCATAGAAAATACTTGCACAGCACATAACACAATATCTCAACCACACAAATTCCATATTGAGGAGTTTAGAACCTCCCTGCAGCATTGTGTAGCTCTACCCCAAAGGCTAATAATACTGATATGGTGGAGAGGGCTTCCTTCACCCCACAGCTGCCTAGCAGAGGCAGGAAACAGATGCAACTATACCACATTCTGCTTTCCATCACTTATGTAAAAAACATGTTTATTTATTTATTTATGCAGTGCTACAATTATATTGTATTGTATTTTATGAGATGCAGTAGCCTACATGGATGATGAGGAAAAATATATGACTAACCATGTACCGAGTAGGCCGACAGATATCAATTCCTGGTACTAACTATTTTACAAGAGCTCAACCCAGTGGGCAAAATTGGTTAAAAAGACATCAAGCTTACCATGACTGCTGGACTTCACTACAAATTCCATAAGTATGATGTCTCATGCATAGATTTTCTCAATTATAGCCAGGAGAGAATGTAGTCTGTAGTTCATATTTCTTTACTTCTCCTCCACTGACTACAAACTTATTTTCCTGCTGCGTTGTTATAAATTACAGTACATGGTCAAATCAAGGCTCTCCTTGGTAAAATTAGATAGATGAAGGTCATTGCAAACCAAGTCATTATGAAACACAATCCAATGCTTTGAAGGTTGGTCATGTATAATGAAATAATAACAAAATGCACTAACTGTAAATCGCTCTGGATAAGAGCATCTGCTAAATGACTAAATTGTAAATGTAAACAGTCTCTCCTAAATGTAAACAGTCTCTCCATAGACTACGTTCACGGTAGGGAATCATCTGTTGTTGTTAATTTGGAGGAACTACCCCTTTACCAAGCCACTTTTGGCTCCATGAATGAATGATCTGTTTATTTCATCCCTGATTGGAAAATCTATGTTTTTCTCACAGAAAATGAGGACATCACTTCAGCGAAGACATTCTGGCCAATCAGCCATCACAAAGGCATTCAGCAAACCAAAGGGCCACAGGAGGTCAGCCATATGAATAATGCCAAACCTTATGTCTGTCTGTCTGCACACTTGTTTTCCCTTTTTACTCATGCTACACTACATGACCAAACGTATGTGGACACCTGCTTGTCGAACATCTCATTCCAAAATCATGGGCATTAATCTGGAGTTGGTCCCCCCTTTGCTGCCACAACAGCCTCCTCTCTTCTGGGAAGGCTTACCACTAGATGTTGGAACATTGCTGCAGGGACTTGCTTCCATTCAGCCACAAGAGCATTAGGGAGGTAAGGCACTGATGTTGGGCGATTAGGCCTGGCTCGTAGTCGGCGTTACAATTCATCCCAAAGTTGTTCGATGGGGTAGAGGAGAGGGCTCTGTGCAGGCCAGTCAAGTTCTTCCACACCGATCTCGACAAACCATTTCTGTATGGACCTCGCTTTGTGCACGGGGGCGTTGTCATACTGAAACAGGAAAGGGCCTTCCCCAAACAGTTACCACAAAATTGGAAGCATAGAATCGTTGTTGTATGTTGTAGCGTTAAAATTTCCCTTCACTAGAACTGACGGGCCTAGCCTGAACCATGAAAACACCCCCAGACCATTTGGGGCAGGTAGCCTTCTCCTGGCATCCGCCAAACACAGATTCATCCATCAGACTGCCAGATGGTGAATCGTTGGTTCATCACTCCAGAGTCCAGTGGCGGTGAGCTTTACACCACTCCAGCCAACGCTTAGCATTGTGCATGGGGAGCTTAGGTTTTTGTGAGGCTGCTTGGCCATGGAAACCCATTTCATGAAGCTCCCGATGAACAGTTATTTTGCTAACATTTCTCCAGAGGCAGTTTGGAACTCAGTAGTGAGTCTTGCAACCGAGAACAGATGATTTTTACATGCTACGCACTTCAGCACTCGGCGGTCCCATACTGTGAGCTGTTGTTTCTCCTAGACGTTTCCACTTCACAATAACAGCACTTACATTTGACCGTGGCAGCTCTAGCAAGGCAGGAATTTTACCAACTGACTTGTTGGAAAGGTGGCCTCCTATGACTGTGCCACGTTAAAAGTCACTGAGCTCTTCAGTAAGGCCATTTTACTGCCAATATTTGTCTATGGAGATTGCATTTCTGTGTGCTCGATTTTATACACCTGTCAGCAACGGGTGTGGCTGAAATTGCCGAATCCACTAATTTGAAGGGGTGTCCACATACTTTTGTATATATTGTGTATTTGTTTTCATAGCTCCATTTTTTCTCATGTCAGTGACTGATTGTGTTTACTCATGGTTCAGCCATAATAACTGTCTCATCTGACAGGAAAATGTACATTTTTCCAGCCATTGTAATTGTTACTGGCAGCTTTGCACAGGCCCTGTCGCTGCATTTACCAAGAAAGCAAACTAGAAGCAGACTGGTGACAGGCTTATGTTGTCATGAGTTGTTGAACGACATTATGCCATACTGGATATGATATGGTACAGTAAATTTTGTTAGTGTACAGCAACATGCAATTATTATTTTTATTTTTTTCTCCAAAAAGGAGTGCACTGGGCCTTTACTAGTCCTGTATTAGTGGACTGATATAAATGTCTGTAGCACCGGCAAACATTTTTTAACCCCCCCCCCCCAACAACTACTTCCTGCAGCTATACGACCTATGGATAGCCTATGGATGTGGTTTACTATTCTCTCATTTTAATCTATTTATTTTTTCCAATGACGTTTGTACTGCTCTTGAGCTGTCGAGGGGCTAGCATTTTGTTCCCATGTTTGAACCTCTCTTCTCCAAGCTCTGCTCTAGCTCAAAGTCTCAATGACGCATAACGCACACAGCACTCCACAGTCCCAAGGTCTTTAGCGCTGCCATCCGCAAAGAATTCCTGCCTTTATTTGGTCTCAGATCTTCTCTATCATGGTAACAGCAGCTAAATAGTGAGGAGTAACAAAAACAACCCCTGTGAAATACGGCCTGTGGGGCTCTTGCCATCTCGGATTAGCTCCTACAAAAGAAATGAAGATTATTTAGTCTCCATCTACCTTTTGGTTGGCTTTGTTTTCAAAAGTTCACTATTAATCGACACTTTATTCTGTAGACATTTAGATTCCCTCCATCACTGTGCCCTTTTTGTCTCATAGTCATGAACACTGTAGGACATGCTTCTGTATTTGCAGCAACGATCATAGAGATTTCAACATTGATACCCCTTCTCTATCATTGTCATTTGACACCTTTGTGTGCTGGTAGTCCCAGGTGGTACTGGTAGTCCCAGGTGGTACTGGTAGCTCCGTTGTAGTCACTGGCATAGGACACACCCCGCACAAGCTTTTGGGGGCCCAGATAGCATATGAGCAGGTCATAAACCATGAAAAAATGTTTAGAATGACAGGAAATTAGCTTAGGGATTCTTTAAAGTCTGGACAATCCTTGTCCGGCAGGAGAACTTTATTTGTAGAATTGAAAAAATATTTTGTTGCATTATTTGAGCTTAATATTTTATAGGGAAAAGATTTGTTTTGGGAATTTTCAAAATACTTTCAATATTAGTAATTTCCTTGTCAGCTTTATGCTTGGAATTACCCTTGTCCGGAGCAAAGGATCCAAATTTCAAACTCTTCAAAAAAGTATTAAAGTGTTGTTTCTTTCAATAGCCCTCTGTGACTTTAAAGAAAATGTATCAACTCATGGAGGTCTGGATTTGGAGTCACACTCAAAATTAAAGTGGAAAACCACACTACAGGCTGATCCAACTTTCATGTAACGTCCTTAAAACAAGTCAAAATGAGGCTCAGTAGTGTGTGTGGCCTCCACGTGCCTGTATGACCTCCCTACAACGCCTGGGCATGCTCCTGATGAGTTGGCGGATGGTCTATTGAGAGATCTCCTCCCAGACCTGGACTAAAGCATCCGCCAACTCCTGGACAGTCTGTGGTGCAACGGGGCGTTGGTGGATGGAGCGAGACATGATGTCCCAGATGTGCTCAATTGGATTCAGGTCTGGGGAACGGGCGGGCCAGTCCATAGCATCAATGCCTTCCTCTTGCAGGAACTGCTGACACACTCCAGCCACATGAGGTCTAGCATTGTCTTGCATTAGGAGGAACCCAGGGCCAACCCCACCAGCATATGGTCTCACAAGGGGTCTGAGGATCTCATCTCGGTACCTAATGGCAGTCAGGCTACCTCTGGCGAGCACATGGAGGGCTGTGCGGCCCCCCAAAGAAATGCCACCCCACACCATGACTGACCCACCACCAAACCGGTCATGCTGGAGGATGTTGCAGGCAGCAGAATGTTCTCCACGGCTTCTCCAGACTCTGTCACATCTGTCACGTGCTCAGTGTGAACCTGCTTTCATCTGTGAAGAGCACAGGCCGCCAGTGGCGAATTTGCCAATCTTGGTGTTCTCTGGCAAATGCCAAACGTCCTGCACGGTGTTGGGCTGTAAGCACAACCCCCACCTGTGGATGTCGGGCCCTCATACCACCCTCATGGAGTCTGTTTCTGACCGTTTGAGCAGACACATGCACATTTGTGGCCTGCTGGAGGTCATTTTGCAGGGCTCTGGCAGTGCTCCTCCTGCTCCTCCTTGCACAAAGGCGGAGGTAGCAGTCCTGCTGCTGGGTTGTTGCCCTCCTACGGCCTCCTCCACGTCTCCTGATGTACTGGCCTGTCTCCTGGTAGCTCCTCCATGCTCTGGACACTACGCTGGCAGACACAGCAAACCTTATTGCCACAGCTCGCATTGATGTGCCATCCTGGATGAGCTGCACTACCTGAGCCACTTGTGTGGGTTGTAGACTCCGTCTCATGCTACCGCTAGAGTGAAAGCACCGCCAGCATTCAAAAGTGACCAAAACATCAGCCAGGAAGCATAGGAACTGAGAAGTGGTCTGTGGTTATCACCTGCAGAACCACTCCTTTATTGCGGGTGTCTTGCTAATTGCCTATAATTTCCACCTGTTGTCTATTCCATTTGCACAAAAGCATGTGAAATTTATTGTCAATCACTGTTGCTTCCTAAGTGGACAGTTTGATTTCACAGAAGTGTGATTGACTTGGAGTTACATTGTGTTGTTTAAGTGTTTCCTTTATTTTTTTGAGCAGTGTATTAATAATTTACCAGTATATGCATTGATTTTTATCTGACTCAATTGATATCAAAACCCACATCACTAAATATGAAAAATCCTGTTAACTCTTCATTGATTGATTAAATTCTTACTAATAACCCCCATAAATATGTGTCTCGTGGAGTATTTGCATATGATCTCAGTGATCATTGTCCCATTGTATGTATTAGAGATACAAAACAGCCAAATACTAATCATCATTTAATTAAGAAGATACATATTAAAAAGTTTGTTGAACTGATTTAGACACTATTTCCTGTATTTCTGACCCTGAGTTGGCTTTAGAAAATATATCCTCCATATTTATTCATCTGGCAGATAAACATGCCCCTTTGAACAATTCAGAGTCAAAGATAGATCGAACCCTTGGTTTTCTTCTGAATTATCTGAGCTCATTCAGAGGAGAAATCAGACCTGGGCCATAGCAAGAGAAACTGACTGTAGTGGACTGGCAATCTTTCAGACAATTGAGAAAGGGAAAGGGGGATACCTAGTCAGTTGTACAAATGAATGCCTTCAACTGAAATGCGTCTTCCGCCTTAATCGACATCCACGTCTTCGGTGCCCGTGGAACAGTGGTTTAACTGCCTTGCTTAGGGGCAGAACGGCAGATTTTTACCTTGTCAGCTCTGGGATTCGATCCAGCAACCTTTCGGTTACAGGCCCAACACTCTAAACAGATGTTAAAAATTTGGGAAAACAGTAAATGTACTTTAATGTCCAAATTCTTCTTCTTCCCTGCCTAAGCAAGTTCTGTCTGACTCTGGCATCATAACTGAGAAGAATGGGATAAGTGTTGCTTTTAATCATTGTTTTATCTCGGCAGGCTTTTTATTTTGTCAATCAATCGACTGCTCTTCCCTCTGCCAGCCTCTAGCTGACACGATGGTTAACCTGTCAACTTATAGCGAATCTCTGTTTTTATTTGAACAATTTACTATCTGTGATGTGCTAGATGCGGGAGCTGATATGCTTGATCCATTTTTTCTGTAACTCTCTGCCTCCCTTATTGCTGAATCATTAACCCATATTTTTAACCTGACGATTATATCTGGTACTATCGCCAAGGTTTGGAAGGTGGCCCTGTACTCCCCCTTCACAAAGAAAAGGTGGTGATCTGTCATGGCTGTCGAAAGAAGCGGACGAAGGTGCAGCGTGGTGAGCGTACATTTTCCTTTTATTATAAAAATGACGCCAACAAAACAACAAACGAAAACAACCGTGAAGCTTACAGGGCACAATGCCTCAAACAAAGTTACCTACCCACAAACACAGGTGGGAAAAAAGGGCTGCCTAAGTATGGTTCCCAATCAGAGACTACGATAGACAGCAGTCCCTGATTGAGAACCATACCCGGGCCAAAACAAAGAAATACAAAAACATAGAAAATGGAACATAGAATGACCACCCAAATCACACCCTAACCAAACCAAAATAGAGGCATAAAAAGGCCCTTGTCAGGGCGTGACATGACCCTTGTGTCCTAAATAATTATCGGCCTATTTCTAAACGTTCTTGCTTAGTTCAAATATTTGTTTTCTTGATTCATTCTCAGCTAAGATCTTTATCTTTGCAGTGTAATCTAAATATACATCAGTCGGGTTTTAGACCAGGTAATATCGCTATCTCTGTTGCATCCTTAGTTATTGTCACATGGAATGATGCTGGAGAGACGAAGCAGGTACGGGGAGTCAAACACATTTAATAAATAACGGACATGGAACGAGACAGGAACAGCGTCAGCGAACAAGTAACACAAACAAAAGACAATCAATGCAGAAGCGGGGAACAGAGCTGGGTAACTGACAAATATAGGGGAGGTAATAACGGCTGATGAGTGAGTCCAGGTGAGTCCAATATCGCTGATGCGTGAGTGCGTGATGCAGGGCAGCCTGGTGCCCTTAAGCGCCGGGGGGAATGTGGGAGCAGATGTGACAGTAACCCCCCCCCCTCTTGGGGTGCAACCAGGAGTCCCACCTGGGCGAACTGACTGAGACCTGGGCACTGAGCAAGCCAGTTGGGGCATGGGAGCCCAACGAACTGGCTGAGGCAAGACGCCTGTCGATCCCGCTGCAGAGGGAGCCCGAAGATCCGGTGGAGTGTGAGTGGGATGTGAAGCCACCAAGCCAACTGAGGTAAAGAGACCTCTCGAGCCAGCCGGGGCATGAAAGCTCGACGGGCTGGCTTAGGCACCCCCGTTTCCATTGGCGGCGGAATCCACCCCGACGTCACCAACAAACAAAAAAAACTCCTGGACCGGCTGGGTGAACAAGAACTGACTATCCCGGCTGAGGCCCAACGTGGGATGGGCGCCATCCGAGCCAACCGGGGAAAGGAAACCTCTCGAGTCAGCTAGGGCGTGGAAGCCCGGCGAGCTGGCTAGGCATCCCCGGTTCCATCGGTGGCGACCCAGAGCCGATGACACCATACCAACCAGAACGTCAGTACTCTCCGATGCTTTGTGTGTTGGCTTCTGCATTCTGTCACATGGAATGACGCTGGAGAGACGAAGCAGGCACGGGGAGTCAAACATTTAATAAATAACGGACATGGAACGAGACAGGAACAGCGTCAGCAAACAAGTAACACAAATTGACTGGGGAATTGACAAATATAGGGGAGGTAATAACAGGTGATGCGTGAGTCCAGGTGAGTCCAATATCACTGATGCGCGTGACGAGGGAAGGCAGGTGTGCATAATGGAGGATAAGAGTTTGTGATGCAGGGCAACCTGGCACCCTCTACGGGAGCAGACGTGACAGTTATAAATCCATACAGATGTTAACTGTATGGATAGAAGGCTACATTGTGCTGTTCTCTTCATTGACCTGTCAAAGGCTTTAGATACTGTTGATCACTCACTGCTAATTCAGAGGCTTTTCTGAATTGGCCTAGGCCCTTTGTTCAGACCCTTTGACTTTTTCCAAATTTTGTTACGTTAAAGCCTTGTACTAAAATTGATTACATGTATAAAAAATGTAAAACTGAAATATCACATTTACATAAATATTCAGACCCTTTACTCAGTACTTTGTTGAAGCACCTTTGGCAGCGATTACAGCCTTGGGTCTTTAGGAAAAGGACGCTACAAGCTTGGCACCACTGTATTTGGGGAGTTTCTCCCATTCATCTCTGCAGATCCTCTCAAGCTCTGTCAGGTAGGATTGGGAGCGACGCTCCACAACTATTTTCAGGTCTGTCCAGAGATGCCACTCCTGCATTGTCTTGGCTGTGTGCTTAGGGTTGTTGTCCTGTTGGAAGGTGCACCTTCACCCCAATCTGAAGTCCTGAGTGCTCTAGAGCAGATTTTCATCAAGGATCTCTCTGTACTTTGCTCCGTTCATCTTTCCCTCGATCCTGACTAGTATTTGAGTCTCTGCCGCTGAAAAACATCCCCACAGCATGATGCTGCCACCACCATGCTTCAAGGTAAGGATGGTTCCAGGTTACCTCCAGACGTGACACTTGGCATTCAGGCAAAATAGTTTAATCTTGGTTTCATCAGACCAGAGTGACCATTGGGAACTCTGGAGCTCTGTCAGAATGACAATTGGGTTCTTCTCCCCCGATTGCTCAGTTTAGCCAGGCAGCCAGCTCTAGGAAGAGTCTTGGTGGTTCGAAACTTATTCCATTTAAGAATGATGGAGGCCACTGAGTTCTTGGGGACCTTCAATGCTGAAGAAATGTTTTGGTACCCTTCCCCAGATCTGTGCCTCGACACAATCTTGTCACGGAGCTCTACTGACAATTAATTTTGCTCTGACATGCCCTGTCAACTGTGGGACCTTATATAGACAATCTGTGCCTTTCCAAATCATGTCCAATCAATTGAATTTACCACAGATGGACTCCAGTCACGTTGTAGAAACATCTCAAGAATGATTCATGGAAACAGGATGCACCTGAGCTCAATTTTGAGTCTCATAGCAATGGGTCTGAATACTTATGTAAATAAGGTATTTCTGTTTTTTATAAATTTGCAAACGTTTCTAAAAACCTGTTTTTCTTTTGTCATTATGGGGTATTGCATGTATATTTATTTTATCAATTTTAGAATAAGGCTGTAACATAACAAAATGTGGAAAAAGTAAAGGGGTCTAAATACTTTCCGAATGCACTGTATATACAGTACCAGCCAAAAGTTTGGACACACCTTCTCATTCAAGGTTTTTTCTTTATTTTTATTATTTTCTACATTGTAGAATAATAGTGAAGATATCAAAACTATGAAATAACACATATGGAATCATGTAGTAACCAAAGAAGTGTGAAACAAATCAAAATATACTTTATTTTAGATTCTTCAAAGTAGCCACCCTTTGCCTTGATGACAGCTTTGCACACTCTCGCTTTCGCTACACCTGCAGTAACATCTGCTATATATATGTATGTGACCAATGAAATTGTATTTTATTTGGCACTGTATATCTTGTCCACGCTTACAAATATCTGGATAGTACCGTATATTGTTGAGTTAGTTAAGAGGCTGAGAATAAAAATGGGCTTCTTCTATAGAAACAGGTCCTGCCTCTCGCTAAATAGTAGAAAGCAGATTATTTAGTTAATGTTCCTATCGCTCCGACTATGGCGGCAACATCTATATGTAGCGCACTGCGCTTTATTATGGGAGACAATTTTAGTACTCATCACTGCATTCTCAAACAGAATGTTGGATGGCTGTCTTTGATGTCATGTACATTACTATGTTTTCATTTATAAATCCCTTTAACATCAAGCCCCACTGCACCTAACATCATAACTAAACTTTAGACATACGAGTTACCACACTCTGGAAATTCCTTTGGTCTTTACTGAGTTAGGTAAATCAGCTTTTAGTTTTCATTCACCTTATTTATGGAACAATCTTCAAAATGTTCTTAAATGTGATGTTCTGGTGCCACGAGGGCAATTCAGAAAGCTGATTGAGCAACTTATTACTGATGAATTTGTTTGTATTTTAGGACCGCGTTTTACTTTCTTTCTTTGTATTTATATGTTGATGTGTGTATGTTCTGTAATTGTTAAGGGTGTGTAGGGGAGGCGAAGTCAGGCGCAGGAAAGCAGAGTGTAGTAAACAGGTGCCCTTTAATTCCGGTCCAAAAATGACAGCACATAAAAACATAAAACGTGCCAAAAACATGGAACATAACAAAAGTCTAGCCCCTGACAATATCCACATAACCATAAACGATTACACACAAAGACATGGAGTGGAACAGAGGACTAAATACATGCAGTGATTATGGAATGAAAACCAGGTGTGTATGGAACAAGACAAAACAAATTGATAAATGAGAAATGGAGCGGCGATGGCTAGAAAGCCGGTGACGTCAATCGCCGAACAAGGAGAGGGGCCGACTTCGGCGGAAGTCATGACAGTACCCCCCCTCCCACCCCCCTTGACGTGCGGCTCCAGTGGCGCACCGACACTGGCCTCGGGGATGACCCGGAGGGCGAGGTGCAGGGGATCCGTCCGGCGATGGTGAAACTCCCGCAGCAGTTCGGGGTCCAAAACATCCACAACTAGGACCCAGCACCTCTCCTCCGGACCGTACCCCTCCCACTCCACAAGTTACTGAAGGCCCCCTGCCCAACGCCTCGAATCCAGGATGGAATGAACGGAGTTCACTGGGGCCCCCTCGATGTCCAGAGGGGGCGGAGGGACCTCCCGCACCTCAGCTTCCTGGAGCGGACCAGCCACCACCGGCCTGAGGAGAGACACATGCAACGAGGGGTTAATACGGTAATCAGAGGGAACTGTAATCTGTAACACACCTCGTTCACCCTCCTCAGGACTTTGAATGGCCCCACAAACTGCGGACCCAGCTTCCGGCAGGGCAGGCGGAGAGGCAGGTTTCGGGTCGAAAGCCAGACCCGGTCCCCCGGTGCGAACACCGGGGTCTCACTGCGGCGACAGTCCGCGCTTGTCTTTTGGCGAAGCGCGGTTCGCTGGAGGTGAACATGGGCGGCCTCACATGTCTCCTCCGCACGCCTGAACCAGTCGTTCACCACAGGAGCCTCGATCTGGCTCTGATGCCACAGCATCAGGACCGGCTGGTAGCCCAATACGCACTGAAAGGGGGAGAGGTTAGTGGAGGAGTGGCGAAGCGAGTTCTGTGCCATCTCGGCCCAGGGCACAAACACCGCCCACTCCCCTGGCTGGTCCTGGCAATAGGACCGCAAAAAATTGCCCACATCCTGGTTGACTCTCTATACCTGCCCGTTACCGAGGTAAGGCTGATCGAGACCCCCAGACATTCCATGAACGCCTTCCAGACTCGCAACGTGAACTGGGACCCTGATCAGACACTATATCCTCAGGCACCCCATGGTGCCGGAAGACGTGAGTAAACAGGGCTTCCGCAGTCTGTAGGGCCGTAGGAAGACCGGGCAGAGGGAGGAGACGACAGGACGACAGGACGACCAGGATCGTAGTGTTTCCCTGTGAAAGAGGTAGATTGGTTAAAAAATCCACAGACTGGTGTGACCAAGGTCGTTGTGGAACGAGTAAGGGGTGTAGCTTACCTTTGGGCAGGTGTCTCGGAGCCTTACACTAGGCACACGCCAAGCAGGAGGAAGCATAAACCCTCACGTCCTTAGCCAAGGTGGGCCACCAGTACTTCCCAGTCAGACAGCGCACCGTCCGACCAATCCCCGGATGACCAGAGGAGGGTGACGTGTGGGACCAATAGATCAACTGGTCACGGACAGCAGACGGAACGCGTCCAGCTCCCACATGACCGGCGCTACCAGGCAAGAGGCCGGGAGTATGGGAGTCTGATCCATGGGTCGCTCCTCTGTGTCATAAAGCCGGGACAGTGTGTCTGCCTTCGTATTCTGGGAACCTGGTCTGTAGGACAGGGTAAACACAAAATGGGTAAAGAACATGGCCCACCTTGCCTGACGAGGATTCAGTCTCCTCGCTGCCCGGAAGTACTCCAGGTTGCGGTGGTCAGTCCAGATGAGGAAAGGGTGTTTAGCCCCCTCAAGCCAATGTCTCCATGCCTTCAACGCTTTAACCACAGCCAACAGCTCCCGGTCCCCCACATCATAGTTACGCTCCACTGGGCTGAGCTTCGGGAAGAAAGCACAGGGGCAGAGTTTTGGTGGCGTACCCGAGCGCTGTGAGAGCACGGCTCCTATCCCAGCCTCGGACACGTCCACCCCCACATCCACCAAAGAGGGATACAGATGGGCCAGCATGGGAGCCGAAGTAAACAGAGCCCTTAGCTGCCCAAAAGCCCTGTCCGCCTCAACCGACCACTGCAACCATACGGGACCCCCCCTTCGGCAGTGAGGTAATGGGAGCAGCCACCTGGCCAAAACCCCGGATAACTCTCCGGTAATAATTGGGAAACCCTAAAAAGGTCATGCTCCAACAGTCGTCCAAGTACCTTGCGTACCAAGGACGCATGCTCGGCGCGTGTAGTGGATTATATCAGAATATCATCGATATACACCACTACACCCTGCCCGTGCAGGTCCCTGAAAATTTTGTCTACAAAGGATTGAAAAACTGATGGATCATTCATCAACCCGTACGGCATGACTAAGTACTCATAATGCCCTGAGGTGGTACTAAACGCTGTCTTCTACTCGTCTCCCTCCCAGATATGCACCAGGTTATACGCACTCCTGAGATCCAGTTTCGTGAACGTCTGCCAGGAGATTTATCGCACAATCCCCCGTCGATGATGTGGTAATTGAGTTTACAGAAGGCGAGAGCCAAATCGGCATATTCTGGGGGGATGCGCATGGTGGAGACCTGGTCTGGACTTTCCACCATGGTAGCACCAATGGAAACCCCTACACACCTCCCCGAGCACTCTCGCAACCACCCCGTGAGAGCCCTCTGTTGCCAGGAAATAGTGGAGTTATGATGAGCTAACCAGTGAAGGCCTAGTACCACGGGAAATGCAGGACAGTCAATGAGGAAGAGACTGATGTTCTGCTTGTGACCGCCCTGTGTCTCCGTGGCCAGGGAGATGGTGGCTTCCTTGATTAGCCCGGACTCTAATGGTCGACTATCCAGAGTGTGAACCGGGAAAGGTCTAACTACAGGAATAATGGGGACTAAGGGCCAACTAAACTAAGGGCCAGCGCTCTGTCGATAAAATTCCCAGCTGTGCCTGAATCGACGAGCGCCTTATGCTGGGAATGCGGGGGAAAATCAGGGAAACAAACAGGTGGTCAACAGAGGACTCTGGATGAGTGTGGTGCAGACTTACCTGGGGTGACGCCAGACTGCCCTGCCTGTTGCCTCGACTCCCAGAGGAACCGACATGGCATCACCCGGCAGTGTGCCCTCTGTGGCCTCAGATGGTGCACGTGATGGCTCCTCCTCCAGTCTCCCTATGCGCAGCCCCTCCCAACTCCATGGGCACCGGAGCTGGGGTGCTGGAAGATGGCACCAACAGAGCCCCCTCTGGACGTCCACAGGTGACCAACAGGTTATCCAACCGGATGGACAAATCCACCAGTTGGTCAAAGGAGATGGTCGCATCCCTGCAGGCCAGCTCACGTCGGACGTCCTCGCGCAGGCTGCACTGATAGTGGTCGATGAGGGCCCTGTTGTTCCAGCCTGCTCCGGTGGTCAAGGTCCAGAATTCCAGGGCGAATACCTGGGCGCTCCTCGTTCCCTGCCTCAAATGGAAAAGTCGTTCCCCCGGAGACTTCCTGTCTCTCCCTAAGGTCCATAGTCTGGACAACGCGATCCATCATGGCACCAAGATGATGTAACATAGCAGAATGTTCCTGGACGCGCTCCTCGACTCCTCTAACCGGGGTACCTGCTCATGCTGACTCCATGGTGGGTGTGTAATTCTGTTAGGGGTGTGTACAGGAGGCGAAGTCAGGTGCAGGAGAGCAGAGTGTAGTAAACAGGCACACTTTAATTCCAGTCCAAAAATGATAGCACATAAAAACATAAACGTGCCAAAAACACGGAACATAACAAAAGTATGGCGCCTGACAATATCCACATAACAATAAACAATTACACACAAAGACATTGAGGGGGACAGAGGACTAAATACATGCAGTGATTATGGAATGAAAACCAGGTGTGTATGGAACAAGACAAAGCAAATGGATATATGAGAAATGGAGTGGCGATGGCTAGGAAGCCTGTGACGTCGATCACCGAATGCCGCCCAAACAAGGAAAGGAGCCGATTTCGGCGGAAGTCGTGACAGTAATTTATGTAATTCAGGGCTCATCTGTAAAAGAGACCTTCGTCTCAGTATGACTCCCTGATAAAAATAAAGGTTAAAATAAAATAAAAACATTTGAAATTTTAAAAAGCTCATTTTTCCTATTTAGCTAGCTTGCTGTTGCTAGCTTGCCTTAATCAATATCCATGTCTTTGGCACCCGGGGAACAGTGGGTTAACTACCTTGCTCCTGGGGCAGAAAGACAGATTTTTACCTTGTCAGCTCGGGGATTCAATCCAGCAACATTCCGGTTACTGGCCCAACGCTCTAACCACTAGGCTTCCTGCTACCTGAGGAAGCTCTAACCACTAGGCTACTTGCAGAGTGTTCTAAGCCACAAATAAAAACCAAAGGATTTAAATATAAAAATCTATACAAAAATAAGACTCATAAATATCAAAAATAAGCAACAAAGACAAATAGAAACAAATTGTAGTTTATAAACACAAATAAGATAATCAACTTATTAAACTATTACCCTATTGCTAACAAAAAACACACAAATAAAACTAAATTGCACAAATCCTATATCACTCAAATAGACAAATAGAATAACACACTTATAAAGAAGAGAACCTGATTATTCCACTATTCCACAGAAACACACAAACTAAATTGCACAACTAATTGCATTAGTAGTGTACAAAGTTAGAGGTGCGCTATTTGATAGATTCCCCCGCTCCCCCTTCCTCGGGCTTCCAGTGGAGAGACCTGAGGTCAACCTACCCCCGCCCCCCTCCCCATCTCATACTTCTGAGTGGGAGACCTTCCCAGACAGTAGCCTACCTAGCTCACAAACTAGAATCAGGGTGCCCACTCCGACAAGGTTAATTGACCCACAGTCCCACACGGTGACATGAAATCATTGACGTGATGTGCAAATGAGCGATAGAAAACTGATCGCGCAAATGTCACCATTACGAATATTATTATTACGGGTGCCCTGTGCCGCCGCAAGGGCGGCTGCCCATGTTGCCTATACATAAATCCACCACTGAGTGTAGGTGCAATGTTTGAATCAGCATGTTAGACCGCTGCGCCACTCGGGATCCTGAGTGTAGTGCACATGTGACAAACTCTTTCCATGGAGGGCTGAGTGTTAGGTCCTTCCATGTACTTGATTGATAAATTAAGGTCACTAATTAGTAAAGAACTCCCCTCATCTACAAAGTATAAAATGCATTCATACCCCTTGACTTTTTCAAAATGTTGCTGCGCTACAGACTGAATTTAAAATTACATTGAGATTTTGTGTCACTGGCCTACGAACAATATCCCATAATGTCAAAGTGGAATTATGTTTTTAGAAATATTTGTACAAATTAATAAAAAATGAAAAGCTGAAATGTCTTGAGTCAATAAGTATTCAACCCCTTTGTTATGGCAAGCATGAAACAATTCAGGAGTAAAAATTGCTTAACAGGTCACATGATAAGTTGCATGGACTCACTCTGTGCGCAATAGTAGTGTTTAAGATTATGATTTTTTTAACAACTACCTCATCTCTGTACCCCACACAATTATCTCTAATAAGACCAGGGAGGTGTTCCAATGTCTCACAAAGGGCACCTATTGGTAGAAAGTTTTTTTTTCAAATGCAGACATTGAATATCCCTTTGAGCATTGTGAAAATTATTAATTAAACTTTGGATACTATAACTAACTCAGTTGCCGGAGAGGAAGGAAACAGCTCAAGGATTTCACCATGAGGCCAATGGTGACTTTAAAACAGTTACATAGTTTAATGGCTGTGATAGGAGAAAACTGAGGATGGATTATCAGCATACTCCACAATACTAAATGACAGAGTGAAAAGAAGGAAGCCTGTACAGAATCAAAAATATTCCAAAACATGCATCCTGTGTGCAATAAGGCACTTAAGTAAAACTGCAAAACATGTGTGTCCTTTATGTCCTGAATACAAATCCAACACAACACATCATTGAGTACCACTTCATATTTTCAAGCATTGTGGTGGCTACATCATGTTATGGGTATGCGTGTTATTGGCAAGGACTAGGGAGTTTTTCAAAATAAATTAATGGAGAATAGCGCTAAGCACAGCCAAAATCTTGGAGGAAAACCTAGTTAGTCCGCTTTTCAACCGACACTGGGAGACAAATTCATCTTTCAGCAGGACAACAACCTAAAACACAAGGCCAAATATACACTGAAGTTGATTACCAAGACGACATTGAATGTTCCTGAGTTGCCTAGTTGCAATTTTGACTTAAATGGACTTGAAAATCTATGGCAAGACTTGAAAATGTCTGCCTATCAATGATCGACAAACAACATGACAGATTTTTTTTTTTAAGAATACTGTGCAAGTATTGTACAATCCATGTGTGCAAAGCTTACCCAGAAAGACTCACAGCTGTAACCGCTGCCAAAGGTGATTCTAGCATGTATTGACTCAGGGATGTGAATACTTATGTAAATGAGATATTTCTGTATTTCATTTTCAATAAATGTTCAAACATTTGTAAAATTATGTTTTCACTTTGTCATTATGGGGTATTGTGTGTCGACGGGTGAGATTTTTTTATTTATTTCATCTCTTTTGAATTCAGGCTGTACTGTAACACAACAAAATATGGAAAAAGGGAAGGGGTCTGAATACTTTCCAAATGCACTGCAAGTTAAGGGGTATGAATACTTTCCGAATGCACTGCAAGTCAAGGGGTATGAATACTTTCTGAAGGCACTGTATGTAACACCTGTGTATTTTTTGTGTGATGTGATGAACGTATTGTAAATGCCTGTTTGATGGGAAACAACGTCCAGTAGCATGTCTCATTGCCAGAGACATGATACCCCCTTTACAGAGTGTTTTTTGTCTTTAGGGATGCCGTCCCAGTCCCATCACCAAGAGCAGCGCTGATCCAGAACCTAACATCCCAGAGTGCAGAGTTTGTGATGGAAGAGCACGTGCAGCTCAGCACTGGACTGCAGACCCAGGAGAGACACTTGTTCCTCTTCAGTGACACACTCATCATCGCTAAATCAAAGTTAGTCCTCAGCATATAAAAATAATGTTCACTTACTGAACAAGATGAATTAAATAGATGAGAACTAACAATGACGTAATAGAAGTTATCATTTTCTCCATTATGTAAATTGTACAGATGTATCTTAGGACAAGAGGGGCACTTCAACAAAATGAAAATATAAAGTGGAATTGATGATTGCAATTACTGTTGCATTTGTCCTGATAGATTGCTGATATCTTTGTATTTATCCTGTTGTCTTGCAGGTCTTCCACAAGCCGCAAACGGAAGGAGAGAGTGAGGCTGTGTGAGATATGGTTGGCTTCCTGCATGGAAGAGGTTGCAGAGAGAAAACTGTGCTCAAAGAACTCCTTTGTCATTGGCTGGCCTACCACCAATTACGTGGTAACTCTCAGGTAGGCTACACCAATCTAATCATTTTTGGTTAGTACTTCACATTTAATTAAATTCCTATTTTGGGGAAATAAAGATGGCATTTGTTTTCCCTATCAGTTCATCGGAGTCAAAGGAGAAGTGGCTTACCACTTTACAATGGTAAGGAAATACTTACAAAACCCAGATGTGCAATATAGAAAATGACTTCTGAAATTAAATGTATAGGATTATGTACTGTACCTACCTGATGCACGCACATTAGCACTAATATATGCCACATGTGCTATTTGGCACAGGCACATCACCAAATCCAAGGAAGTGGAATATCTCAGTAATCTCACCATGAAGGTTGTTCTCGTGGACATTGGAAATAGTGCAACGGTAAGAGAATTCACTCATCTACAACTACTGATACTTCTCAGATGCTTATTCATTATTTTCCCCAAATGTTCACATTCTAAATGATATATGATTACATGTATGACTATTTCTAGTTAACATAACATTTATTCAAGTAACCTCAGAAAATATTTTCCAATTCTATAAAATTATGAAGGAATTATTTGTGTTTTAATCTAGACGACTGTGAATGTGGACAATACATGTGATGTTGACAAAGTCATCAGGATCCTCACCCAACAATTTAAACTCACTGTGAGTTGTTGCCACCAATTTCTGTATTAATTATGTCTTTGTTCTATTATTATAAGTAATCCAAATGTTCTGTTTAGAATGTGTATGGACAAACATTTTACTATAATTATAGAGTAATATATCATTATTATTATTACTATTACCAAGCTCTGCAATATTACACCTGTTGTAAATCTTTTAAAAACAATTTTTTTAAGGTTTACTCTTTAGAATTTAGATCAAATTCTACTACTACTAGCCTACATGTTTACTCATAGATCTTTAGAAAAGACAGAAAGAGTATCAGAAAAGGAACACAAGGATCATTGACAACATTTTATGCTTTACATTATAATTTCATGTCTCTGACTGTGCCTAGGCTTATAGATTACTCTGATGTTCATCCTAAACATAATTTTTCTACTCCCATAGGGCAGACCCACTGACTACCGCCTCTGGGTAGTCTCAGGGAGAGAGGAAGCCCTATATCCTCTTATCGGTGAGGAAATGTGATAGTACTATCACTATGCACTGAAACACGCCTCCAAAAACAGTCAGGATGAAGTCACACTTGGCTTGGATTTTAGACCATAGTTTCTGTCCCGTCAAAGGATTACCCAAACCAATATTTCAGTCAGGCAGGTTCTGTCTGTACTCATCTTAGTGTGTTCACATGGAGTGTTTGTGACTTGAAACTGTAATCTTTGCGACCTGGCTACAGGAGCCTCTCACAAAGCCAAGGCATGTTAGGAATCCTGGGGATCGGAAGAGGGATTCATGAGGGCCTTTGTGTGTCTGGAATTCATGTCTCATACAACCGAATGCTATTCTGTCTAAAGGGCAGATACCTATTTTTCTCAAGTCAATGCTGGTAGAAAAATATATAATTTAGTCAATGCTCATTAGTATATTATATTATATCCAGAGCGACTTACAGTAGTGAGTGTATACAACTTCATACTGGTGCCCTGTAGGAATCAAACCCAAAACCCTGGCGTTGCAAGCACCATGCTCTACCAACTGAGATACACTGGACTGCATTTAAATCAGCAGCAACAAAATAGACTCTGGGAAATGATGAGGTGATCTCAGTTTGAAAAAAAATAGCTAAGGACTGGTACTACAAGCATTTTTATATAACATTTGCTTTTTCTTTAAGCCCATGTAATTATAAGGGGGTTGTGATTCATCATGCATCTCTCATATAATTGAATCACTCCTTTCAATTTTTGTCTTCTTGCCTCTTGACTCCTTTCGATTTTTTGGTTTTATTTGAACAAATAGTAAGCTAATGATAGATTACCAGGAAAGATAAAATGATAATGGGTCACAGAGCAGTATAGGCCATTCTCAGTCCTACTGTGACAGTGGTATGTACGTGTACCAGGAGCAGCAGCACTAACCACTTGACTATCCAGGTCACATCATCATTCATTCATGATTATAAACTGGGTGATTCAAGCCCTGAATGCTGATTGGCTGACATTCCCGTGTACCACAGGTATAACATTCATTTTTACTGCTCTAATTACGTTAGTAACCAGTTTATAATGGCAATAAGGCACCTCGAGGGTTTGTGGTATATGGCCAATATGCCATGGCTAAGGGTTGTATCCAGGCACTCCGCGTTGCGTCGTGCATAAGAACAACCCTTAGTTGTGGTATATTGGCCATTACCACATCCCTTTGTGCCTTATTCCTTAAAACAGAAATGGTAGCAGCAGGGAGTGAATGCATTTTCCAATTCTATACAAAAAAACCTGATCTGATCTACACGTGTCTTGTCTGACAGGTCATGAGCATCCCTTCAGTATTATTCTGAACTCCTTGAGGGAAATGGACCGCCAAGCCTTGACAGTCACCAACAACATTCTGACTGTAGATGGGAGCCTCTACCTTGATCACCTTCTTAAAGATGCTTCCGGCCCTCGCTTCATCCTTAGGCTAAAGGCTGAGGGGGGAGGACATGGTCGAGCAGGTGAATCATTCATTAACTTTCACAGAGAGAGAGAGAGAAAGAGATGCTGGCATGTATTGATTTTTAGGTTCCACCGATATACACCACAGGGGTAAACAAATGTGATTTTCTTTAGTGCATTTTGTTTCTACAAGTCAATTATCTAGCCCTCTTTACAGAAGTGGTTTATTCATAATGGAGATAGTAAATAACTTCCTGTCACGCTAGCACATGTAGTTCTACAGATGTTATCAGAATATCCTTCCTGTAATTAGAATAATTACAGTGTTCTAAATGTTCCATTTCTTGTTGGAGGCATAGCATACTGTCTCTCTGT
This sequence comes from Oncorhynchus masou masou, assembly GCF_036934945.1. Lineage (NCBI taxonomy): Eukaryota > Metazoa > Chordata > Actinopteri > Salmoniformes > Salmonidae > Oncorhynchus > Oncorhynchus masou. The sequence goes on from NC_088223.1 coordinate 59,950,779, forward strand.
CATAGCATACTGTCTCTCTGTGATAGCATACTGTCTCTCTGTCATGGCATAAAATTGTGAGATTTTTTTTTTTACAAATAGCTGACCTTTTTGCTGCTCTTTATAACGAATCATGTATTCTCAAATGCCAATTGAATTGTTTTGCACAGTCATTTCTATGCACAAATGCGGAAAGTATATCTGAAAAACCATGCATGGAGATTTCTCTGCATGATGCCTTATTAACGGTGTTTTCAGCAGCTGTCTTGTAATGTCAACATTTTCTAATGAACAATTTATGGCAAGAAACATGTATTTAATTTAACAAATTATAATGGTCACAGAGCAGTATATGCCGGATTCAGTCCTACTGTGACAGCGGTATGTATGTGTACCAGGAGCAGCAGCACTAACCACTTGACCATCCAGGTCTCATCATCATTCATTCATGATTATAAACTGGGTGATTCAAGCCCTGAATGCTGATTGGCCAACATTCCAGTATACCACAGGTATGGCAAAACATTTATTTTTACTGCTCTAATTACGTTAGTAATCAGTTTATAATGGCAATAAGGCACCTCAAGAGTTTGTGGTATATGGCCAATATACCACGTCTAAGGGCTGTATACACACATCAGTTCCAAACATCCCTGTCTTTTCATGTATGCCTTTGTGGCTGTATTCTCCCTGTCTGTGTCTGGACTTAGAAAACAAGATTCTTCAAGAGTTATTTGGTAAGGGTGATGGTTCTATGTGCAACCATAATGACTCTTTAAGTGGTAATTTAGCTGTGAGACCTGGAGTTTCATTTTGGGAGCACCAGTGGAAAAAAAACACTCTTCTCTATACTGCTCAAACAAGACAGGATGTCTCCCGTCGTTGCTTGCTTTATGCTCCTAGGCCACACACAGCAAGCGCCACCCTCTGTCACTCATGCAAGTAGCACACAATTCCTCCAGAGAAGGGTGCAATTGTGAACGGAAATTCAGGGCATTCCTGCTCTTTATACTTATATTGGTAGACGTTTTATTTAGGACAGACTTAGGCAGGGGCACTCCAGCAGAGTAGGTGGCATAATGCACAATAACGTTGGATTCCAGTTGCAGATAAACCCCACAGAAGAATGGGCGGGGGCGACAACGTTAGCTAGCTAGCTAGCCATATACCAGTGGACAGTGGTTGCTGTCCAAACATTTAAAATACACACCCTCATCCACTTACCTTACCTCACCTTATGCCCTTGGAGGAATTCCCGTCGCCATCTCCGAGGGTGGTCCAAATGATTAGCCAAGCAAGGGAAGTTTGCAACGTAAGCCCCTCAGCCCTTGTATTTAGTCGTCTTTGCTAGTGCACAACTATGTTCACTCCAGGGCCTGAAACTCTCCATAATTCAATTCGCGACGATTGTACATCCGCTAAGAAAAGTCAGCAAAAACTTTAAAAAACACTTCAATGGAGAAGTCAACATACAAGTGTAAGAAAAAACGAATGCAAATAAGTTATAAATGATGCTACTAATGCACATGACGGCACAAACACGTAATGTAAAAAAACGTTTTTGTTTGGTTATCTTTTGGAAATTGTAGAAATGAAACATTTTCCTTCTTCAGAAGATCCAGCTAGGCAGGCTAACGTTAGTTAGCTAATTAATTTGCTAGCTATCATACAGTAGGCGTATATTAATAATTATAGTAGACAGACATACACTTATAATTGACTGTAGTGCATATAAAGCACCCACAAGCTACCGGTGGCTGAAAACACAATCATCGCATCATCGCAGAACGAGTCAGGAATTTCTGTCCAATTTCCATTTTAAAATCATTCATTCCGCCCTGCAAGTGTATACTGATCAGACGCCATGATACGTCATCAGAAGTGTCCACTTAATTTGACAGTGTCTGTCTCCCCTGCCTATCGGGCACTGTTTTCCCACAGTTCTGTTAACAATGACGAGGGCAGGTGTTTGTCAGGCTGGAGTGACAGACACACTGATTGCTTAGCTCCAAGGAGGACTTTGGTACACACTAGGTGGGAGGCTAACTAGCAAGCTAGCACACAGTGTTGCTAACGATCAAGCTCGCTAGCACACTGTGTCAATAACTATCAAGCTAGCTAGTACACATGTCGCCCTAGCCTTCCGTCTGCTGTGCTATCGAGAGGTGGGGATGACCGGTAGACAGTGTCATTTGTCCTTACCTGTCAGGCACAGTTTTCTTCGGTACACAACAGGAGGGAGGCTCGAGCAACACTGTGCTAGTAAACGGTGTTTGCACATGGTGTCGGTAACTAGCATACTCCACTGTTTTCCAGCAGCTCTGTTAACGACGGTGAGAGCAGGTGTTCAGCAGGCAGAGAGCGAAGAACGCTGTTTATCGGTGTCATTCCTGCTAGCGAATTATTTAATTTATTTCCCTTTTGACCAACATTCAAGTGTCACACAAGCATGATGATGTCTTGCTCTCAGCATTCTGTAAATTCATGCATATGTTCATGCTACAGTATATACTGTATATACTGTAGCATGAACATATGCATTAATTTACAGAATGCTGAGAGCAAGACATCTTCATGGTTGTGTATATATATATATATATATATATAACAATGCGGCTTTCCACTGCTTCTAAATATGAACCCACATGTTTTCTCTATTATACTATTAGTTTGTGTATCTTGCCCTCTGTAAAACTTGATTTAGGAAGCTGGAAGCTGGCAAACACGTTTGGTGTTTGCTAAAAGGCATGTGGGAGACTCCCCAAACATATGGACGAAGGTACTCTTGTCAGATGAGACTAAAATGTTGCTTTATGGCCATCAAGGAAAACGCTATGTCTGGCCCAAACCCAACACCTCTCATCACCCCGAGAAAATCCATCCCAACAGTGAAGCATGGTGGTGGCAGTATCATGCTGCAGGGTATGGGAAACTGGTCAGAATTGAAAGAATGATTGGTGGTGCAAAATACAGGGAAATTCTTGAGGGGAGACCTGTTTCAGTCTTCCGGAAATTCGAGACTGGGACTGAGATTGAGAATTGAGAATCTGTGAGAATCTGTGGTATGACTTAATGCTGTACACCAGCGGAACCCATCCAACTTGAAGGAGCTGGAGCATTTTTGCCTTGAAGAACGGGCAAAAATACCAGTGGCTAGATGTGCCAAGCTTATAGAGACATACCCCAAGAGACTTTCAGGTGTAATTGCTGCAAAAGGTGTCTCTACAAAGTATTGACTTTGGGGGGGGGGTGAAGAGTTATGCACGCTCAAGTTTTCATTTTTTTGTCTTATTTTTTGTTTGTTTCACAATTAAAAATATTTTGCATCTCCAAAGTGGTAGGCATGTTGTGTAAATCAAATGATACAAACCCCCCAAAAACTCCAGGTTGTAAGACAACAAAATAGGAAAAATGCCGGGGGGTGAATACTTTCGCAAGCCACTGTACTGATGCTTTGCTTTTTTGATGGGCGTAGCGGGATTTCTTGTAGCGTCGGGTTAGTATCCCATTCCTTGAAAGAGGCAGTTCTAGCCTTTAGCTCAGTGGGGATGTTGCCTGTAACCCGTGGCTTATGGTTGGGATATGTATGTACATATGGTAACTTGGGGGATGACGTGGTCGATGCACTGATTAACAAAGCCAGTGACTGATGTGGTAAACTCCTCAAACCCATCAGATGAGTTCCGAGAACATTTTTCAGTCATGTAGCTTGGCATCCACTTCATCAGACCATTTCCGTATTGAGCGCGTCACTGGTACTCCCTGTTTTGAGTTTTTGCTTGTAATCATGAATTAAGAGGATAGAGTTATGGTCAGATTTGCCAAAAGGAGGGCACGGGAGAGCTTTGTAAGCATATCTGTGTGAAGAGTAAAAGTGATCTAGAGTTTTTTCACCTCTAGCTGCACAGGTGACACGCTGGTAGAAATTTGGTAAAACGGATTTCAGTTTTCCTGCATTAAAATTACCGGCCACTAGGAGCACCACCTCTGGATGAGCATTTTCTTGTTTACTTATGGCCTCATACAGCTTGATCAATGCGATCTTAGTGCCAGCATCGCTTTGTGCTGGTAACTAGACAGCTACCAACAATGTAGATGAGAACTCTTAGTATGGTGTAGAGCTTATCATGAGGTATTCTAACTCAGGCGAGCAGAACATCAAGTCTTCCTTAATATTAGAGATTGCGTACCAGATGATGTTAACAAAGAGACACACACCACCCCCATGAGCTTACCCGACGCTGCCGTTCTGTGCTGCCGATGCACAGAAAAAAAGCTATTATCTATGTCCTTGTTCAGCTAAGGTTCAGAGAAACTGTAGGATATTAAAGTTCTTCAAAACCTCTCCTCGGCGACAGCCTGCCATTCCATGTATTTGATCTATTCCAGTGCTAGCACACCTGATTCAACTTGTCAACCAACACAAAAATAACATCTATGGATTTTTTATTCAACACAAAACAATATTATATGGCAGAAACTTTTTATTGAACCTTTGAAATTGAGAATAGTTCTTTAGAGAACCTTAATAAGAAAGTGTACTTTACAGCACCATGCAAATTATATATACATTTTGTAGTACCAGAATAGGGTTGTAACAACAGAACAAAAAATATATAAACACAACATGCAACAATTTAAAAGATTTTACTGAATTACAGTTCATTTAAGGACATCAGTCAATTGAAATATATAAATGTATTATTCACTAATCTATTAATTTCACATAACTGGGAATGCAGATATGAATCTCTTGCTCCCAGATACATTTAAAAAAAAAGTAGGGTCGTGGATCAGAAAACCAGTCAGTATCTGGTGTGAACACTATTTGCCTCATGCAGCGAGACACATCTCCTTTGCATGGAGTTGATCAGGCTGTTGATTGTGGTCTGTACAATGTTGTCCCACTCCTCTTCAATGGCTGTGGGAAGTTGCTGGATATTGGTGGGAACTGGAACACGCTGTCGTACACGTTGATCCAAGGCAATCAAAAACATGCTCAATGGGTGACATGTCTGGCGAGTATGCAGGCCATGGAAGAACTGGGACCTTTAGCTTCCAGGAATTGTGTTCATGTCCTTGTGACAGTGTATTAACATTCTGAAACATGAGGTGATGGAGGCGGATGAAAGGCATGACAATGGGATTCTCATCATGGTATCCCTGTGCATTCAAATTGCCGCCGTTAAAATGCTATTGTATTCGTTGTCTTTAGCCCACCGCCACATGGGTCAATCTGTTCACTACGTTGATGTCAGCAAACCGCTCGCCCACATCATACATGCTTTCTGCCATCTGCCCTGTACAGTTGAAACCGGGATTCATCTGTGAAAAACACACTTCTCCAGCATGCCAATGGCCATCGAAGGTGGGCGTTTGCCCACTGATGTTGGTTACGATGCTGAACTGCAGTCAGGTCCAAACCCTGGTGAGGATGACGAGCACGCGGAGAGAGCTTCCCTGAGACAGTTTCTGACAATTTGTACAGAAATTCTTCGGTTGTGCACACCCACAGTTTCATCAGCTGTCCGAGTGGCTGGTCCCAGATGATCCCGCAGGTGAAGAAGCCGGATGTGGAGGTCCTGGACTGGCGTGGTTACACTTGGTCTGTGGTTGTGAGGCCGGTTGGACGTACTTATCAAATTCTCTAACACGACGTTGGAGGCGGCTTATGGTAGAGAAATTAACATTCAATTCTCTGGCAAAAGCTCTGGTAGAGATTCCTGCGGTAAGCATGCCAACTGCACACTCCCTCAAAATTTTAGCCATCTGTGGCGTTGTGTTTTGCGACAAAAATGCATATTTTAGAGTGGCCTTTTATTGTCCCCAGCATTGTGCACCTGCGTAATGTTCATGCTGTTAAATCAGCTTCTTGATATGCCACATGTCAGGTGGATGGATTATCTGTTAACTAATTTGTGCGTTAAACTTGAGAGAAATAAGTTTTGGTGCATATGGAACATTTCTGGGATGTTTTATATCAGCTTGTGAAACATGGGACCAACACTTTACATGTTGCGTTAATATTTTTGTTCAGTATAGAAACTTTTGGTAATGGTTATTTATAGAACCTTAGGAAAGTGTTCTTTACATCACAAATCAAGGTTACATATAGAACCTTATGAACATGGTTCTTTTCAGAATCTTTGAAAAGGGTTCTACAGTTTTTACTGTAGCACCAAAAAGAGTTCCGTTATCGTTATATACATTATATATAAATGTTTTTGTGTGTTCTCCTCTGGGAATTGAGCTGATTTTGTCATGAATCCCTCCGAAGATGGTGCCTCTTCCTGTTCGGGTGGCGCTCGGCGGTCGTCGTCGCCGGCCTACTAGCTGCCACCGATCCCCTTTTCTGTTTCATTTAGTTGTGTCTGATTTGTTGCACCTGTTTCGTGTTTACGGTTGGTTGTGGGCTATTTAAACCCAGTAGGCCCAGTTGTTTTTCTGTTTATGGTGTTTGATTATGAGACTTTACGCGCCCTTGTGTGTGTGGCGTGACCGTCTCTTTGTTTTTTTTTGAATAGTAAAGATCCACATCTTTTGAACGACCCTGCTCTCTGCGCCTGACTCCTGCACTCATTACTTATTGAAGCCGTGACAGATTTGTTACTCAAAATTACATTTTAATATTTTTGTTTGGCTGAAAGCAGGTCTGATTGAATGACAACCACATATCTGTCGCTCAGAGTTTCTAAAGAATGCGCTGTTCATAATTTCCAACAGATTCCTTTCAGAAACACATAAAGAGAAAGAAGTCTCTGTTAGACTGGGCTCTGAGAAGAGGACATGGCAGCCAAGGAGGTGGATATCCTGAATCCCCCACAACTCCTCATAAGCTCTTTGGTCTTTCATTGTCCTCCATCTGTCATCATGGAAATCTACCCAGACCCATCATGGTGAGTTCTGATCCCATCAAAATTATTCATCTCTAATGCTGGGAAAGCAGTGAGGATAATTCCAATCATGATGGGAAGATTAGGATAATATCAGTCATGGTGGGCAAATTATTCACAGCTTGTAATTGCGCCTGCAAACTACTACATGTCTGGTCTATTCTCCATACAGGACATGCTGTATCTGTTGTATCATGAGGGCCCCACCACCACAGGGATCTTCCGGCGCTCAGCCAATGCTAAGACATGCCGGGAACTGAAGGAAAGACTGAACTCTGGCAACAGTGTTCAGCTGGAGGGGGAGTCTGTGTTTGTTGCTGCATCAGTCATCACTGTAATTGCTTTCTGAAGTCTCACTTGTGTTTTAGATTATTTACTAGACTGCATTGGATTTTAAACTGAAATATTATGGCCAACAGTAACAGTAACATGTTAAAATGGAGGACCAAAAGTTGTTTTTTTAACTATTTTCATACTGTACTGTATAGATTTTGATTGCTGGGACTTATATTTGAATGAACAGGACTTTCTGCGCAACATCCCTGGCAGTGTGCTAAGTACTGTTCTGTATGAGAAGTGGATGGAGGTCATGGCGGCTGATGATATTGAAGACAAGATTGAGTTGATAAAAGGGTGAGAGATTCATACATCTGTTTATTTGTTTACCAACAATAGATTAGTGGCTAAAATAAAGGAGTCGTCATATGGTCCTTGATGAACTGAGACAATTGTGTTAGAGCAGGGATGAAACAAAAGACTCCACCCTCTGCACCCACCTCTGATATAATGGATCTGCTTACAATTGTTTTATTGAGATTTTCCTGCTTGAATGATTGTCCGGTGGCTACCTATTCTATGGGATTTGGAGCCTCTTGAGTGGCGCAGCGGTCTAAGGGACTGTATCGCAGTGCCACTAGAGATTCTGGGTTCGAGTCCAGGCTCTGTCGCAGCCGGCTGCAACCGGGAGATCCATGGGGTGGTGCACAATAGGCCCAGTGTCGTCCGGGTTAGGGGAGGGTTTGGCCAGCAGGGTTGTCCTGGTCCCATCGCGCACTAGAGACTCCTGTGGCGGGCCGGGCGCAGTGCACGCTGACACGGTCGCCAGGTGCACAGTGTTTCCTCCGACACATTAGTTTGACTGGCTTCCGGGTTAAGTGGGCACTGTATCAAGAAGCAGTGTGGCTTGGTTGTGGTTCGGAGAACGCACAGCTCTCAACCTTCGCCTCTCCCGAGTCCATACGGGAGTTGCAGCGATGAGACGAGACTGTAACTACCAATTGGATACCATGAAATTGGGAAGAAAACAGGGTAAAAAATTAATTTAAAAATAGATAGGAAACATTTGGGTAACGCTGAGCCATAGATATGAGCAGAAACAGAACAATATTGAAAATTGTACAACAGAATGCACACAATAATTCAAATCTTGAAACCTGTGAATGGCAGAAAACTGAAAAAAAGGACATATCAAAGACTAGTCTTTAATAGAAGCTAAATGCACAATTTGTATACGAGCAAACACATAAATAAATACAAATACAAATATAGTTCAGCTAACACACAAAATAGCTGTAAAAAATGTAAAAACATGAGATGGAATATTATCCAAACTGAGTTCCAAATACTGTCAAGCGGTTGCATGGTGTTCACATTTTCCTGATTCTAACTTTTATCGTTAAAGAAGAATTACAACATAAATCGCATTGAGTTAAAAAAAAATATTATGTTGTTTTTGAAAAGTTCAGTGCCATTTTGCATGTGTAAAATGGAGCACCTTATGTACACTGTGTGTGTGTATATTGTCAAGCCCTGACCTTAGTTATCTTTGTTTTCTTTATTATTTTGGTTAGGTCAGGGTGTGACGAGGGTGGATTGTTTAGTTTTTGTATTGTCTAGGGTTTTTTGTAAGTCTAGGGGTTTATATGTCTATGGTTGCCTAGATTGGTTCTCAATCAGAGGTAGCTGTTTATCATTGTCTCTGATTGGGGACCATATTTAGGTAGCCATATTCCTTGGGTATTTTGTGGGTTCTTATTCTATGTTTAGTTGCCTGTCTGCACTAGCCATATTAGCTTCACGGTTCGTTTTGTTGTTTTGTATAGTTTGTTCAGTATTCTTTCTTTGATTAAAGAAGTATGTACGCTTACCACGCTGTGCCTTGGTCTCCTCCATATGACGACCGTGACATATATATATATATATATATATATATATATATATACACACACACAGTGTACATAAGGTGTTCCATATATATAGATAGATAGATGCATTGATACAGTGCTTTTGGAAACTATTCAGAACACTTGCCTTTTCCACGTATTGTTATGTTACAGCCTTATTTTAAAATGGATTCAATTTGTATTTTATTCTCATCAATCTACACAAAATACCCCATAATGACAAAGCAAAAATAGTTTAGACAATTTTGCAAATGTATTAAAAATAAAACAGAAACACCTTATTTACATAAGTATTCAGACCCTTTGCTATGAGACTCGAAATTGAGCTCAGGTGCATCCTGTTTCCATTAATTATCCTTGAGCTGTTTCTTCAACTTGGTTGTGGTAAATTCAATTGATTGGACATGATTTTGAAAGGTAGACCTTTGTCTATATAAGGTGCAACAGTTGACCGTGCATGTCAAAGCCAAACCAAGGCATGAGGTCGAAGGAATTGTTCGTAGAGCTCAGAAACAGGATTGTGTCGAGGCACAGATCTGGGGAACGGTACCAAGAAATGTCTTCAGCATTGAATCATTCTAAAATGGAATAAGTTTGGAACTACCAAGACTCTTCCGAGAGCTGGCCGCCCAGCCAATGTCCTTGAGTAGCCCAGCCAGGGCCCGGACTTGAACCCGATCTAACATCTCTGGAGAGACCTGAAAACAGCTGTACAGCGACACTCCCCATCCAACCTAACAGAGCTTGAGAGGATCTGCAGAGAAGAATGGGAGAAACTCCCCAAATACAGTGGTGCCAAGTTTGTAGCGTCATTTCCCTGAAGACTCAAGGCTGTAATCGCTGCCAAAGGTGCTTCAACAAAGTACTGAGTAAAGCGTCAGAATACTTATGTAAATGTGATATTTCAGTTTTTTATCTGTTATGCATTTGCAAAGAATTCTAAAAATATGTTTTTGTTATGGGGTATTGTGTAAAGATTGAGGGGGGGGGGGATGATTTAATCAATTTTAGAATACAGCTGTAACGTCACAAAATGTGGTAAAGGTCAAGGGGTCTGAGTACTTTCCGAATGCACTGTATAACAGTCTTAAACACATACAGTAATAACTAGGACCCTGTGTTTTGTGCAATCATGTGACATGCCTGGATTTGAACCTTTATTTATAATGCATGTATACTGCACCACTTTAATCATTGTCTGTTTTTATGCATGTTTTATCCTAGAACACTAAGAACAGCAACTGTTAACAAGAATCCAATATGGTGTGAACCTTCATATCACTGTGTAACAATCAGGGAGGGAAATAATTGCTCTTTTCAGATCTTGTAGCAACTGATAATGAAATAACTGCCAATAATGTAGCAACCGATAATGAAATAACTGCCAATAATGTAATAGCGGTTCATAATTTTTACATTTATAATGCTGATAATGTAATAAATTGCCAATAAATAGATAGGAAACATTTGGGTAACACTGAGCTATAGATGTGAGCAGAAACAGAACAATTTTGAAAATTGTACAACAGAATGCACACAATAATTTAAATCTTGAAACCTGTGACTGGCAGAAAAGTGAAAAAAAGGACATATCAAAGAATTGTCTTTAATAGAGGCTAAATGCCCTCAATAGAATAGAAGAGCAGTGGTTTGCAATTCAGCTAAATTCATTAAATCGTTTTGTGCATCTAGAAAAACACACAGAACTGTATTGCTTGTTTTTTAATTCCAATAGCCTTCTCAGCACTTCATGTCCTGTTTCAAAGTCATTCAATATCTGTTTCTTTATCTTAATATCTTTGAAAAACACACATTCGGCACATTAGAGCAACTTCAACAACATGAAGAGATATATTTATTGATGTGTTCTTCCCCAAGTAAATTTACTGTATGTACTGTGCAGAAGTGGAATTTACTAAAGACAGAGACAGACTAAAGAATGGTATATGAACGTCAGAACACATTCACTAGGGTGTTTGCATCAGCCACTCACCCATTCCTCTCTACATTACTGGCCTCAATTAGCCGCTAGGGTATTAATGGCACTCCATTGTCTGTCCCCTTCAGGCTATTGAGCCAGCTTCCAGAGGATAATGTTACCTTGCTCCGCTACCTGTTCGCCATTCTTTATCACATCCAGGAGAGCTCGCAGGAGAACCAGATGAACGCTTTGAACCTGTCTCTCTGTATCGCTCCCAACATGCTGTGGCTGCCCGTGCCCAAAGGGCCAGAGGAGGAGAGTCAGTCCACTAAAAAGGTAGATCTGCTTAGGGATCCCCTGCCCAACAACAATAGTACCCTACTGACATTTTATAAGCACCATAAATAATCTTCAATAATTAATGTATTCTATTATTTCTCTGTATTTCTTACACAGATAAATAAATGAATTATTGAAGATTATTTATTGTGTGCAGACCATCTCTATTGCTATGGACTATGAGAATCTAGCACCCGACAACTTCTGAAAAATAATATGAGAGTGAGCATGTTATCTATTATTCTATTTTATAAATATAGTCAAATATATAATATTTTATTAAGGCTTCAATGAAACACACAAATGCAGTAATAAATCCCTAGTGAATTGCTGAGTTTATGTATTAATGCAAAATATAATGATTATGCAAAATATACAATTCAATGTATACAGTATATGCTGAAATTGTCAGTTCCCACTGAGCACAGATGTCAATTCAACATTTATTCCATGTTGGTTCAATGTCATTTATTGAAATGAAATGAAAACAACTTTGATTCAACCAGTGTGTGTCCAGTGGTTTCGTATTCGGTGCAGCTTTTGGAATAGGCATCATCACATTTTGGAATAGGCATCATCTCTTCAGTAGCTTATTGCTAAAATAATCATTTTAAAAGGCAACATGATGTCAAGGTTAAGAAATCAATTAAGTTTAATTTGCAGAGGATCAAAAAAAGTCTAACTGGTACATTTTTGTCTGCGACACAATTTGGCCAATGCGATTCTTATGCCAATTAAACGTCAGAACATTGAATGACTGTTTGACGTTTGTGTTGCTGTGAAACATCACAAAGATTAAAAAAAAACAGTTCTCAGGAGTTCTTAAAACATCAAAGTGACCATTTTGTTGTTGTTTTGGCTCTGTACTCCAACACTTTGGATATGAGGACTATAAGGATTAAAGAGTAGACTGTCAGCTTGAATTTTCATCCATATCGGGTGAACCGTTTAGAAATTACATCACTTTTTGTACATAGTCCCCCATTTTAGGGGACCAAAAGTATTGGGAGAAATTCACTTGTGTATTAAAGTAGTAAAAAGTTAAGTATTTTGTCCCATATTCCTAGTACGCAATGATTGCATTAAGCATTGAGCTTGTGACTGTACAAACGTGTTGGATGCATTTGATGTTTGATTTGGTTGTGTTTCATATTATTTTGTGCCCAATAGAAATGAATGGTAAATAATGTATTGTGTCATTTTGGAGTCACTTTTCCGTAAATAAGAATATAATGTTTCTCAACACTTCTACACTTATGTGGATGCTACCATGATTACGGATAAACCTGAATGAATCGTGAACAATTATGAGTGGGAAAGTTACAGATGCACAAATATCACATGATATTTATGCCTCAGTAACTTTTCTCACTCATCATTCACCATTCATTCAGGATTATCCATAATCATGGTAGCATCCACATAAGTGTAGAAGTGTTGAGAAACATTATATTCTTATTTACGGAAAAGTGACTCCAAAATGACACAATACATTATTTACCATTCATTTCTATTGGGCACAAAATAATATGAAACACAACCAAATCAAACATCAAATGCATCCAACACGTTTGTACAGTCATAAGTTGATGTTGTCATTGCGTGCTATGAATATGGGACCAAATAAGTAACATTCTACTACTTTAATAATGCACATAATGTAGATATGTCCCAATACCTTTGGTCCTCTAAAATGGGGGGACTATCTACAAAAGTGCTCTAATTTCTAAACGGTTCACCCGATATGGATTAAAATACACTCAAATGAAAGCTGGCAGTCTGCACTTTAACCTCATCATTTAATCATTTCAAATCTGAAGCCAAAACAACAACAAATATTTGTTGTCCAATACTTTTGGAGCTCACTGTATAAATTGTTTATGTTCTGTGTAAATTGGAATAATACACTGAATTGAAAGTCATTTTCATTGGACCCCATTAATGACACTGGTGTTGTAGTTAGCATGAGCAGATAGTGTATGTTCATCTCCTGTATCCCCTATTTGTTAACGCTTTCTGCCTCAATGTGTTTTCATGTCTCCATTGCAGGTTGCAGCTCTCATCCAGCTACTCATTGAAAACACCCCGGCCATTTTTGGTAAAGATGTTGAGTGCATTTTTACTGAGACAAATTGTGAACAAGGAACTGTAGACGATGTCATGGGTGAGATCTTTGTTAGATAACATATGGTTGATTTTCTTTTCTTTTTTTGCATTTTCACAGTAACCATGTGGTCTCGCTTTGATCCTCTTGTGTTTTTTCTTTCAGTGGAGTCTTACCAGCAGCTCTACTTGTCTGATGATTGGGACTGGGAGAAGCAAGGAGGACTTCACTCTCCTAACAGGGAACCTTTATTCCTGTCTCCAGGGAAACTGGTCTTGAAAGAGGAGAAAGAGATTTTGGGCCTTCTGAATGAGGTTGACTCCTTGAAAAAGCAATATGTGAGTGAGGAAAGTGCTTATAGCTGTGGAAATCTAGACTTTATGTCTTCACTGTCCAGTGGGTCTATATGCTCCCTGATGGGGACCCAGAGTCTTCGCTCAGCCCGCTGCTCCTCAGAACCCAGTGTGTCTCTGGCTTCTCCCCAGTCAGGGTCCCAAAGCCAGATTCACACTCCTGTTGCCCGTCAGTCCAGCTGCGATGCAGCAGTGATGTGTGGCTGTGCAGACCACTCCCAACACACACACAAACCCCACGCTAAGGGGCTACTAAAGGGGGACAGCAGCCCCAGGGTAGGTGGCAGCAGATCTAGGTATGCATTCTGGAGGTCCCCTCAGGTAGCTTCTAGGTTCTGGCACCCTGCCCAGAGGCTGGCCATGTCCAACAGGTCCAGTTTCTCCAGCCTGTCCTCCGCAGCCACCTCACCATCTGCCTCCTCTCTGAGCTCCATAGACAGTGCCTTTTCCTTCTGCTCTGACTCTGTGTCCTCTCCCAACGAGCCCAGCTCCCTACCCTTCCTGTTCGGCACGTCGGCACGGTTACTCCCTCTCACCCCAGACACCCCGAAGAAATTCCCAAAAGACTGGAGCATGACATTCCCAGTGGCAGTGGCTCAGGCACCCGAGGTTTTGGACTTGTATAATAAGTATGATGAGAGAGAAGAAGACAAGGAGCATTACCGTTCTAATAGCATTCAGAATAGAGAAGACTACCAGTTGCGTACGCAAAGCCTCTATAGTTTAAAAGGTGAGAATAGTCAAAGCCCTGTCTCTCAACCAGATGACAGTGAGACTTGTATATCTGATTGGAGTGGGGAGCAGGTGCACCAGAGCCAGAAGGATAAAGTGTTTGAGACATCAGAGTCAAAAGGCCAGACCAAAGAAATATCCATTACACACATACAGCTGAGAAAAACAAACAACCAGGCAGTCAACAAAGAAGAGGTGAAGAGGACAAAAATTACATTTTACACCTCCTCTAACAGAATGCTGGTGAAGAAACAGTCTGATCAATCTGTGGAAGAGTGTGGCGTCTCTCTGGTGTCTGACACAGGGAGAGAACATAAGGAAAACGAGGAACTTCTCGGTCAGAGTGTGCAGGTCCACATACCCCAGACAGTGTTCTATGGTCAAAACACTCCACTGGTCCTTCAGTCTGTGTCAATCAGACAATCTGTCAACAACAAGGAGAAAGGAGCAAAGACTAAAACAGAGATTGACTGTGGTGAGGTGGTCCCTGAACAGTTGGGTGGTGGATGCACCCCTCTCTCCCAGACATCATCTAAAACCAATGCCAAAACTGCAAGCACAATCAGCCACACTGTAAGAATAAAACTGCCAGCAACTGTCAGAAACACTGTGAGAGAATACTTCAGCTCAGGTGACAACAAGAATGGCAACTCGGATGCAAAAGCAATTGAAAAAAAACTTGTAAGTAAACTCCAGTAGCAAAGTAAAATGGCTGAACCAACAGAAAATGCCACAAAGCTATGACACGGTGAGGAATCAGTTGTCTGATTGTACAAATGCTCATCACTTGGTTTTTTATAGTGGGTTATCAGAATGTAGATAATCAAGGATTACTTTACCTCCCTCTGTGTGTAAATATCTACATATTTCTTGCTAAATTCTAAATTAAGAATGGTGCAGATTAAATGCAGGAATTAGGATTCGTGATGAATGCAGATAAATGTATGATGAATGTGTAATGAAAGTTAAGCAAGGAAGTAAGACCGTGTCAGATGGTAAAGACTCAATGGGTTAGTACTTGCAGTTCATTTTGTCAAACTAGTCAGCTTGATAAGCAATTTCAACAGTCTGTGCAATGTCCTGTGGGTTGTTGCTTAGAGGAAATGAATGGCATTTATGCAAACCACTCAGACAGAGCACCTCCTCCAACTGAATGGGGATGCTTAATGCTTTTGCATAGCAAATGGCTGAAGCTATGAATAAGGACCAGACATCTTGCCTTCAATGTCATGTGTGTGTTTACTGGAGGGACTGTGACATGTTCAAGAAGATGATAGGGATAATATGTCAGGGAAAAAATACAAATGTGAGGCAAATTAGGTATAACATGCACAATTTGTATACGAGCAAACACTTATAAAAAATATAGTTCAGCTAACACACAAAATAGCTGTAAAAAATGTAAATACATGAGATGGAATATTATCCAAACTGAGTTCCAAATACTGTCAAGCGATTGCATGGTGTTCACATTTTCCTGATTCTAACTTTTATCGTTAAAAAAGAATATCAACATAAATCGGCATTGAGTTAAAAAAAAATATATATGTTTTTTAAAAGTTCAGTGCCATTTTGCATGTGTAAAATGGAGCACCTTATGTACACTGTGTGTGTATATTGTCAAGCCCTGACCTTAGTTATCTTTGTTTTCTTTATTATTTTGGTTAGGTCAGGGTGTGACGAGGGTGGATTGTTTAGTTGTTGTATTGTCTAGGGTTTTTTGTATGTTTAGTGGTTTATATAAGTCTAGGTGTTTATATGTCTATGGTTGCCTCGATTGGTTCTCAATCAGAGGCAGCTGTTTATCGTTGTCCCTGATTGGGGACCATATTTAGGTAGCCATATTCCTTGGGTATTTTGTGGGTTCTTATTCTATGTTTAGTTGCCTGTCTGCACTAGCCATATTAGCTTCACGGTTCGTTTTGTTGTTTTGTATAGTTTGTTCAGTATTCTTTCTTTGATTAAAGAAGTATGTACGCTTACCACGCTGTGCCTTGGTCTCCTCCATATGACGACCGTGACATATATATATACACACACACACAGTGTACATAAGGTGTTCCATATATATAGATAGATAGATGCATTGATACAGTGCTTTCGGAAAGTATTCAGAACACTTGACTTTACCACGTATTGTTATGTTACAGCCTTATTTTAAAATGGATTCAATTTGTATTTTATTCTCATCAATCTACACAAAATACCCCATAATGACAAAGCAAAAGTAGTTTTTTAGACATTTTTGCAAATGTATTAAAAATAAAATCAGAAACACCTTATTTACATAAGTATCCACTCCTCCTTATCCCAGGATTGACCAGGCTACTTTGTCTTTCAGAGTGGAGATGGAACCAAACTCATGTCAGACAGACAGACAAACTCACTGATTCACTCACAGACAGACTGACTGGCTGACTGGCTGACTGGCTGACTGACTGACTGACTGACTGACTGACTGACTGATTCACTCACTCATTCACTCACTCACTCACTCACTCACTCACTCACTCACTCACTCACACATAACCCATTGGACCAAGGCCGAAATCTGTGTTTTTTTCCACTACTTTAATGTATTTACCTTTACAGTCCCCTTATGAGCCACATATGGAAGTGTTACACATTTTTCTTTTTCAGGTCAACCAGTACAAGAAATGTTTTAATACAAAGTTACTCTCACAGCTTCATTTGACATGTTCTGGTCGATATGACAACATTTTGGGACTGTATTATCTGCAATATCTAAGTGTGTCAGGATTTAAATACCACGATCTGCCTGTTTATGTCTGTTGAGAAACATGAATTTGAGCTCTTCAACATTAGCCCACTGGTTACATTCCCTTAGTAATATCAAATAACGACTCAGGAATGTGGTTTGGTGTGTAGTCAGCTATTACATGACACTTGATATGCGTGAAAAAGAGTGAATATAGATTTAGTATTTATTTTTAAAGTTGTTATTACATTATTGGTTAAAGTTATTACACTATTAATGAAAAAGCTTTTACCCACTCCATAATGTATTCATCAATGCATAATGTAATAAAAGCTTTTTAGATATATAACGTTATTAGGTTATTGGCAATTTATTACATAATGAATGCAACATGTATTACATTATTAGCCGCTATTACATTATTGGCAGTTATTACATTATCAGTTGCTACAAACCTGTATATGCCTATGTTTATTGCACCACCTATAATAAATCATGTTTGCCCTCAAAACTCTCTGCATGTGTTTTTCCATGCCTTCTCAGTCCCAACTTTCTAGACATCCTATTTAAAATATGCAGGGTTATTAATTGCAACAACTTAATGTTTTGCACAAAGATTAGTGGGTCACATTTCACACAATGTAATTGGATGAAAACACAGTTATTTACAATTATTATTACTTAAAGGGAATTTTATGTGGTTTAGAAAGTGCCTTCAGAAAGTATTCATTCTCCTTGACTTAGTCCACATTTTGTTGTGTTACAGCCTAAATTAAAAAGGAATTAAAAATTATAATAATTCTCACCCATCTACACACAATACACCATAATAACAAAGTGAAAGCATATTTTAATTTTTGAACATTTATTGAAGATGAAATACAGAAATATCACATTTACCTAATTGCTTTGCCACATGTTTTACAGTATTACTTTAGAACTTGTCGCAAACAGAATGCATATTTTGGATATTTTTTATTCTGTACAAGCTTACTTCCTTTCTCTTTGTCAATTATGTTAGTTTTGTTGAGTAACTAGAATGTTATTCATCCATCCTCAGTTTTCTCCTATCACAGCCATTAAACTCTCTAATTGTTTTAAAGTCACAATTGACCCCATGGTGAAATCCCTGAGCAGTTTCCTTCCTCTCCGGCAACTGAGTTAGGAATGACGTGTGTTTCTTTGTAGCAACCGGGTGTATTGATACACCAGTGTAATTAATAACTTCACCATACTCAAAATGATATTCAATGTCTGCTTTTTTTTTACCCATCTACTAATAGAATGTGAGGCATTCAAAAACCTCCCTGTTTTTTTGGGTGGGAATCTGTGTTTGAAATTCACTGCTCGACTGAGGGACCTTCCAGATAATTGTATGTGTGGGGTACAAAGATGAGGTAGTGATTCAAAAATCATGTTAAACACTATTATTTTACACAGAGTGAGTCCATGCTACTTATTATGTGACTTGGTAAGCAAATGTTTACTCCTGAACTTATTTAGGCTTGCCATAACAAAGGATTTGAAGTACATATTGATTCATTTCACTTTTTAAAAATATATTAATTTGTATAAATTTAAATTTAAAAAACACAATGCCACTTTGACATTCTGGGGAATTGGGTGTAGGCCAGTGACATAACATCTCAATTTAATCAATTTTAAATTCAGGCTGTAACACAACACATTTAGGAAAAAGTCAAGGAGTGTGAATACTTTCTGAAGGCACTTTGCAGAGAACTGCTGAATAAAGATGGTCCACTTTAATGTGCTTCCATATTTCCAATGGTTTCCTTTTATAAAGCCAGCATGCCAGGTGACATGTCATTGAACTACAGGCAATGTTTGTAACATTTAATAACTTACTATTTATAATGCATGTCACTTTAGGTCATTTTGTATGCTAAGTACAGGTAATATGTAATTGCTACAACCGATTCTCCAACAGAAGTTAGTTGATTGGTAGGGCAAAGGGTAAATACATGTCAGAGTGGTCCTGAGTGATATGTTTCTGGAGATGTTTGATTATGATGATGATTAGACTTGGTACAGTAGGTGAGAGGTGTAGCAGGTTGCATGAAGGATCACTGGCTGCCTTTAGATCCCACAGCATCCCTCACCTCTTGGGGCACTTGGACAGTCATACCATCCATCCACTTCTGCACTGTCACCTGGCAACCAAGACGGGACCTGTCAATCAGAAGCAGATTAGAGGCAGACAGATGATGAATTACCGAATTTCCTGCACTTTGTTGTGTCTATGTCAGTTCAGCAGTGAGGCCCTACCACTTGTTTCTGTTTTGACCGGATTAAATCAACATTTATTGTGTGTGACTGTTTTGATTGAGCTGTGATTGCGTATGTAAATCATAACATTTCCACAAGCAAAGGACAGCGAAGGACACTTTATCATTTCAAAATGAAACTCACGTCTTGGTAACCCCGTAAGCTAGATCTAGCATATCCATCTCCTCATCCACCGTTGGTTCCATCTTCTCATAAAATGTCTTGTCAAAAATGAGATGACAGGTGGAGCATGCTAATGTCCCCTCACATGCACCTGAAGAACAACAGAGGAGACGATAAAGGGACATATGTGAAAATCCTTAAAGACACCTGGATAGTAGATGGCTTTTATACTGTAAATGCAACATACAGTGATACATATTTGCTAAAGATATTCATATTTTACTTGTCTATTTTTCCTGTTTACGTACCAAAACCACTTATGTCCAAGTTTTTGTTTACAACAACATCCAACAGGGTCTGTCCTTCAGTAACAGCAGTGGTGGTTCTGATTCCATCTTGGTTAATAAAGTGTATTATGACTTTTTCCTCAGACAAGCTGTAAAAATCAAAACTTGTTATAAGCCATGACTTTCCAGATAAAGAGTACATATCATTTATCTTAATATGTTTGAAAAGTTCGAACATTTAGCGGTCTTTCTGGATGTATTGTATCAAAACCTATTAAAATATTTTAATCTTCAGCCAACTGAATTAACATTTATCAGCAGTTATTATATTATCACCCATTGTAGAGGTACTCACTATAATATGGCTCTGGGTAAGAATAGAGAAAGAACAGTATGAATACATAATTAAAATGTACAGCAGATTATAAAATATATGGTTTCAAGAGACCTATAAACTAACCTTAGCAGATAATGTTATGGTCCTACAAGCAATTTCAAATCACCTACCTGTTATTTTCAGAGTCGGAGTGTATGGCCGAGTGGATGGTGATGGCTTTGGCTTGGCTGTGTGGGGTCCAGGTTTTAATGAGGCAAGTTTTGACTCCCATTGAGATACGGGGTGTATTGACCATCTTAGTGAAAATGAAGGAGCCGAGATACAAACACCTTGCCATGTTGGCCTGTGGCGTGTCGATTGTGGACTCAGTGGTAAAGGGGGCCTCTGGTGAATACCATCAGCCTTGAGTAGAACTCAGCCCACAAGAAGGGCCAAGGCCTAGCATAGATAACCTAACCTCAGCTCTGCAGATGGCAGAGAATGGTTTAGCTAACATCTATAAGAATTACACATCTCATCAACCCTAAGGTCATCGTAGATCTTCAAGTATGCATCCTCAATGGCTTCCTACACTGTTTAAACACAATTAGCCCATTTTGACCTCTGATGAGAGCTATTTGTTCCTCATAAGAATATGCTGTTGTTTTTCATTGAAAAAAATAATGCGATCTCTGTCCAGAAAACTTAGTTATAAAACTAATTTAATTGCATTTGGAGCAGCCACCTGTTATGTGACTTTATGGATAACCTATAAGACTTTATTACCTACAAGATGTTGAACATCTGTCTCAACTACTGTCTGTATGATGATGTGTGGCCATTGCAAACCTGCTTTAAGTTTTAGAATGTCTTACAAAAATGTAACATCTACTCTTGTTGCTGGAGGGAACACATTTTCACAGGAGCTCACAGAAAACTGGCCCACATATCATCTTCCAGGTATGTATATACAAGTACATTATGTGCACATTAGGTTGTACAATGGTCAGGTTTAGCTCTTAATGTTTGTTAAGGCTAGACAATATACACACATCCACACAAAGGTTGGAGCAGGGTCAGCCATAGGGTCAACCACAGTGCAGCACCCCTGGAGGAGTTTAGGGGTTAAGTGCCTTGAGCAAGGACACCGTGGCAGGACAGGCAACTAGAATCTCAAACAACTAAACAAATTACCTTATTGTTCTTTAACTTACCAGGTCAAGACATTTTTTATTATGGTCCTCAAACTGAGGGTGTCTCGGACCTTTACGAGCTCACAGCAAATCTGACCACATCATTTTAGAAAATGCATATCTAACAACAAAATTATTCCACTAAGCCAACTGCTTTGTAAATGGATGAACATGTCATGCTCAATGTGAGAGCAGTATTGTGTCAATACATTTTGTCTAAGGACAGGTTTTCATGGCAACCAATGATGTATACAAACCCTGAATTGCTGATGTTATGTTTTGGCCATGGAGAGGCTTTGAAACACCGGTCGGCCATATTGGTATTGCCCGGAGCGGTCCTCCATAGGAATGAATGGAATTCTACAGTTTTTCAATTAAATTTTTCAAGGTCAAAATTTCATATATTTAAGTATTTTTTGTTGTCACGGGGACAGTAACATTAGTAGTTTCAAAACATACTTTAAGGAAAATATTTTTTAAATATATTACATTTTTTATTGGTATGTTTAGCATATCATTTTAAAGTATGCATTAAAGGTGCCTGAAAACAAATGTAGCTATTAATAAATTAATTTCTATAATATTATTTACAATAGTGGGGGAGTGCCAAGATGGAGGTGCAGTGGCTTCAAAACCTCAAACCCTAACAGTCATCTAGTATATACAGTACCAGTCAAAAGTTTGGACACATTTATTCATTCAAGGGTTTTTCTTTATTTTTACTATTTTCTACATTGTAGAATAATAGTTATCACATTAAAACTATGAAATAACACATAGATTCATGTAGTAACCAAAAATGTGTTAAACAAACAAAATATATTTTAGATTTGAGATTCTTCAAGGTAGCCACTCTTTGCCTTGATGACAGCTTTGCACACTCTTGGCATTCTCTCAACTAGCTTCACCTGGAATAATTTTCCAACAGTCTTGAAGGAGTTCCCACATATGTTGAGCACTGGCTTCTTTTCCTTCCCTCTACGGTCCAACTCATCCCAAACCATCTCAATTGGGTTGAGGTCAGATGATTGTGGAGGCCAGGTCATCTGATGCAGCACTCCATCACTCTCCTTTTTGGTCTCCTTCTTGGTCAAATAGCCCTGTTTTGGGTCATTGTCCTGTTGAAAAACAAATGATACTCCCACTAAGCGCAAACCAGATGGGATGATGTATCACTGCAGAATGCTGAGGTAGCCATGCTGGTTAAGTGGGCCTTGAATTCTAAATAAATCACAGACAGTGTCACCAGCAAAGCACCCCCACACCATCACACCTCCTTCTCCATGCTTCACGGTGGGAACCACACATGTAGAGATCCTCTGTTCACTTACAAAGACACTGCAGTGGAACCAAAAATCTCAAATTTGGACTCATCAGACCAAACAACAGATTTCCACTGGTCTAATGTCCATTGCTTATATTTCTTGGCCCAAGCAAGTTTTTTTTATTATTGGTGTCCTTTAGTCGTGGTTTCTTTGCAGCAATTCGACCTTGAAGGCCTGATTCATGCAGTCTCCTCTGAGCAGGTGATGTTGAGATGTGTCTGTTACTTGAACTCAAAGCATTTAATTGGGCTGCAATTTCTGAGGCTGGTAACTCTAATGAACTTATCTTCTGCTGCAGAGGTAACTCTGGGTCTTCCTTTCCTGTGGCGGTCCACATGAGAGCCAGTTTCATCATAGCGCTTGTTTTTGTGACTGCACTTGAAGAAACTTTCAAAGTTCTTGAAATGTTCCGGATTGACTGACCTTCATATCTTAAAGAAATGATGGACTGTCATTTCTCTTTGCTTATTTGAGCTGTTCTTGCGATGATATGGACTTGGTCTTTTAACAAATAGGGTTATCTTCTGTATATCACCCCTACCTTGTCACAACACACTGATTGGCTCAAACGCATTAAAAAGGAAAGAAATTCCACAAATTAACTTTGATCAAGGCACAGCTGTTAATTGAAATGCCTTCCAAGTAACTACCTCATGAAGCTGGTTGAGAGAATGTCAAGAGTGTGCAAAGCTGTCATCAAGGCAAAGGGTGGCTACTTAACGTAATATATTTTGATTTGTTTAACACTTTTTTGGTTACTACATGATTCCATATGTGTTATTTCATAGTTGTGACGTCTTCACTATTATTCTACAATGTAGAAAATAGTCAAAATAAGGAAAAACCCTTGAATGAGTAGGTGTGTCTTAACTTTTGACTGGTACTGTATATAAATGTCACGCCTTGGTCTTAGTATTTTGTGTTTTAGTTAATTAGTTGGACAGGCCAGGGTGTGACATGGGTTTATGTTATTGTGTTGTTGTATTGGGGGTTTTGTAGGCATTGGGATTGTGGTTGATTAGGGGTGTGTTTAGTTTAGGTTTGGCTGCCTGAGGCGGTTCAGAGTCAGGTGATTCTTGTTGTCTCTGATGGGGAACCGTATTTAGGTAGCCTGTGTTTCACTGTGTATTTCGTGAGGGTTTTGTTCCTGTCTCTGTGTAGTTTCACCAGATAGGCTGTAATTAGGTTTCACGTTCCGTTTTGTTGTTTTGTATTTTGTATTTTGTATCAGTTATTTCATGTACCGCGATTCATTCATTAAAAAACATGAGTAACCACCACGCTGCATTTCGGTCCGACTTTCTTGCGACAAACGAAGAACGCCGTTACAATAAATCATTGATGGCAACTGGTGTCCTTGTTACCATGCAACCCTGTCCTTCATGACCAAGGTCTATGGAGTTCTCAGTATCCCTGACAAACTTGCTCAATGATAACAACATCCTAACAAAACATTGATTTTACACTTCATTAGGTAATTATAGTTGAGTACAGTCTTTATATTTTGACTTTGTGGGACTGTAGGCGGTGATTTTAATAAATTGGCATAGCATGGACTTTTAATAGAAGTATGTTTATGTTTTTCACCTCTCCCCTCTCATAAATAGGAGACTCATTACAGCAGGTTTTGCTAAAGGTTAACAACACGAGGCAGCATAAGCAAAACATAATTTACGTACAAATTACAGCTGCGTCTATGTGATGCACAATGACGTGTGGAAATATGCACGTGCTACTATATGTACTCACTGACATTTGTGGGGGGAACTACAACAGGCCGTGATGCAGGATATTGAATGCAATAACCTTCAAAGACAAGACATCAGATAACACAGCCCTGTATTTCAGCATGTTGAGAAATTATCTCCAGTTATGTTTTTCCATTCAACTCACTGCAAAACAAAAAATAACTACAGGAGAGTATCTTTCTGGGTCCAGATCTTATGCACACATCTTATGCACCCATATACCAGTGTCTGTAACACTGGATCAACTACTCTCATCCTACCAGGTAAAAATGCATAATTGAATCAACATTCTCTATGTGTCATATTTCATTTCCCCCCCAACATACTGATGTTTACCATCCATTGAAGAAGTAGTAAACGTACATCGTTTGTGTTATGTTGCTTTGATGATAACACTTTATATGAAGGGTATCCACAAGTTATTCACAACATTTTTATAAAGCCAGTCATGATACCTTTATGAATGTGGCAGTATCATTCATGCAACATTCATAACACATATTTTCAACATAATTCATAAGCGGTCTTTGAAAATAAAAGTCCCTTTTCATTATAGTACAACAACAAAAAACCTGGTTGATGGTGGTACATGAGATGGTTGCTAGGTTACTGACTAGGTGGGTTCAAGCTCAGGTCTTCTGCGTACCACAAGACTGTGTTAGCCGGCTGAGCTAGGGGCTAGGCATTCGTTTGTGGAGCTAGTGTATGTCTTCAGTTTCTCAGCTAAGGTTGTATACTACCACAATACAATGGCAAATAATTGCTCTGTTGCCACCCAGACCTTGGTTCAAATAGTACTTGAAATCTTTCAAATACTTTTAGCGTTTGCTTGAGCCTGCCTGGATTGCCAGATGGGCGGGTGGGGTTTGCACTTTCGGGACTTATCAATTGATCCATTGTGCCAAGCAAGCTCAATCAAGCCCAGTTAGCTAATGTATATAAAAGATCTACACCCAGGGCTGGTGCCATTCCATACCATCCTTGTGGCCTTGAGCAAGGCATTTCACACCTACAAGGTTATGCTATTAGGCCAACCCTGTGCTTCTCCCAGCCTGTTGAGTTAATAGTGTGTTAGGAGGTTGGGTACTGTGACAGTAAATATACACATTTTTGTTGTACAAAGGATTAATACAATTTAATTCAAGGGAACTTAAACATTAAAAAAATATGAATGATGTTGAATAAATGAGTTGTGATGGTTGTTACGATTTATACTGCAACATTCCTAAAAGTGGTATGACTGGTATCATAAAGGTGTTATGTAATATATTCCCCCTTCATATAAAGTGTTACCGATTTTATATTTCGTAAAGATTTTGCCTGGAGACATCTCTTTATGCTGCAGAAAATAGTGTCCAAAATATATGTTTCCCTATTTGGTTTGATGTGAGAATACTTTAGATGCATGATGTATATGGCCACTCCTGGAAGAAAAGGAGGTTGCACTTAATTAATACAAATCATTATATTGAGCTGAACCATAAGTCAACAAGTCATCTGTCCAAGTGTTAAAACAGGATTTGATTTAGCGGTTTAACATATTCTGGTAGCCTACATGCAAACAAGAGAAGACTTTTCTAAGATTCCACAGCGTGCTGACAATTAAACACTTTCTGAAGTTTTGAATACAATTATTGGTCAACCAAGGACCTCTAGTGTCCCTGCAGGATGTTGCATTCCTTGAAGTATATTGCATCTACACTAAATTGAACATGTAAAGTGTTGGTCCCATGTTCCATGAGCTGAAATAAAAGATGTCATAAATGTTCCATAAGCACAAAAAGCTTATTTCTCTCAAATGTTGAGTACAAATTTGTTTTCGTCCTTGTTAGTGAACATTTCTCCTTTGCCAAGATAATCCATCCACCTGACAGGTGTGGCATATCAAGAAGCTGATTAAACCGTATGATCATTACACAGGTGCACCTTGTGCTGGGGGCAATAAAAGGCCACGCTTAAATGTGCAGTTTTGTCACACAAAACAATGCCACAGATGTCTCAAATTTTGAGGGAGCGTGCAAATTGGTATGCTGACTGCAGCAAAGTCCACCAGAGCTGTTGCCAGATTATTTAATTTCTCTACCATAAACTGTCTCCAATTAGGTTTCGAGAATTTGACAGTACATCCAACCAGCCTCACAACTGCAGATCACGTGTATGGTGTTGTGTGGACGAGCGGTTTGCTGATGTCAAAGTTGTGAACAGGGAGCCCCATGGTGGCAGTGGGGTTATGGTATGGCATAAACTACGGACAATGAACACAATTGCATTTTATCAATGGCAATTTGAATGCACAAAAATACCGCAATGAGATCCTGAGGCCCATTGTGAGGTCATTTTTTAAGGTATCTGTGACCTTCAGATACACATCTGTATCCATAGATTAAGGCCTAATTAATTTACTTAAATTGACAGATTTCCTCATATGAACAGTAATTCAGTCAAATCTTTGAAATTGTTGCATTGCGTTTATATTTTTGTTCAGTTTATTCCAAGGGCATTCTTACATGCAGGCCAAAATGAAAGCAGACAGGAACGGACTGGGACCAGAAATTGGTCCAGACACTTCTAAGGGCATTTTCACACATAGTTTGGAGCTATAATTCAAATCAGAGTTTGATAATATGTTACATTGTATTGGTTTCACATTGCCATTGATTCAACCAAAACCCCAACTCCACGCTACTTAAACACACAGGTAGTAATGCTACTGACACATAACATAGGCAGTACACTATAGTACAGCATTTATCAACTTTTACTGTACCAGGGACCGGTGAAACATAGTCCTCCTCCTTTTTTAACCACTTATTTTTGACCAGCACCTGTTTTAAGACAAATACAACAGGTAAAAACACAGCTGGAGATACAACACAACTATAACTGTGTCTCTGTTGCCTCCCTGTAGTGTAGTCTGTCTCTGCATCTTCTCTGCAGTCACTCTGTCTCTATCTGTCTGTGCTTCTCCCTGTGCTCTTCTGTTGTCACTCTTTGACACTGTGTCATACTGTCTGTCTCACTCTGTCTGTCACTCCTAAGTGTACATTGCTATTACATATAGAGCCAACATTTTAAGGAACTAGCAGTACATCTGTGTCTATGTTTTTTCCTACACTCTTAGAAAAAAAGGGTTTAAAAAAGGTTCTTCAGCTGTCCCCATAGGAGAACTCGTTTTTTGGTTCCAGATAGAACCCTCCATGGAAAGGTTCTACATGGAACCAAAAAGGGTTCTACCTGGAACCAAAAATGGTTCTTCAAAGGGTTATCCTAAGGGGACAGCCAAATAACCCTTTTAGGTTCTAGATAGCACCTTGCTTTCTAAGTGTGTGGCCAAACTGCACTCATCTCTGAGCTAAGCCTAACATATTTTCCCACAGAACTGGTGCAAGAAGACCAGGGGCCACAAGGTGTCGAAAGCGTTCCACAGGGATGCTGGTCCGTTTTCACTCCATGTCTCCAGTTGTGTCAAGTTGGCCAGATGTCCATTTGGTGGTGGACCGTTCTTGATACACACGGGAAACTGTTGATCGTGAAAAACCCAGCAACGTTGCAGTTCTTGACACAAACCGGTGGCACCTACTACCATACCCAGTTGAAAGGCACTCAAATCTTTTGTCTTGTCCATTCGCCCTCTGAATGGTGCACATGCACAATCCATGTCTCAGTTGTTTCGGGGCTTAAAAATCATCAATAAGGGATCATAGCGTTCACCTGGACTCACCTGGTCAGTCTGTCATGGAATGAGCAGGTGTCCTTAATGTTTTGTATACTCAGTGTGTATTTTCCTTAAACAGCATGTGTTGTGTGCTTATTCTTTTTACGAGGTACTGCAGGAATGGCTACCAATGGCATGCCCATCTTTTTGAGAGAAATTACACTGGTCAATCAAAACATTTATAAAATATAAAAAGCACTCACTTTAGATTAAGGACTGCAAAAATACTTTACTAATCATTAGTAAATGGTTTACTAATGTGGGAGTAATAATTAATAAATGATGAACACACAATTTATAAATGCCTTATGAATGGTTTATAACGTAGCCTTAAAATAAAGTATTACCCATCCTAGTATAAAATATTACCAATCCTAATATAAAGTATTACCCATCCTAGTTGTGAATGAATAAACACATAGAAGAAAGCAGAACATCACTGAATAAATTAATAGATTATTACTTGTCGTGTGTATGTACTGAAGGTGTAACTGATAGATGCACACACAATACACTACATGTTAATGTTTTTAAATGTATGTAAATTGTAAAGTATTTTGTCTGTATTGTATTTTTCGTTATGTCGGACCCCAGTAAGACTAGCTGTCGCCATTGGCGTCGGCTAATCGGGGTCCTAATAAATAAAAAATATATTAAAATCACCGGCCACTTATTTGGAAATTATTCAGACCCCTTGACTTTTTCCACATTTGTTATGTTACAGTCTTATTCTAAAATTGATCAAATAATTGTTTTCCATCATGAATCTCCACACAGTACAACATAATGACCAAGCGAAAACAGGGTTTTAGAAATATTGACACATTTATTCAAAATACAAAACAGAAATACCTTATTTACGTAAGTATTCAGACCCTTTGCTATGAGACTCGAAATAGAGATCAGGTGCCTCCTGTTTCGATTGATCACCCTTGAGATGTTTCTACAACTTAATTGCAGTTCACCTGTGGTAAGTTCAATTGTTTGGACATGATTTGGAAAGGCACACATCTGTCTATATAAGGCCCCACAGTTGACACTGCATGTCAGAGCAAAAACCAAGTCATGAGGTCAAAGGAATTGTTTGTAGAGCTCCGAGACAGGATTGTGATTGGGAAGAGTACCTACAAAAATATCTGCAACATTGAAGGTCCGCAAGAACACAGTGGCCTCCAACATTCTTAAATGGAAGAAGTTTGGAACCACCAAGATTCCTCTTAGAGCTGGCCGCCGGCCAAACTGAGGAATCGGAGGACAAGGGCCTTAGTCAGGGAGGTGACCAGTAACTCAATGGTCAATCTGACAGAGCTCCGGAGTTCTTCTGAGGAGATGGGAGAGCCATCCAGAAGGACACCCATTTCTACAGCACTCCACCTATCAGGCCTTATGCTAGAGTGGCCAAACAGAAGCCACTCCTCAGTAAAAGGCACATGACAGCCCACTTGGAGTTTGCCAAAATGCACCTAAAGGACTCTCAGACCATGAGAAACATCATTCTCTGGTCTGATGAAACCAAGAATGAACTATTTGACCTGAATGCCAAGCATCACGTCTGGAGGAAACCTGGCACCATCCCTACGGTGAAGCATGATGGAGGCAGCATCATGCTGTGGGAATGTTTTTCAGTGGCACGGACTGGGAGACTAGACAGGATCGAGGGAAAGATGAATTGAGCAAATTACAGAGAGATCCTTGATGAAAACCTGCACCAGAGCGCTCAGGACCTCAGACTGGGGCGAGGGTTCACCTTCAACAGGACACCGACCCAAAGTACATAGCCAAGACAACACAGGAGAGGCATTGGGACAAGTCCCTAAATATACTTGAGTGGCCAGCCAGAGCCCGGACTTGAACCCAATCAAACATCTCTGGAGAGACCTGAAAATAACTGTGCAGTGACGCTCCCCATCCAACCTGACAGAGCTTGAGAGGATCTGCAGAGAAAAATGGGGGAAACTCCCCAAATACAGGTGTGCCAAGCTTGTAGAGTCATACCCAAGAAAACTCGAGGCTGTAATTGCTGCCATAGGTGCTTCAACAAAGTACTGAAAAAAGGGTCTGATACTTATGTAAATGTGATATTTCAGTGTTTTATTTTTAATACATTTGCTAAAATTCCTAAAAAGCTGATTTTGCTTTGTCATTATGGAGTATTGTGTGTAGATTGATGAGAGAGAAAAAACAGTTTAATACATTTTAGAATAAGGCTGTAACGTAACAAAATGTGGAAAAATCAAGGAGTCTGAATACTTTCCGAATGCACTGTACTTCCATGGCATAAGGGAATGATGAGCAGATAAGAGGCTATCCGTAATTTCAATTAAGACATTAATCAGCGAGCTAGGAAGGACGTAGGCAATATCACTATTTGTGTAGCCCTTTTGAAATGTACAGCGAAAGAATTCAGAACATGGGCCGTTCCTACAGTATTCTCCATCTACACCAAGTCAGAACCGTAGAATAAATAAAAGAGTCATGTAAGCAGACAATAAAAGCTCTCAATGATTACATTTCTCTAAAACAGGCTATAGACTACATGTGCACCACCAAGTCAGAACAGTAGGAGAGGGAAATGGAACAAATGATTAGGGTGAGGCACATGGGCTACTAACAGCTTACTACACAACATACACTTAGTATTACTTTCTTAGCTAATGTATACATATCTCCCTGGCATATTACATAATTTATGCAGCAGAATAGAATATATTTTTGGACTCACCTTGTTGTGCTGTGTTCACTTGAATAGGAAGGCGGTGCGGCAGTCCTTTGTGCACAAACTTTGTCTTCAAAGTCTGACATTCTCAAGATTTATGGTGCTTTCAAGACAACTGGGAACTATGAAAAACAAGGTCAAATCATGACGTCAGTGATCTTCAGGTCTGAGCTCTAGAAAGCGACTTGGAATTCTAAGTTGGATGACCGTTCAAAACGTATTTTCCCAGTTGTCTTGAGCTAATTGAAGTCAGAGATTTCGCAGTTCCGAATTTTCAGTTGTTTTGAACGCTGCAGAAGTCATCCTGGATTGACAGCATGCCCAATGTATTCAACCTTTTCTGACCCAAGGCGTTGCATGGGAATGTTAATCCTTTTAAGCTTGGAAACTCAGATTTGGACCACACACCCACTCCACTGAATAGCAGGCTAGTGATTGCTTTGTCCCGCTTGCAGTTAGCCACTGATTCCTTCCAAACCACTCGTTGCTGAATTTGCGATTTCCAACTTGTTGTGTAATGTTTATGTCAAACGGCCGATGAGCACTGATACATTTTATCTGTAATTTCTCGTCATATGACAAGGATTGAAAAGGATTTGACAGTAGATTGTCAATTTGATTCATGATAATGACTTGCTGGCTAGCTAAGATTTTGAAAGTATGATGTTGACATGATCAGTCCAATCAAAGCTACAGTAGATGTAACGTGATTTGACGTCATTTTATCTGTGGCCAATGACCTTGAGCCTTCTTGTATGGGAATTTCTCATGTAAATCTATGGCAGCACCCAAGGGAGGTGAATTTTTTTACCTATCCCCGTAAATGCAGTGTCCCCATGAGTGACAGAACACTGACCTAATCACGGCACAACTAGAGAACATTACCAACCCTTACGCTCCGTATTTTCCACGGACTGCCTCACCACCACAGAAAGCACTGAGCTAGGCTGAAATACCTGCATTTCGGAGCTGCTTTACTCAAGAAAGCAAAAAAGAGACCATGTTTGTATTCGGCTTTATTAACTTTTTTTTAAACATTGTTTGCAAACTGATATGTGAAATGTATGAATGCCAAAATAACATGCAAAACAGGCAACAACAAAAAACAAAAAAGCAGGCCCTGTCCTGAATGATGGGTTGCCACTGCTTGTATTTAATAAAAAGCAGTAGCACTGTATATAATGTATAAAAGATGGCTATTGGCTTATGTGTTATAAAAGTATATCTAACAACTTTTTACGCTATTGCAAGTTAGTGTCTGTCATATGTGTTCTCCCAAATCCCCCGTTCCCTAATTAGGCCTACGTGTTAATTAGCATACTATTTCATACAATATACAGCAAAAATATCAACTGGCAGCAGTAGGCTAAATCTGTGTCAGTGTGTGTCTTTCTGTTTTTTCCCTACCTCAACTGCACGGCCTTTTGCAGCAGCCGCTGATCTGTCACTGCTAAACCTAGCATAATTTCTCAGCACAGAGAGAGTCACAGCACTTGGACCAGCAGAATCTTTTGATACGGTAGACCATTCCATTCTTGTGGGCCGGCTAATGAGTATTGGTGTCTCTGAGGGGTCTTTGGCCTGAATTGCTAACCACCTCTCTCAAAGAGTGTAGTGTATAAAGTCAGAACATCTACTGTCTCAGCCACTGCCTGCACCAAGGAAGTACCCGAAGACTCGATCCTAGGCACCACACTCTTCTCAATTTACATCAACAACACAGCTCAGGCAATAGGAAGCTCTCTAATCCATTTATATGCAGTTGATACAGTCTTATACTCAGCTGGCCCCTCCCCAGATTTTGTGTTTAACACTCTACAGCAAATCTTTCTTAATGTCCAACAAGCTTTCTCTGCCCTTAACCTTGTTCTGAGCACCTCCAAAACAAAGATCATATGGTTTGGTAAGAAGAATCCCCCTCTCCCCACCAGTGTGATTACTACCTCTGAGGGTTTAGAGCTTGAGGTAGTCACCTCATACAAGTACTTGGGAATGTGGCTAGATTCTCTCAGCATATATCAAAGCTGCAGGCTAAAGGTTAAATCTAGACTTGGTTTCCTCTATCTTAATCGCTCCTCTTTCACCCCAGCTGCCAAACTAACCCTGATTCAGATGACCATCCTACCCATGTTAGATTACGGAGATGTAATTTATAGATCGGCAGGTAAGGATGCTCTCGAGGGCTAGATGTTCTTTACCATTCTGCCATCAGATTTGCCACCAATGCTCCTTGTAGGACACATCACTGCACTCTACTCCTCTGCAAACTGGTCATACGTGGTCTTACGCCTCTCTTTATGTAGTGTTGTGGTGTCTCTCTTATCGTGATGTGTGTTTTGTCCTATTTATATTTATTTTTTATCCCCCGTCCCCGCAGGGGGCCTTTTGGTAGGACATCATTGTAAATAAGAATTTGTTAACTGACTTGCCTAGTTAAATAATGATTAAATAAAAAAATAAGAACTTTTAGAAAATAAAAATGTCACATATTTAGCAGCGTCGGCCACAAGAAAATGCACCACATTTCTGTGTTTCATGATCCATTATCTGAGCTGATGCGGGTTTGACTATGAGGGTGAATTTTTTGTGCATCCTCAGCTCAGCCAATCGGAAAACCGAGCCGGCCCACCTGATCAGGCAAATGTTCAATATATATATATATATATATATATATATATATATATATTGTGACAGAGAAAACCAAGCAAATATAATTTTAAAAAATACCTTTTTGTTTTTTGTCCATTTTTTATTTTATTTGACCTGCCCACCAAACAAAAAGATGGTCCATCTTGGATTTGCCAGATAGCCAATCTGCCCATGCAGTAGCCTATATCCCCGGTATAGCCCCCATCTCCCCTAATCTACATCAGATGCACTCATATATGCCCTGCTTTTTACAGTCTATGGCTGCTACTCACAGAATGTTTCAGTGCAGGCAGAGGCAAGAGTGACTTTGAAATTGAACGTCTATCCATGTCCCGAGCACTTCAGGAAAAACATTCAAAACCGGTCACTAGGGGCAACTGTGAGCTCTATTACCATCAAGTAAGCTTGATCTGAAGGTCTGAAGGTTGTGTGTTTGATCCCACAGGTTGACACTTTATTTGTTTTACCCTATCCAAAACCTTAACCCATAACCTTTTAAATTTGGTGGTTGGAGCAACTAAAAAAAAATGTTTGGAGAAATGGAATGATACTGAGCAGGAGTCAACCCACGGTGTCAAAAATACGTGGAAATTCGACATTTGGAGCATCCTCGAAATTTGACATACAAACCATTTTTCTTTTCATCGAGGCCCCAATTATCAACCAAATAATGATACATCTTGCACAAAAACACATATTTGGACATTCCCACTTGGCTAAAGATGGACCAGCCCATCCGGCATTTGCCCAAAATTCCTGTTTCTGAGATCATACAAAAAAATAAGGAAAAGGGAAAACATAACACATAAAACTGTAGTTTCTGCTTTTAATTACAGTTGAAATGAAGACTCGCAGCAAATGTCTGCTGAAGACAAAGCACTGCCTTGTACTGTAACATCCTTGTTTTGATTCTGGCTGGTGGCTTCTAGTCATGCATATAATTGAATTGACAAAAGGCTAGCGGGACACTTACGACATCTGCATACTAGGTTCGGTTTGCTCCTAGCCAAACTCAGCTAGGCGAAGTGAACGTCTGTGCCTCGCATACTCCCTTAAAAGACCTTCGCTTGAAAAATGAATGAGAAAGTAGCGGCAATATGGGCGCGTGGCATGTGAGCGCCTTCCTATATGACGTTGAGTCGCAAGCTAGCGCGAGTACGCGCTCTTTGAAAGGGGGGAGTAGTGTAACGACCCTGGGGTTATAACGTAATGAAACAGGCAGGGAGCAGGTCTCGAACCCTCGACCTTCTAGCCGGAAGTCCAGCGCGCTATCGCTGTGCGGCAAAAGCATGCCCAAGCGGCAGAGTCGATATCCGCTTTTGTAAACCCAGGGTCGTTACTACTCTTTGTCCCTCTTGAGGCGCCGTAGCCAGTGTACACTTCCTCAAAATAATCTGAATTAATCTAAAATAAGGTTTAAATGGCGCAATTTTATATCTAAGATGTTTGTTGTAGTATTTTTGCATGAAAACGAGTTGTCTCACGCTGACTGACAACAAACACTTGAAGAATCCCTACTGTTGACCAATGATGAAGACGCATAGACTTCAGTTACCGATTTCAATTTACCTCAAGAAACTAAAATTGTGTGCACGAACAGCCCCAAAAAAACAACATTGCAGAAGACCAAAACGTCACAACATGTCGTCATAATATATACACAAACTATTTTGAACTGTTTCGGATGGGAAGCATGCAGACAACTTTACATTTCATAAGACATCCATCTTTTTACACATCATAACCTGTTTTATTGAAAAATCCAAATCACAAAATAAATCCTTCAAGACAGGCCTTAGAATCATATTTCTAAAAATGCCATATAATAAAATACTTAGCAAAGGATTGATATACAAAAACAAACCCCTAATCATGGTAGCTACTAGTGTGCATGGCTATATGTCATAGCAGATACACTTGGTCTATAAAGAGTCATTCATAAGTATGTGTCTCTTTGAAAATGGAAAACGTGGTATTCCAGCACTTATTTCATATGGACTTAATAAAATCTTATGTAAAAGTAATACTGTTGAGAGTTTCCAAACAAATATGTCCTTCTCTTAGAAAGACAACAATCTTTTTAAATGCCTAAAATTAGAAAATAATAAAAAACTACAATCTAATTACAGTTTGATGTTCTCTCTTAATTTGTAGAAAATGCTTACAGTAATAGGTCTACTTCAAAACAAACAAACCTGCTCTGAAATAATGACACCTAAAATGTGGCCAACCATAACGTAATTGCAGCTGTCCTGCATTGTGTTGTTTTGTTAATTTTTAGTTTAAAACAGTGTGAGAGATGAATCACTTAAAAAAACTAAATTATAATCAATAAAAACACCCTCCATCTATAATTCAAAGGCTGGAAAAATGTATTATCAAATTTTATTCACTTTAAACCATTCTTCGATAAAAAATGTCCCTGATGCATCCACTTATTTCATACTTCTGAATAACATTACTTGTAATGTGATTTGTGCACCATTATTCATATACATTTTGCTGTACTTTTGTTTTGCTTTTTGATATGTATTCTGGTCTTGTTTGGGTAAAAGGCACTGTAGCTTGTGTGAGGCAGGTCTGCAGTCTAGAATGAATGGACCAAGTATGGCACCGCTGTGGGGGTTATAGTAGTTGCAAACAAGATACATCACATACACTCAAACTCGTCTATACGCTGCTTGGTGTTGCCCGACCGAATCTGCCGGAGGGTCTTGTACTTGTCCCGTCCAGCTTTCACATTATCCGCATGGATGATGTCATTTGCGGTTTTCTTGGTCTCATCTCGAGCGATGGCCAACTCCGAGCTCAAAGCCTGGTAGAGGAAAGATAACATTACTGCCAAGTCTCACTACGGCTCACACAACAACTCAAGCATACCAGGACATGTTTATAGGCCCCATTCTTGTAATCTCTACAATATCATAAAGAGTGATGCAACCCCTATAAACAGCTGTGTTTCTAGTCCTGGAGGTGTTTGATGTGGACAGCAGCCACAGTCGGTCACTCACCAGCAGGTGTTGCTGCACACGCTCGTTCTTCTCGGCTTCGGTCATACGCTCCTCCTCGCTGCGGTCTTTGTAGGAGATGCCGCCCGTGAACTCGGCACTGGCCTGGTCGCTGGTCTCGTCGTTCTCGTCATGCTCATTCTCGGCCTGCATAGGCTCCTGTATGTGTGATGCCATGATTTTGCTGTTCAGCTCCTCTTTGGTCTTCTCCAGGTCCTCCTGCACCATGCAGGCCTAAGGGGGGCAGCCACTCATGTTAATGACTCATGGTATGAACTGATTCAGGAGAAGGAATATCAATCAATAGGCTATGTGATAAAAACAAACATAGGGGTGAACTTCAGGTGAACTACAGTGTTAGCTAATGGTTTAGCCGAGTCCAGTATAATCTTATATATCCATAAAGGATTTTGTGTCACTACAGCACAGTATTAGCCAATCTTTCACCTGTCTGAATCTGTTCAAATAAAATAAAATGTTATTGGTCAAATACACTTGGTTTGCAGATGTGATTGCTAGTGTAGCGAAATGCTTGTGCTTCTAGTTCCGACAGTGCAGTAATATCTAACAGTATTCTAACAATTCCACCACAACTGCCTAATACACACAAATCTAAGTAAAGGGATGGAATAAGAATATATACATATAAATATAAGGATGAGCGATGACCGAGCGGCATAGACAAGATGTAATAGATGGTATGAAATAGATATGTAAACATTATTAAAGTGGCATTATTAAAGTGACTAGTGATCCATTTATTAAAGTCGCCAATGATTTCCAGTCTGTATGTAGGCAGCAGCCTCTCTGTGTTAGTGATGGCTGTTTAACAGTCTGATGGCCTTGAGATAGAAGCTGTTTTTCAGTCTCTCAGTACCAGCTTTGATGCACCTGTACTGACCTCACCTTCTGGATGGTAGCGGGGTGAACAGGCAGTGGCTCGGGTGGTTGTTGTTGTTGATGATGATCTTTTTAGCCTTCCTGTGACATCGGGTGCTGTGGGTGTCCTGGAGGGCAGGTAGTTTGCCCCTGGTGATGCGTTGTGTAGACCGCACCACCCTCTGGAGAGCCTTGCGTTTGTGGGTGGTGCAGTTGCCGTAACAGGCGGTGATACAGCCCGACAGGTTTCTCTCAATTGTGCATCTGTAAAAGTTGTGACGGTTTTAGCTGACAAGCCAAATATCTTCAGCCTCCTGGAGGTTGAAGAGACGCTGTTGCGCCGCCTTCACCATACTGCCTGTGTGGGTGGACCATTTCAGTTTGTCCGTGATGTATATGCCGAGGAACTTAAAACTTTCCTCCTTCTCCACTGCTATTCCGTCATTGTGGATAGCGGGGTGCTCCCTCTGCTGTTTCCTGAAGTCCACGATCATCTCCTTTGTTTTGTTGACGTTGAGTGAGGTTGTTTTCCTGACACCACACTCCAAGTGTGTGTCTCGTCGTTCTTGGTAATCAAGCTCACTACTGATGTGTTGTCTGCAAACTTGAAGATTGAGTTGGAGGCGTGCATGGCCACGCAGTCGTGGGTGAACAGTGAGTACAGGAGGGGGCTGAGCACGCACCCTTGTGGGGCCCCAGTGTTGAGGATCAGCAAAGTGGAGATGTTGCTTACTACCTTCACCTCCTGGGGGTGGCCCGTCAGTAAGTCCAGGACCCAATTGCACACGGCGAGGTTGAGACCCAGGGCCTCAAGCTTAATGATAAGCTTGGAGGGTACCATGGTGTTGAATAGAGGTCGACCGATTAAATCGGAATGGTCGATTAATTAGGGCAGATTTCAAGTTTTCATAACAATCGGAAATCGGTATTTTTGGGCGCCGATTTTTTTATTTTATTATTATTATTTTATACCTTTATTTAACTAGGCAAGTCAGTTAAGAACACATTATTATTTTCAATGACTGCCTCGTTCAGGGGCTGAACGACAGATTTACACCTTGTCGGCTCGGGGGATCCAATCTTGCAACCTTACAGTTAACTCGTCCAGCGCAATAACGACCTGCCTCTCTCTCGTTGCACTCCACAAGGAGACTGACTGCCTGTTATGCGAATGCAGTAAGCCAAGGTAAGTTTCTAGCTAGCATTAAACTTATCTTATAAAGAACAATCAATCATAATCACTAGTTAACTACACATGGTTGATGATATTACTAGATATTATCTAGTGTGTCCTGCGTTGCATATAATCTAACTGAGCATACAAGCATACAAGTATCTAAGTATCTGACTGAGCGGTGGTAGGCAGAAGCAGGCGCATAAACATTCATTCAAACAGCACTTTCGTTGGTTTTGCCAGCAGCTCTTCGTTGTGCGTCAAGCATTGCGCTGTTTATGACTTCAAGCCTATTAACTCCCGAGATGAGGCTGGTGTAACCGAAGTGAAATGGCTAGCTAGTTAGCGCGCGCTAATAGCTTTTCCAACTTCACTCGCTCTGAGCCTTGGGGTGGTTGTTTCCCTTGCTCTGCATGGGTAACGCTGCTTCAATGGTGGCTGTTGTCGTTGTGTTGCTGGTTTCGAGCCCAGGGAGGAGCGAGGAGAGGGACGGAAGCTATACTGTTAAACTGGCAATACTAAAGTGCCTATAAGAACATCCAATAGTCAAAGGTTAATGAAATACAAATGGAATAGAGAGAAATAGTCCTATAATTCCTATAATAACTACAACCTAAAACTTCTTACCTGGGAATATTGAAGACTCATGTTAAAAGGAACCACCAGCTTTCATATGTTCTCATGTTCTGAGCAAGGAACTGAAACGTCAGCTTTCTTACATAGCACATATTGCACTTTTACTTTCTTCTCTAACACTGTTTTTGCATTATTTAAACCAAATTGAACATGTTTCATTATTTACTTGAGGCTAAATTGATTTTATTGATGTATTATATTAAGTTAATACTGAATAAACACTTATTTTGTTGAAATTGTCATTATTACAAATACCTATTTTTTTTTTAATCGGACCATTTAAATTGGTATCGGCATTTTTGGTCCTCCAATAATCGGTATCGGCGCTGAAAAATCATAATCGGTCGACCTCTAGTGTTGAATGCTGAGCTGTAGTCAATGAACAACATTCTTACATAGGTATTCCTCTTGTTCAGATGGGATAGGGCAGTGTTATGTGATGATGGCGATTTCATCTCATGTGGACATATTGGGGCGGTATGCAAATTGTAGTGGGTCTCGGGTGGCAAGTAACGTGGAGGTGATATGATCCTTGACTAGTCTCTCGAAGAACTTCATGATGACAGAAGTGAGTGCTACAGCACGATAGTCATTTAGTTCAGTTACCTTTGCCTTTTTTGGTACAGAAACAATGGTGGTCATCTTGAAGCATATGGGGACAGCAGATTGGGATAGGGAGAGAATGAATATGTCCGTAAACACACCAGCCAGCTGGTCTGCACATGTTCTGAGGACACGGATAGGGATGCCGTCTGGGCCGGCAGTCTTGCTAGGTTTAGCACTTCTAAATTTCTTACTCACATCGCCCATGGTGAAGGAGAGCCCACAGTCCTTGGTAGTGGGCTGCATTGGTGGAACTGTATTATCCTCAAAGCTGGCAAAGGTGTTTAGTTTGTCTTGAAGCAAGACGTCAGTGTCCGTGACGTGGATGGTTTTTATCTTTTCGTAGTCCGTGACTGCCTGTAGACCCTGCCACATACGTCTCGTGTCTGATCCGTTGAATTGCAACTCCACTTTGTCCCTATACTGACATTTCACTTGTTTGATTGCCTTTTGGAGGGAATAACTGCACTGTTTGTATTCAGCCATATTCCCGGTCATCTTTCCATGGTTAAATGCGGTGGTTCGCGCTTTCAGATTTGCGCGAATGCCGCCATCTATCCATGGTTTCTGGTTATGGTAGGTTTTAATAGTCACAACATCTACAATGCTTTACCTTATAAACTCACTCACCGAATCAGTGTATAAATCAATATTATTCTCTGAGGCTGCCCGGCACATTTCCCAGTCTGTGTGGTCAAAACAATCTTGTAGCGTGGATCCCGATTGGTCAGGCCAGCATTGAATAGTTCTAGTCACGGGTACATCCTGTTTGAGTTTCTGCTTATAGGACAGGAGGAGCAAAATGGAGTTGTGGTCAGATTTGATAAAGGTATGGCAGGGGAGGGCCTTGTATGCGCCGCGGAAGTTAAAGTAGCAGTGATCCAGTGTATTTCCCGCATGAGTGCGAGAATCAATATGCAGGTAAAATTTAGGTAGCCTTGATCTCAAATTTGCTTTGTTAAAATCCCCATATACAATAAATGCAGCCTCAGGATGATGGTTTAGAGTCCAGTGAAGTTCCTTGAGGGCCGTCGTGGTATCGGCTTGAGGGGGATATACACAGCTGTGACAATAACTGACGAGAATTCTCTTGGGAGATAATATGGTTGCCATTTGATTGTGAGGAATTCTAGGTTAGGTGAACAAAAGGACTTGAGTTCATGTATGTTGTTATGATTACACCATGAGTCGTTAATCATGAAGCATACACCCCCGCCATTCTTCCCAGAGAGATCTTTATTTCTGTCGGTGCGACACAAAGAATCCCGGTGACTGTACCGACTCCGACAACATATCGAGAGAGACATGTTTCCATGAAACAGAGTATGTTACAATATCTGATGTCTCTCTGGAAAGCAACCCTTGCCCTAATTTTGTCCACCTTGTTATCTAGAGACTGGACATTGGCGAGTAATATACTCGGAAGCGGTGGGTGGAGTTCACACCTCCGAAGTCTGTCCAGGAGGCCACTCTGTTTACCTCTTCTGCGGCAACATTGTTTTGGGTCAGCCTCCGGGATCTCATCAAATGCCCTGGGTGGTGGTGCGAACAAAGGATCCGCTTCGGGATAGTCATATTCCTGGTCATAATGTTGGTAAGTTGACATCGCTTTGATATCAAATAGTTCTTCCCGGCTGTATATTTTAAAACTTAACATTTTCTGGGCTAACGATGCAAAAAATAATACATTAAAAAACAAAATACTGCATAGTTTCGTAAGGACTAGAAGCGAGGCGACCCTATCTGTTGGTGCCATCTTGCTGTTGCCCCCTGGCAGAAGAAATATGACGTCTATAAGATTCTACAGTCCTAATGGACCCAAAATATACATTTATTTCCCGGGTGACAGGTGCACCAATCAGTGACAGTCTAAGCTCATAAATCCATCCTATGAAAATGGGTTTGTTCTAGACAGCACAATCACAGGACATTTGGGACCTGCCATTTAGATTTGCTTTCTTTCAAATGCTAAAATAGGGAGAAAAGCACAATGGGGTGAAAGATATCCTCCCAGGCAAACAGGATTTCCCTAACGTAAAGACAGAGAACCCTCCCCTTACAGCCAGGCCCACACCACAGCATGAGTCACCATGCCCACAGGGAGGAGAGGAGGGGCCCTTCCTATTGAGCAATGCCCTGCACCAGAGGGAGTCTAAGTATGGTATCTTAAAACAAACAGTGCCCAACTGCTATAACTTCAGAACAGCAAATCAGGGTTAAGCTTGAATGCTAGGCTATGGTTCATCCTCATTTTTTACTTTTTTCTAATGGATAAATTACTGTAACATTTAATGACACATGGGACTAAACTATTTGAGAAGGTGGGGGAGGTCAGAGTGAATGAAGAGAGCAGTAGCTGAAACCACACCTTCTGTTGCCACTGCGTTGCCTCATCCTCCTTTTTCTGCTTGGCGTCCTCCAGTAGGGAGATCTTTGAGGTCAGCTCAGCCAGTTCCGTGGCCTGTGGAAACATTTTTTTTGTTATTTTCACTTTCTTTCCATGAATTTGGATTTGAAAGTTTTAACAGATGTTTGCTTATTTTCCTTTCCAAACCATGTGAAGACTACCACAGTTAGAAAACCAAGAAGTTAAACAATGATTTTCATACATTTCACAATTTCTAGAATAATAATATTAACTATCATGATAATACATGTTCCTATACAATACAAATAATAATTGATGTGTTATATTCCAATGAATGAACTACAGTAATTCATAATCATCCCTTTACTCAGCTCATCACTCTGTAGCACAATGCTACGTGCTGACACTGCGTGTGCTGTTCATTAATGTGTGTGTAACTCACCAAGTGTTCCTGGTTCTTCATCTGGTTCTCAGACTGCTGGAGCAGGGCAGTCTTGGCCTCCTCAGCCATCCTGCGTTCCTTTTCCAGACGCTCCGCCTCCTCCTGAGCACGCTTCCTCTCCTGTTCCAATTCCAGGGCCCTCCGTGTCTGCTCCTCCAACTCTGCACACACAGTAATGATGATACAAGACAGAATTAATTATGTGTACTGTAGCTTGGGCTTCATTAATCTCTCTTGCAAAATATGTTTTACCTCAACAAAACTTGCATAAATAAAGGATAAATTAGGCCTTACAGTGCTTTACATTGTATGGAGTGAACACACAACTTCTGTATTTAGACAACAATCAATAAAAAGCTATGAACAACCACACTTA
Source organism: Oncorhynchus masou masou (assembly GCF_036934945.1). Taxonomy (NCBI): domain Eukaryota; kingdom Metazoa; phylum Chordata; class Actinopteri; order Salmoniformes; family Salmonidae; genus Oncorhynchus; species Oncorhynchus masou. Next base: position 59,993,846 of record NC_088223.1, read on the forward strand.
TAAGACTCCCAGCTTTAAGAGTAAAGAAAATACTTTGTTTATACTACAGAAATAGGGTGTTTCCAACCTTGCTGAGCTTTTTTTGTCTGTTCCTCAATCTGTTTCAGTCTCTCCATAAGCTCCTCCTTCTCCTTTTCAATCTTTTCCTTTTCTTTTTCAGCAAGTTCTCTCTTCTTCTTTTCGTTCTCCAGCAGTGCCCTGGTGGACAGAGGCCGTAGAGTAAACAGGGATATAGAAGGGAGGGAACATGGATAACTTCCTAACATTGTCAAGCCTTCTTAATCAGACAATAGGCCAACGTAAACATTAGCTAAATAGATCTGTCATTGTTCTGATGGCTACTGAAGTTAGAGGGAATTTCTTAAGAAAAATCCACTCATAACAAAGACACACATGTGTGGCCAGTGGCCACCAGTTGACACCCACAACATTCTGCTGATTTTAATGTTAGAAACTATCAATTGATGCACAAATGTCCTTCATGTTCAGCTTTATTTTGGAGCATTGCTGTTGGGCTTGTACAAGGATGACACAGGCAGGAATAACCAAAGGTCTGATGTCTTGAAATAGACTCATGTTAGCAGTAGCTTGAGTGTGTGGTGGTGGTGACACTGACCTCTCCATCTTCTTGTGGTTCTTCTCCTCTCTGGCCTGGGCCTTCATCTGCTGTACCTCGATGGTGTCTGGTTTGCGGCGACGCATATACAGCTCATGGTTGCCCATGCAAAGTGCCAGGATGCGCTTGTTGATACGAAGTCGTGGAGCATAGAATACAAAGTCCTAGAAGAGAAAGCATGTTTGACTATCCAACGTGGTCTCAGAGCATTTCGTATTATTTTATACATAAATCTCAGACACTCCATTTAGTTTGAATTGTTACGTTTCGTATAGTATGTATTAAATTGTGGATGTCCATCATCCATTTTGTATAATATGTAATGAATTGCAATTTGTACAATATGTTACGAATTTCCAAAATGTACAATATGTTACAAATTTGCAAAATGTATATGTTAAGAATTCCAATTTGTTGTGACCAATGTTAGCTAGGTGGCTAACACTAACATTAGCTAGCTCTAGGGGTAGGAGTTTGGTTAAGGTTAGGGTAAGGGTTAGCTAAAAGGGTAAAGATTAGGGGAATGGTTAGCTAACAGCTAACAAGTAGCTAAAAGGTTGTAGCTAAGTAGCTAAAGTTGTATTTGATGAGATTCAAACATGCAACCTTTGGGTTGCTAGACATTTGTTTTTGTCTCAAGTAACTTATGTAACCATACCAAATGTAACATACTAATTACTGTGTCCGAGATGTATATTTACTATGTTATGTCTGATCTATGAGACCAGTCCATATCAGTAATCTTTCTCAAAATAATTATGGCAACAATAATGATTTTTTGTACCTAGGAGATACTGTATAACCTTATAAACTATGGATGAGTATAGAGAGGGTGGTTACATACTGGTGCTTTCTTGTCAATGGGTTTGATGACAAACTTCTTGTCGTTGAAGGAAATATTCCTGATTTCACTCCATGGGAATCCAATTTTAGGTGTCATCCTGTTGAGGCAAAAATAACATATAAACAGTGATATTTGCACTATTTTGCATGTAGTCATAATCAGAAAACAACCATTGTACCGAAGTTTGTACAGCGTGTGTTTAACATATTTCAGTCCCATACTTGTGAGTACCCCTGTGGTGTATATTTCGACATGAGTCACTCACTTATCATTTTGTTCGTAAATGTTGAGTCCCAGGGCGTCTACTCCTAACCACAACTCAGATCCTTTCTTGTTCTTGATGCTGAAGTAGTTGACACCGTACATCTCCAGGTCCTGGGCAATCTTCAGGTACTCCATCATTGAATCCTCTCTGTGGAAGTATTACAAATTACATTAAAAATATATTTTTTTTTTCAATGACTGGTGCAATGTTCACAAGTATGTGGTACATTTTCACAACTGTAAGCACAAATCAAAACAGATGTTTCAAAAACTAAGTACATTTTCAATTGATTGAGTACAAAAAAAACAAAGTCAAAGTAATTTGTTCACTGTACCAAATCACTCTTTCAATTTGCATACATATTCAATCTAGGTATCTGCTTTTCAAAATGTAATATTCACATTACTTTTGATATAATTTGCTTGTCATTTGTTAACAATACCTTTAACTATCACTTAATCAAACTGCTCAAAACTGATAACTACTGAACCAAAATTATGTAGTGCCTAGTTTACATACATGTATATAGTTTAATAACTGCTGAACACTGTAAAATAAATGTATAAATTTGACATCAATTTATGTTGGAAGGTAAAACCAAATCATATATGTATGTGGCTGTAAATACTACATCATAATTCTCCATCAGCCAGTGTGTTTCAATAGGACAAAGTGGAATGAGTCACTATGTGCTACCATTTAGAATTATAGTGTAGTGTACAATGCACTGCTGAACTTAATGGTTGTATATAGAAATATATTCCATTCATCTGAATTTCATTGATGAATCAATTAGAGAGAAAGGCGATACTATATCAGTTGTCAAGTCACGTAGAGAAGGTTTATCTTGTATAATGTTGCATGGGGCAGAAATGGCATTCAACACCATGCTACACCAACATACATCTTTAAAATCACTTATTTAAGTTTCTTTACAATCATAATAGGCTAGTTCATATACATACAATTTAGCTTTCACATCAATACATGCGTTCATAATTACATTACATGGTTTACAGATTTAATAGTGTCCATGGAAGTTTCTGTAGGCCAGCTTCTTTTTAGTTTACATTTACATCATTTAGCAGATGCTCTTATCCAGAGCAACTTACAGGAGCAATTAGGGTTAAGTTCCTTGCGCAACGGGACATCGACAGATGTCGGCTCAGGGATTCAAACCAGCAACTTTACGGTTACTGGCCCATCGCTCTTAACTGCTAGGCTACCTGCCACCCTAGTTCTGTTATGATTTGTTCAAAAATAGAGTTTGAGGGGACAAAAATTAGTTTTATAGTCAATGCATCTTGTCTTCCAAATCTTATTGTTCACAATGCATATTATTGTCCACCATCATTCTTTAGTATTGTCATCTACAGTGCCTTGCGAAAGTATTCGGCCCCCTTGAACTTTGCGACCTTTTGCCACATGTCAGGCTTCAAACATAAAGATATAAAACTGTATTTTTTTGTGAAGAATCAACAACAAGTGGGACACAATCATGAAGTGGAACGACATTTATTAGATATTTCAAACTTTTTTAACAAATCAAAAACTGAAAAATTGGGCGTGCAAAATGATTCAGCCCCCTTAAGTTAATACTTTGAAGCGCCACCTTTTGCTGCGATTACAGCTGTAAGTCGCTTGGGTTATGTCTATCAGTTTTGCACATCGAGAGACTGAAATTTTTTCCCATTCCTCCTTGCAAAACAGCTCGAGGTCAGTGAGGTTGGATGGAGAGCATTTGTGAACAGCAGTTTTCAGTTCTTTCCACAGATTCTCGATTGGATTCAGGTCTGGACTTTGACTTGGCCATTCTAACACCTGGATATGTCATGTCTTGTTATGTCTGTTCCTGTCCTTTCTCTTCACTCTGTCTCTCTCTGCTGGTCTTTTTAGGTTACCTTCTCTGTCTCTCATTCTTCAGCTGTTCTACATTTCCCCTAACTAGCTCATTCACTCTTTCCCCACCTGTTCTCTCTTCCCCCTCTGATTAGGTCTCTATTTCTCTCTCTGTTCCTGCTACTTTCAGTGTCTGATTCTTGTTTGTGTTTTTGATACCAGAAGCAAGCTGTCGTCCCGTTTGCTTCCACCTTGTCCTATCCTGTCGGAGTCTGCCTGGCAGGTGCATCCTGCATTATACTACGTTCTTTTGTTCCATTGACTACGTTGGAAGAGGATTTATGCCATTCCTGTTTTTATTAAAGAACTCTGTTTTCTGTTAAAACCGCTTTTGGGTCTTCACTCAAGTACATAACAGAAGAATCAGACCAAGAATGGACCCAGCGGCTCCGGACCCTTTTCACTCCGCCGTCGAGATCCAGGGAGCGATGCTAGGCAGACACGAGGAGGAATTGTCTGCTGCTCGACATGCCGTTGAGACCCTGGCCGTCCAAGTCTCCGACCTCACAAGACAGGTTCACCAACTCCGCCTCGATCCACCGCCCACTTCCAGGGTTTCCGAGTCTCCGGAGCCCAGGATCAACAACCCGCCGTGTTACTCTGGGGAGCCCACTGAGTGCCGCTCATTCCTCACTCAGTGTGATGTGGTGTTCTCTCTCCAGCCCAACACTTACTCCAGGAGTGCAGCCCGCATCGCCTACGTCATTTCTCTCCTTACCGGACGGGCGCGTGAGTGGGGCACGGCAATCTGGGAGGCGAGGGCTGAGTGTATTAACCAGTATCAGGACTTTAAGGAGGAGATGATACGGGTTTTTGACCGTTCTGTTTTTGGCGAGGAGGCTTCCAGGGCCCTGTCTTCCCTATGTCAGGGGAATAGATCCATAACGGATTATTCTATTGAGTTTCGCACTCTCGCTGCCTCTAGTGACTGGAACGAGCCGGCTTTGCTCGCTCGTTTTCTGGAGGGTCTCCTCGTCGAGGTTAAGGATGAGATCCTCTCCCGGGAGGTTCCTTCCTGTCTGGACTCCTTAATAGCTCTCGCTATTCGCATAGAGCGACGGTTTGATCTTCGTCGCCGAGCTCGTGGAAAGGAGCTCGCGTTCTCCGTTGCTCCCCTCTCCACATCACTGCCACCTGCCGCATCACTGCCACCCTCCTCCGCCGGCTCGGATGCTGAGCCTATGCAGCTGGGGGGTATCCGCATCTCGGCCAAGGAGAAGGAACGGAGAATCACCAATCGCCTCTGTCTCTACTGCGGCTCCGCTGGTCATTTTGTCACCTCATGTCCAGTAAAAGCCAGAGCTCATCAGTAAAGGGAGGGCTACTGGTGAGCGCAACTACTCAGGCCTCTCCTTCTGGATCACGCACTACCTTTCCGGTCCATCTCCGCTGGCCCGGTTCATCTGCTTCCTGCAGTGCCTTGATAGACTCTGGGGCGGAGGGCTGTTTTATGGACGAGACCTGGGCTCGGGAACATGACATTCCTCTCAGACAGTTAGGGAGCCCACGGCCTTGTTCGCTTTAGATGGTAGTTCTCTCCCCAAGATTCAGCGTGAGACGCTGCCTTTAACCCTCACTGTCTCTGGTAATCATAGCGAAACCATTTCTTTTTTAATTTTTCGTTCACCTTTTACACCTGTTGTTTTGGGTCATCCCTGGCTAGTGCGCCATAACCCTTCTATTAATTGGTCTAGTAATACTATCCTATCCTGGAATGTTTCTTGTCATGTGACCTGTTTAATGTCTGCTATCCCTCCTGTTTCCTCTGTCTCTTCTTCACAGGAGGAGCCTGGCGATTTGACAGGGGTGCCGGAGGAGTATCACGATCTGCGCACGGTGTTCAGTCGTTCCAAGGCCACTTCTCTCCCTCCACACCGGTCGTATGACTGTAGTATTGATCTCCTTCTGGGAACTACTCCCCCGGGGTAGATTATACTCTCTGTCGGCTCCCGAACGTAAGGCTCTCGAGGATTATTTGTCGGTTTCGCTCAACGCCGGTACCATAGTCTCCTCCTCCTCTCCCGCCGGAGCGGGGTTTTTTTTTGTTCAGAAGAAGGACGGGTCCCTGCGCCCATGCGTGGATTATCGAGGGCTGAATGACATAACAGTTAAGAATCGTTATCCGCTTCCTCTTATGTCTTCAGCCTTCGAGATCTTGCAGGGAGCCAGGTTTTTCACCAAATTGGACCTTCGTAACGCCTACCATCTCGTGCGCATCAGGGAGGGGGACGAGTGGAAGACGGCGTTTAACACTCCATTAGGGCACTTTGAATACCGGGTTCTTCCTTTCGGCCTCGTTAACGCTCCAGCTGTCTTTCAGGCACTAGTTAACGACGTCCTGAGAGACATGCTGAACATTTTTGTTTTCGTTTACATGGACGATATCCTGATTTTTTCTCCGTCTCTCTCGATTCATGTTCAGCACGTGCGACGCGTCCTCCAGCGCCTTTTGGAGAACTGTCTTTATGTGAAGGCTGAGAAGTGCATTTTTCATGCCGCCTCTGTCCCTTTTCTCGGTTCCGTTATTTCCGCTGAGGGCATTAAGATGGATCCCGCTAAGGTCCAGGCTGTCATTGATTGGCCCGTTCCTAAGTCACGCGTCGAGCTGCAGCGCTTTCTGGGCTTCGCTATTTCTATCGTCGTTTCATCCGTAATTTCGGTCAGGTGGCAGCTCCCCTCACAGCCCTTACTTCTGTTAAGACGTGCTTTAAGTGGTCCGTTTCCGCCCAGGGAGCTTTTGATCTTCTTAAGAATCGTTTTACATCCGCTCCTATTCTTGTTACACCTGACATCTCTAGACAGTTTGTTGTTGAGGTTGACGCGTCAGAGGTGGGCGTGGGAGCCATTCTTTCTCAGCGCTCTCTCTCTGACGGCAAGGTCCATCCTTGCGCGTTTTTCTCTCATCGCTTATCGCCGTCAGAACGTAACTATGATGTTGGTAATCGCGAACTGCTCGCCATCCGCTTAGCCCTAGGCGAATGGCGACAGTGGTTGGAGGGGGCGACCGTTCCTTTTGTCGTTTGGACTGACCATAGGAACCTTGAGTACATCCGTTCAGCCAAACGACTTAATGCGCGTCAGGCTCGTTGGGCTCTGTTTTTCGCTCGTTTCGAGTTTGTTATTTCTCATCGTCCGGGCTCAAAAACACCAAGCCTGATGCTTTATCTCGTCTCTTCAGTTCTTCTGAGGTCTCCACCGACCCCGAGGGGATTCTCCCTGACGGGCGTGTTGTCGGGTTGACTGTCTGGGGAATTGAGAGGCAGGTAAAGCAAGCACTCGCTCACACTCCATCGCCGCGAGCTTGTCCTAGGAACCTTCTGTTCGTTCCCGTTCCTACTCGTCCGGCCGTTCTTCAGTGGGCCCACTCTGCCAAGTTAGCCGGCCACCCCGGCGTTCGGGGTACGCTCGCTTCCATTCGCCAGCGTTTCTGGTGGCCCACTCGGGAACGTGACGCGCGTCGATTTGTCGCCGCTTGTTCGGTCTGCGCGCAGACTAAATCTGGGAACTCTCCTCCTGCCGGCCGTCTCAGACCGCTTCCCATTCCCTCTCGACCGTGGTCTCACATCGCTTTAGATTTTATCACCGGACTGCCTTCATCAGCGGGGAAGACAGTTATTCTTACGGTTGTCGATAGATTCTCTAAGGCGGCTCATTTCATTCCTCTCGATAAGCTCCCTTCTGCTAAGGAGACGGCTCAGATCATTATCGAGAATGTTTTCCGTATTCATGGCCTTCCTTCTGACGTCGTTTCCGACAGAGGCCCGCAGTTCACGTCTCAATTTTGGAGGGAGTTTTGCCGTTTGATTGGGGCTTCCGTCAGTCTCTCGTCCGGCTTTCATCCCCAGTCTAACGGTCAAGCCGAACGGGCCAATCAGACTGTTGGTCGCATTTTACGCAGCCTTTCTTTTCGTAACCCTGCGTCTTGGTCAGAACAGCTCCCCTGGGCAGAGTACGCCCACAACTCGCTTCCCTCGTCTGCTACCGGTCTATCCCCTTTTCAGTGTAGCCTCGGGTACCAGCCTCCGCTGTTCTCATCTCAGCTCGCCGAGTCCTGCGTCCCCTCCGCTCAGGCTTTTGTCCAGCGTTGCGAGCGCACCTGGAAGGGGGTCAGGTCGGCACTTTGCCGTAATAGGGCGCAGACTGTGAGGGCCGCTAATAAGCGTAGGACCAAGAGTCCTAGATATTGTTGCGGTCAGAGAGTATGGCTCTCCACTCAGAACCTTCCCCTTAAGACAGCTTCTCGCAAGTTGGCCCCGCGGTTCATTGGTCCGTTCCGTATTTCTCAGGTCATTAATCCTGTCGCAGTGCGACTTCTTCTCCCGCGCTATCTTCGTCGCGTTCACCCGGTCTTCCATGTCTCCTGTGTTAAGCCCGTTCTTCGCGCCCCCGCTCGTCCCCCCCCCCCCATCCTTGTCGAGGGCGCACCCATCTACAGGGTTCGTAAGATTTTGGACATGCGCCCTCGGGGCCGTGGTCAGCAGTACCTAGTGGATTGGGAGGGGTACGGTCCTGAGGAGAGGAGTTGGGTTCCCTCTCGGGACGTGCTGGACCGTTCGCTGATCGATGATTTCCTCCGTTGCCGCCAGGTTTCCTCCTCGAGTGCGCCAGGAGGCGCTCGGTGAGTGGGGGTACTGTCATGTCTTGTTATGTCTGTTCCTGTCCTTTCTCTTCACTCTGTCTCTCTCTGCTGGTCTTTTTAGGTTACCTTCTCTGTCTCTCATTCTTCAGCTGTTCTACATTTCCCCTAACTAGCTCATTCACTCTTTCCCCACCTGTTCTCTCTTCCCCCTCTGATTAGGTCTCTATTTCTCTCTCTGTTCCTGCTACTTTCAGTGTCTGATTCTTGTTTGTGTTTTTGATACCAGAAGCAAGCTGTCGTCCCGTTTGCTTCCACCTTGTCCTATCCTGTCGGAGTCTGCCTGGCAGGTGCATCCTGCATTATACTACGTTCTTTTGTTCCATTGACTACGTTGGAAGAGGATTTATGCCATTCCTGTTTTTATTAAAGAACTCTGTTTTCTGTTAAAACCGCTTTTGGGTCTTCACTCAAGTACATAACAGGATATGTTTATTTTTGAACCATTCCATTATAGATTTTGCTTTATGTTTTGGATCATTGTCTTGTTGGAAGACAAATCTCCGTCCCAGTCTCAGGTCTTTTGCAGACTCCATCAGGTTTCCTTCCAGAATGGTCCTGTATTTGGCTCCATCCATCTTCCCATCAATTTTAACCATCTTCCCTGTCCCTGCTGAAGAAAAGCAGGCCAATCCATGATTCTGCCACCACCATGTTTGACAGTGGGTATGGTGTGTTCAGGGTGATGAGCTGTGTTGCTTTTACGCCAAACATAACGTTTTGCATTGTTGCCAAAAAGTTCAATTTTGGTTTCATCTGACCAGAGCACCTTCTTCCACATGTTTGGTGTGTCTCACAGGTGGCTTGTGGCAAACTTTAAACAACACTTTTTATGGATATCTTTAAGAAATGGCTTTCTTCTTGCCACTCTTCCATAAAGGCCAGATTTGTGAAATATACGACTGATTGTTGTCCTATGGACAGAGTCTCCCACCTCAGCTGTAGATCTCTGCAGTTCATCCAGAGGGATCATGGGCCTCTTGGCTGCATCTCTGATCAGTCTTCTCCTTGTATGAGCTGAAAGTTTAGAGGGACGGCCAGGTCTTGGTAGATTTGCAGTGGTCTGATACTCCTTCCATTTCAATATTATCGCTTGCACAGTGCTCCTTGGGATGTTTAAAGCTTGGGAAATCTTTTTATATCCAAATCCGGCTTTAAACTTCTTCACAACAGTATCTCGGACCTGCCTGGTGTGTTCCTTGTTCTTCATGATGCTCTCTGCGCTTTTAACGGACCTCTGAGACTATCACAGTGCAGGTGCATTTATACGGAGACTTGATTACACACAGGTGGATTGTATTTATCATCATTAGTCATTTAGGTCAACATTGGATCATTCAGAGATCCTCACTGAACTTCTGGAGAGAGTTTGCTGCACTGAAAGTAAAGGGGCTGAATAATTTTGCACGCCCAATTTTTCAGTTTTTGAAGTTTTAAATATCCAATAAATGTCGTTCCACTTCATGATTGTGTCCCACTTGTTGTTGATTCTTCACAAAAAAAATACAGTTTTATATCTTTATGTTTGAAGCCTGAAATGTGGCAAAAGGTCGCAAAGTTCAAGGGGGCCGAATACTTTCACAAGGCACTATATATGAGTATCGAAGACACCTACATCAAAATCAAAACTTCATCAGATCCCATATTTCTTTAGTTCTGTAGCAGTTGCATAAAACGTGTTCTAAACTCTTCATCAAGACAATTAGGCATTAGACAAAATGTACTTTTAGCAAAACAGCTCCACTTTACTACAGCACGCACTGGTAGACGTCGTACAGAAATCAACCATGCAGTATCTCTGTCAATTGTGTACTGATTAGAGGGCGGCAGGGTAGCCTAGTGGTTAGAGCCTTGGACTAGTAACCGAAAGGTTGCAAGTTCAAATCCCCGAGCTGACAAGGTACACATTTGTCATTCTGCCCCTGAACAGGCAGTTAACCCAATGTTCCTAGGCCGTCATTGAAAATAAGAATTTGTTCTTAACTGACTTGCCTAGTAAAATAAATCAAATTTAAAAAGATTTTGAATGCACTCTTCACTTTCTGCAGGGATCAGGGTTTCGGTATGCAGCTTCACCACCATACATTTAATCAGATATCACTTTAAAAATAGTTTTGTTCGAGTCACTGTTCCAGAATCCTTAAGAGTCTATTGACGCACCCGTGTCACGGGATTTGTCTGAAGGTAAACGGTACCAGTTTTTAAAAATGTATGGACGTACAGTGCCTTTGGAAAGTATTCAGACCTTTTCAAAATGTTGTTACATTACAGTCTATTCTACAAAAAAAGTGTTTATCCTCATTAATCTACACACAATACTCCATAATGACAAAGCGAAAACAGGTTTTTAGAAATGTTTGCACACATAAACAGAAATACCTTATTTATATACAGTGAGAAGAAAAATAATGTGAAGCCTTTGGAATGACCTGTATTTCTCCATAAATTGGTCATCAAATTTGATCTGAAGTTCATTTATTTTTAATTGAACCTTTATTTAACTAGGCAAGCCAGTCAAGAACAAATTCTTATTTACAAACCCGGACGATGCTGGGCCAATTGTGTGCCGCCCTATGGGACTCCCAATCACGACTGGATGTGATGCAGCCTGGATTCAGCACTGTTGCTACTCTCCCTAGGAGTGGCCGTCCTGCAAAGATGACTGCAAGAGCACAGCGCAAAATGCTCAAAGAGGTTAAGAAGAATCCTAGAGTGTTAGCTAAAGACTTACAGAAATCTCTGGAACATGCTAACATCTCTGTTGACGAGTCTACGATACGTAAAACACTAAACAAGAATGGTGTTCATGGGAGGACACCACGGAAGAAGCCACTGCTGTCCAAAAAAAAATAGTGTTGCACGTCTGAAGTTTGCAAAAGTGCACCTGGATGTTCCACAGCGCTACTGGCAAAACATTCTGTGGACAGACGAAACTACAGTTCAGTTATTTGGAAGGAACACACAACACTATGTGTGGATAAAAAATGTCACAAAACACCAAAATCAAAACCTTATCCCAACTGTAAAGTATGGTGGAGGGATCGGCATGGTGTGGGGCTGCTTTGTTGCCTCAAGGCCTGGACAACTTGCTATCATCGATGGAAAAATTAATTCAACAAAGACATGAACACTTCTAATTGTTTGTGTGTTGTTAGTTTAAGCAGACTGTGTGTGTCTATTGTTGTGACCTAGATGAAGATCAGATCAAATCTTATGACCAATTTACGCAGAAATCCAGGTATTTCCAAAGGATTCACAACTTTTTTTTGCTTCTGTAGGTATTCAGACCCTTTGCTATGAGACTTGAAATTGAGCTCAGGTGCATCCTGTTTTCATTGATCATCCTTGAAATGTTTCTACAACTTGATTGGAGTCCAACTGTGGTAAATTCAGTTGATTGGAAATTATTTGGATAGGCACACACCTGTCTATATGAGGTCTCACAGTTGACAGTGCATGTCAGAACAAAAACCAAGCCATGAGGTCAAAAGGAATTATCCATAGAGCTCTGAGACAGGATTGGGTCTAGGAACAGACCTGGGGAAGAACACAGTGGCAGAGGTTTGGAACAACCAAGACTCTTCCTAAAGCTGGCCACCTGGCCAAACTGAGCAATCGGGGGAGAAGGGCCTTAGTCAGGGAGGTGACCAAGAACCCGGTGGTCACTCTGACAGAGCTCAAGAGTTTCTCTGTGGAGATGGGAGAACCTTCCAGGAGGACAACCATCTCTGCAGCACTCCACCAATCAGGCCTTGATAGAAGAATGGTCAGACAGAAACAACTCCTCAGTAAAAGGCACATGACAGCCATTTGGAGTTTGCCAAAAGGCACCTGAAGGATTCTCAGACCATGAGAAACAAGATTATCTGGTCTGATGAAACCAAGAATAAACTCTTTGGCCTGAATGCAAAGCGTCGCATCTGGAGGAAACCTGGCACCATCCCTACGGTGAAGCATGGTGGAGTCAGCATCATGCTGTGGGAATGTTTTTTCAGGGGCAGGGACTGGGAGACTGGGACTAGGACTGGGAGGCTTTGGGACAAGTTTCTGAATATAGTTGAGTGGCCCAGCCAGAGCCCGGACTTAAACCAGATCAATCATCTCTGGAGAGATGTGAAAATAGCTGTGCAACAACCCTCCCCATCCAACCTTACAGAGCCTGAGAGGATCTGCCGTGAAGAATGTGAGAAACACCTAAATACAGGTGTGTCAAGCTTGTATCGTCATACCCAAAAAGACTCAAGGCTGTAATCGCTGACAGAGTAAAGGGTCTGAATAGTTATGTAAATGTAATATTTCCGCTAAAAAAAAATGAAGAAAAAAAAAATCACTAAAACAGTTTTTCTTTTGTCATTGTGGGGTATTGTGTGTAGATTGAGGGGAAAAAATACATTTTAATCAATTTTACAATCAGGCTGTAACCTAACAAAATGTGGAAAAAGTCAAGGGGTCTGAATACTTTCCGAGGGCATTGTATATAGATCCTGAGTAATTTCATTTCATATTTAATTTCTATATGGATGGGAGGTTTAGAAAGCTCATCAGCCATCCAAACTCCTTCTGTTTTTACCATAGCCAACTACTTAACAATACCCCTAGTAGGATAATGAAACTGTATTTCTCATCATGCTCACAACATGCCATTGGATTAAAATGATAAAAATTCTGGTTTGCAAACAAATAAATGTCCATGTCAAGTAATGGTAAAATGCTCTCATGGTATTTCACAAAAGATTCACAAAAAAACCTAGATTTTGCATGAATGACTCAGGGGTGAAAGATGTGCACAACTCCAATGAATACACAATCAAATGTTCTGAACATAACATAGGGGACATTACAAATATCAGTTGAGAGTAGTGATTGGACGATTGATACCAGAGCTCCGACGCAGTTTTCAAAGCACTACTGATTGGATGTACTACTGACACAATGTAACGATGCTTGTATCAAAGTAACAATACCATGTGATGATGACGTTTGAAGCTTCGACCGTCACACTACTGATTTATTACTCGTTTTGAAGCATATACCAATGACGGATAGTTTCAAAGTAACATTACCACATGATCAATGGCGTCTGAAGCTTCGGAAGATCACATGCTTTTTCAAAATGGGTGTTGCAAAATGCGTGATCCCACTGATTTCACCGGGGTGCTTTCTTTGATACAAAGTTGCTTTCAAACACCAACATCTGCTGGACACCTTATTTACCAATTTACTTCATGTTTGTCAGTTTATAGCACCTAAACGGTAGCTCAGCAGGTAGGGATGCAGATTTGGGATAAGACACCAGCATAGGCACAAGATTGAATCTTGGCTATAGTTTAAAAAAATAATTTACTGTGAACCCATCTGCCCACTGGTGTTCAAATAATTTGTTTTATTTAGTGTAGCCTATGATCATCTTTTGTCTTCAGCATCCTAAATAATACCTATGAACTAATTTACCACCTGGTGATGACACCAGGCAGGAAAAGAATTCCATCTCGCCAAAACAGGCTGAAATTTAAGACAGTCTTTTCAAACAGCTCTTACACTAAAAGGGCATTATCACAACCTCATAGTGTGGAAATATACTGTACATATAACACAGGAATATTGCATTATTGACGGCACTGGGCCTTCAAAAGTTTTTAAAATACGCCACTTACATCTAAAAAATGCACCAAAGTAAGCACCGAAGGAACACAAGCAGTTAAGTAATTTGAAGACTAACAGCTAGGTAGCTGCCATAGTTGTTAATAGGAGTTGATGGTCAAGATGCTTCAAAACATCACAGCACATGCTTTCACATAATCAAGCTCTCAGAGTGCAAATCTATTCACTCTATGAGAGAAGCTTAAGCAATTTTCACCATGATGTGGTATGTCCTACTGTGCAGAGATACTCAACTTTTAATTGAAACCAATAGAGATGTTTCTCAGGCCAGGGACAACAGAGCTAGGTGGGGTGAGTAAGTAATGTGTGTGTGTGTGATTCAGTACCTGAGCATGCCCTTGTGTTCCTCATGCCACACCTGGATTCTCTCCTCCCACTGCTCCTTGTTGAGCTTGTGCTGATCCAGGACCCTAAAAACACAAAGACAAAATGATATGACACCATAAAAACATGAGTACGAAGGTGCAATCAAAAGGTGTTATGTAGACTCCAGAAATGGTGGAGGCCTCACCTCTGAGGCAGCAGTTTTTCACTGGACAGGTATCCTGGCAAGTGAATCTCCTTGTTGTAATCGGCGTACTTGGCCTGCACGGCGTAGGAGGCCAGCAGCACAGCCGTCTCCGGGGGGCAGTAGATGTCATCGTTGAGGATCCCTTCCTTTACCTGCAGGAAGAACAGCCTCTGGGTGGCCTCCTGGATCAGCTCCTCTGACACATCCTCAGGGAAGAACTTGGCCCGGAACTTGAACAGCAGTGGGCTCTCCTTCCTTACATCCTGGGCTGTCACCTAGTGTCAGGGGTCATAAAGATGAGTGGAGGCGCCAGGAGCAGTTTCTCTTTTACTTAAGGTGGCATGGAAGCCTTGTTCACTATATCCTTGTTTAAATGGAGGCGCTCACCTTCTTATTGAGCTTGAGCCAGGTCGAGAAACCTTTTGTATCCTGGTACTGCAGACCAAAGAACCACACCTCCCGCAGTCCGATTGTCTTCACAACCTTAGGGCACACAATTTTAAAAAAATGTAACCCAACTCTTAACAGGGGTTAACTGTGTTAAATTGTTTGTGAAAACAGTGTTACATGACATTCTTGTTTCAGGTCAGGTTTCAACTTAGGTAATGGTGCATGATGGTTGAGTCATTCATTTAAAAGAATCTGAAGATGTAATCCTCTCAAGTCTTTCTATACAGTTATATCAAATTATACTGAGGAAATTAATACAGAAACATCTTAGCTTAGTACTTAGACATTCAACTTATCTTTAAAATGAACTGTTTTTTTTCAGATAAAAAAAACAGAATCAAATACCCATTTCAAAGCTAAACCTATTGACAATGCTAAAATAGTAAGCTAACTACTTTAATTTTTAAACACACTGAACTCATTCACAAAATTGGATATAAATGAATAAATGCTGGCCTGAGGGATAATGCAGTGGCAAGCCATTTCCTAAGAGTAATTGCTTGGACCTACGTGGTGAACAGCAGTTTAAGCTCAACATAATTCCTCATGTTCTACCCTAGACATTGGTAATCTTTTTTTGTTATATCAGTAGATCATCTCTCTCTCACACAAACACAAACAAACTGAAGATTTGAATCCATTAGGCTAACTAGTGAAAGGCACCCATTGTATGTACTATCAAAACTAGATTGAAATAAGAATTGAGTCACACGTTAAACTTTGTGCTCCAGCATTTCTGCCCCTTACAGCTCGCTGTCTGATAGACCGAGTAAAAATACAGTGGAAACTCTTATCTAATGGCTGTGGAGGGAGTCATCTAGTCCTCTGCCCAGATTGCCCACTACACCAACTGCCACTTACAGGGAGGGTCTGTGGGCCGTCCTGACACAGATATGCCAGGACAGCAAAGTCCACACTTCATTTAAAAATCGATCATAATAAATGTAAGAGAAACAAAATAAATATATGTGATTATAATCATGAAGTGAAATAGGGATGACACAACATCCATAATAACATTGGTGATGGATGCCTTGGGAGTGATTCAAGAGTCTGGCCCTTCTGCTAAAACAATACAGACATTCTCTGAGGCCAGGCTGGCCTGCCATACAGCCATGACATATTTCTGTCTGAGAGAGCCACTGTAAAACTAGTGGGACCAAAACCTCTCCTCTCCTCACACAAACAGGCATGGCAGAAAAGTTTGAGACGGTTAGGGACTGATAACCACTCAAGCATTAAATTCCTTGGAGAAAGGAAAGGGAAAGGGGGATACCTAGTCAGTTGTACAACTGAATGCCTTCAAGAAACATCTGCTCTGTTTACATTTGCTGTGTCAACAGCCTGGTTGGGGTGTTTCCCATTAAGAAGACAATGTTTATACACACCACCACTGCCTGCACATCACACCATCACCGAACCTCAGTCAAGGCAGTTTAGAATCACGATGTACAATATATATACTAAAGTATGTGGACACCCCTTCAAATTATTGGATTTGGCAATTTCAGCCACATCCGTTGCTGGAAGGTTTATAAAATTGAGCACAAAGCCATGCAATCTCCATAGACAACCATTGGCAGAAGAATGGCCTTACAGAAGAGCTTGGTGACTTTCAACGTGGCACCGTCATAGGATGCCACCTTTCCAACAGGTCAGTTCGTCAAATTTATGCCCTGGTAAAGTGGAAACATCTAGGAGCAACAATGGCTCAGCTGAAAAGTGGTAGGCCATACAAGCTCACAAAATGGGACCACTGAGTGCTGAAGCACGTAAAAATGGTCTGTCCTCGGTTGCAACACTCACTATGTTTGTGGGCAATGAATAATTAATTACATCATCTCCAACCTCAACCAGTAATCTACAAGAGAACAGACACAAGGGACAACAGACACACCTGGTTCTAACATTGCAGATGAGCTGTAGGCAGTCATCAATGACCTTGGACCACAGAAGGTATTTTCACAGGTGACAGACAATGCTGTGAACATGAAGGCTGCTTGGTCTAAAGTGGAGGAGTCCTACCCTCACATCACACCCATTGGCTGTGCTGCTCATGCATTGAATCTGCTCCTGAAAACTGAAACAATGGGATATACTCTACAAGAGAGCCTAGGAAATTGTTAGGTATGTGAATGGTCATCAAGTTATAGCAGCAATCTAACTCACCAAGCAAAGTGAGAAGAATAAGAGCACCACACTGAAGCTGCCCAGCAACTTCCGTTGGGGTGGTGTTGTCATCATGTTTGACAGTCTCCTGGAGGGGAAGGAGTCTCTCCAAGAAATGGTCGATATAGACAGCCCCATCAAGAGGATCTTCCTGGATTATGTATTTTTGGGAGAGTGGTAAGCAGCCTGAAACTCCTGAAACATATAGCAGTAGCCATTGCATGGATTGAGGGAGACAATGCCATCCTGTCTGATGGTCAGAATCTGCTTGCAGATGTAAGAGAAGAAATCCGTAGTGCCCTGCCCACTGTTGCTCCAAGCAGAGGAAACTGCAGTTCTGAAATACATCAAAAAGCGTGAAGACTTCTGCCTGAAGCCCATACACGCCGCAGCGTACATGTTGGACCCCAAGTATGCTGGCAAGAGTATCCTGTCTGGTGCAGAAATCAACAAGGCCTATGGTGTCATCACTACGGTGTCCCTGGATGTCTGGAGAAGTACACTTCCAAGCAATGGCTTTGTGATGGAGATGCAATATGGCAGTCGTGCCAACATATCTCATCAGCCACCTGGTGGAAGCGACTTTGTGGATCTGAGGCTCTTTCCCCTGTTGCCTCCATTCATCCTCCAAATCCCACCAACATCAGCTGCCTCAGAGCGCCTACTGGTCCTTGTTTGGGAACACACACACCAAAGCACACAACAGGCTGACCAATACAAGGGCTGAAAAATTGATGGCCATCCAGGCAAATTTGAGGCTTTTTGAGCCTGACAACGAGCCATCCTTAGCAAGGTTGGAAAGTGACAGTGAACGAGTCCATAGTCTGGTGTTCAAGAGGTGGACATTGAAGAGGCCACCTCCTGGGATAAGACATGAGAGGAAGACAACTAAAGCTTTAGTTTCTAGACTATCATTTAACAGATTTTTTACAACGTTTTTGGGAGATACAATGGATCATTGGGGATCATTCAATATTCTCTTTCTTTTGTTGTTCAGTGAAATCACCCACGTGAAGAGTCAACTCACTTTCATTAAAGTTTAATTCTTTAGTTTTTAAAAATTTCTATTGGAAGGATTTCATCATTTGCCATTATGTCTACTTATGATAAGGTAAAAGGTTTATGTTTCTGTCTCTATATGATATGATAAATATATCCAATGCAAAAAACATCTAAATTTAAATAGTATTAATATTCATTTGCATATATTTCCGTTAATTCCCATATATTCCCGTTACTTCCTACATATTCCCATTAATTCCCACGGAAAGTTCCCACCTCTGAATATTCCCCAAAATGTGCAACCCTAGGCGTGACACTAATTCTCGTGGCTGAATGGAAGCAAGTCCCTGCAGCAATGTTCCAACATCTAGTGGAAATCCTTCCCAAAAGAGTGGAGGCTGTTACAGCTGCAAAGGGTGTACTATATTGTAAAATAATAATTTGTTCTTAACTGACTTGCCAAGTTAAAGGTTAAATAAAAAATACAAATAAATAAAATAGGGGACCATATTAATGCCCATGATTTTGGAATGAGATGTTGGACGAGCAGGTGTCCACATACTTCTGGTCATGTAGTGTATTTCTAATGGTGTAATTTCAATGAGCGAGCACATGTTCACCAGGGGAAATTACTCCGCCCACTTGGAAAGCAAGTGCAAATGAAAAGTTAACAGGACAAAGCGTGCCTTTATTGTCTTGGAAATGGAGTTCCTTTGTGCTGCCAGTGGATTCTATGACTAACATTCTGTCTGCAGCTGAAGAGAGACTAGAGCCTACGCCATAGAGCACAGCTTGACTCAATAAAAGGAACAGTGAGAGAGTGAGAGTTCCTCTTAAAATAGACCCTCCACTCCAGTCCCACAACTGGGCTTCCATTCCCCTGCTTGCAATTTACACTGATTGGCAATGAATGAAAGCACAGCAAGAACATGTAATTTGCCTTGTTTCAGTAGAGCAAGCAATTTTCTTACCTGGTCAAAGAGTTGCTTTCCCGTTGTGTTGGCCTGGATGGCAAACTCCAACTCTGCATCCATTGTGGTAACTCGCACACTAATCTGTTGAGGAAACAAAAATAATTGAGATAGTACGCTATGACAGACAACCAATGAATTCCGTCAAAATAAAAAAAAATATTTTATTTTATTTTTTACATGTGATGGTATAACTGATTTACAACAAATTTGCTTATAAATGTGATGCCTCCGATTGAGAATTTGAGATTGATTTGAGAATCAATCTACATTATAGAGACTGTTATAGAGTTCCTTACAGTGATTTATCCAAACACAAAAGTAATTTTTTGATTGATCAATGGGGAATGGGCCTTATAGGCATTAGCATGAACCATCATCTGCCTATGACCCCAGGCATTAGGCTTTTCACAGCAGGTAAGGAGTGGACCTACATGACAATACAGGGCCAGGAAAATAAGCACACTAACTTCGCAAAAACTATTTTTGATTAAACATTTTGTCAGAGTAACTTATAACATCTCTTGAAAGATTTACAGTTATAGCAGGGTGGATACACATTGTTTCAGAATAAATGTCTAAAATATTACAGTGGAACAGATTAATGAGCAGGCAGCTAATGCATCATAGTACATCAGTTAGGTTCCAAATACTACTTTGACCAAAAGCCATAATACAACCATAATACATAATACAGATATCCCTCTAGTGGTGTGGGGGCTGTGCTTTTGCAAAGTGGGTGGGGTTATATCCTGCCTGTTTTGCCCTGTCCGGGTGTATAGTCGGATGGGGCCACAGTGGCCCTGTTGGTCATCTATGAACATTTGAACATTTTGGCCATGTTCTGTTATAATCTCCACCCGGCACAGCCAGAAGAGGACTGGCCACCCCTCATAGCCTGGTACATCTCTAGGTTTCTTCCTAGGTTCTGGCCTTTCTAGGGATTTTTTTCTAGCCACTGTGCTTCTACACCTGCATTGCTTGCTGTTTGGGGTTTTAGGCTGGGTTTCTGTACAGCACTTTGAGATATCAGCTGATGTACGAAGGGCTTTATAAATTGATTTGATTTGATACAACGATTTAGGCTGATATTCAACCACAACTTTTATCAAAGCAGTGTGAAACATTTTTGTCTTTAATTCGAGATACTTTTTGCATGTTCATACTATTCCATTAAATACTCTTTGCATGTTAATTTACACTCCCTTACTCACTAGAGAGGGGAGGGTGGGGCAGACAATAACAATGTTTCAAAGGCATGGGAGAGAGGCGATTGCACTTGGGGACTAAAATTATTGATCAGCCTCAAACCCCCCCAAAATGTTATAATATTAATGTCAGGAAACCTACTGAGGGAGGTATTATCAGCTTATATTAGAAAAAGAGGCACACTGACTCTACAGAAACCAAAGGAAAAATATATCCGTCTTTTCTCTAAATGATGCATTAAAACTTGTCCACTAACAGACATTTGATAACAGAACACTGAACAGAATTTATTGGGAGAAGATTTTATACAGAAGATAAAACAATCTCTATATAGCTTCTATACTGGCACTGTGTCAAATGAAAGTTTAGGCACTGAGTATACCTCTCTGAATGAGTAGCTGCAGCAGAAAAACGTTTTTGGTTTTAGCGTACTAAGGGGACATGTTTTCCCCCAGCTCTCTTTCTCTACTAAGCTGCTCCACTACAGGAAGTAACCACATCCTCTGGTAGCTGGGCCTCGCAAGGCGAGGGAGAGCCACCCAACATGCAGCTCACTGAGACTGCATCCTGTAATTCAGCACATTTCTGCTTGCCTGCCTGCCTCTCAGAGATCACTTGTGCTCAGTGATCACACCAGCACAATCTCTTTTAGATTTTTTAACACCCACACACACGTACATGCATGCAAAGAGGATAGCTCTCTAGCTCACGGTTCTGCCCTCTTTCGACATTTACTGTAGGCTAATATGTGATTATGATAAAACGTTGCTCTAATACCTGTGCAGTAACACAGTAATAATATGAACAATTTTGTAACAGCAAGCTCTACCATTTTTGTAATTACACAAGTGTTATAAGGAATAGTAGCCTATTTAAAGACTTGGTTTTTACCTCTGGAATGTTGAAACACATGATGAAAGACTATCTACAGATTCATATAAATGAGCAAAGTAACTGCTCATGTACAGAAAAACACTTGCATATACTAGCTTTGGGTTATTCAACACATATACTAGTATTGGGTTATCTTAATCATGATACCAAAACTGGAATTTTAAAAATGAACACATTTATTGAAGAATGATTCATATAACAGCAGGTATACAAAACCTGATGAGTTAGCCATCAAGGATACCTCAGTCCAGACAATTACAGTGCATTTGGAAAGTATGTAGAAATGTTGACTTTTTCAAAATGTTGTTACGTTACAGCTTTACTCAAATGTATTAAAACATGTACAATTCCGCATAATGATACAATACCCCAAAGCAAAGCAAAATACCACAGTAATTATTTTTTCAAATATACTGTATATAAAAAACGGAAATCATCAAAACTATGAAATAACACATATGGAATCATGTAGTAACCAAAAAAGTGGTAGACAAATCAAAATATATTTTATATTTGAGGATTTTCAAAGTTGCCACCCTTTGCCTTGATGACAGCTTTGCACACACTTGGCATTCTCTCAGCCAACTTTTTTTAACCTTAATTTAACTGACTTGCCTAGATAAATTAAGAACAAATTCTTATTTACAATGACGGCCTACCCAGACGACGCAGGGCCAATTTTGCCCTACAGGACTCTCAATCACGACCGGATGTGATACAGCCTGGAATCCAACAAGGGACTATAGTGACGCCTCTTGCACCTCTTTCCTTAGACCGCTGTGCCACTCAGGAGCACTGAGGTTCATGAGGTAGTCACCTGGAATGCATTTCAATTAACAGGTGTGGTTTGTTGAAAGTTAATTTGTAGAATTTCTTTCCTTCTTAATGCTTTAGAGCCAATCAGTTGTGTTCTGACAAGGTAGGGGTAGTATACAGAAGATAGCCCTATTTGATAAAAGACCAAGTCAATATTAAGCCAAGAACAGCTCAAATAAGCAAAGAGAAACAACAGTCCATCATTACTTTAAGACATGAAGGTCAGTCAATACGGAACATTTCAGGAACTTTGAAAGTTTCTTCAAGTGCTGTCGCAAAAACCATCAAGCACTATGATGAAACTGCCGCTCATGAGGACAGCCACAAGAAAGGAAGACCCAGAGTTACCTCTGCTGCAGAGGACAAGTTCATTAGAGTTAACTGCACCTCAGATTGCAGCCCAAATAAATGCTTTACAGAGTTCAAGTAACAGACATCTCAACATCAACTGTTCAGAGACTGTGTGAATCAGGCCTTCAAGGTCAAATTGCTGCAAATAAAAAACACTACTAAACAACACCAAAAAGAAGAAGAGACTTGCTTGGGCCAAGAAACACGAGCCATGGACATTAGACCGGTAGAAATCTGTCCCGTGGTCCAAATGATTTATTTTTGGCTCCAACCGCCGTGTCTTTGTGAGACTCAGAGTAGTATGGTGTGGTTCCCACGTGAAGCATGGAGGAGGAGGTGTGATGGTGTGGGGTGCCTTGCTTGTGACACTGTCTGTGATTTATTTAGAATTCAAGGCACACTTAACCAGCATGGCGACCACAGCATTCTGCAGTGATACACCATCCCACCTGGTTTGTGCATAGTGGGACTATCATTTGTTTTTCAACAGGACAATGACCCAAAACACAACTCCAGGCTGTGTAAGGGCTATTTGACCAATAAGGAGAGTGATGGAGTGCTGCATCAGATGACCTGGCCTCCAATCACCCAACCTAAACTCAATTGAGATGGTTTGGGATGAGTTTGACCGCAGAGTGAAAGAAAAGCAGCCAACAAGTGCTCAAAATATGTGGGAACTCCTTCAAGACTGTTGGAAGATAATTCCTCATGAAGCTGGTTGAGAGAATGCCAAGAGTGTGCAAAGCTGTCATCAAGGCGAAGGGTGGCTACTTTGAAGAATCTCAAAAATAAATATATTTTTATTTGTTAAACACTTGTGTTGGTTAATAAATGATTACATTTGTGTTTTTCATAGTTTTGATGTCTTCAATATTATTCTATTGTAGAAAATAGTACGAATAAAGAAAACCCCTTGAATGAGTAGGTGTGTCCAAACTTGACTGGTACTGTAAGTATTTAGACCCTTTACTCAGTACTTTGTAGCACCTTTGACAGCGATTACAGCCTCGAGTCTTCTTGGGTATGACACTACAAACTTGGCACACCTGTATTTTTGGAGTTCCTCCCATTATTCCCTGCAGATCCTCTCAAGCTCTGTCAGTTTGGATGGGGAGTCTGAGGTCCTGAGCGCTCTGGAGCAAGTTTTGATCAAGGATCTCTCTGTACTTTGCCCTGTTGATCTTCCCTCGAGTCTGACTAGTCTCCCAGTCACTGCCACTGAAAAACATCCCCATAGCATGATGCTGCCACCACCATGCTTCACCGTAGGGATGGTGCCAGGTTCTCTCTAGATGTGACGCTTGGCATTCAGGCCAAAGAGTTCACTCTTGGTTTCATCAGACCAGAGAATATTGTTTCTCATGGTCTGAGAATCCTTTAGGTGCCTTTTGGCAAACTCCAAATGGGCTGTCTTGTGCCTTTTACTGAGGAGTGGCTTCGGTCTGGACACTCTACCATGAAGGCCTGATTGGTGGAGTGCTGCAGAGATGGTTGTCATTCTGGAAGGTTCTCCCATCTCCTCAGAGGAACTCTGGAGATCTGTCAGAGTGACCATCAGGTTCTTGGTCACCTCCCTGACCAAGGCCCTTCTCCCCCGATTGCTCAGTTTGGTCGGGCGGCCAGCTCTAGGAAGAGTCTTGGTTGTTCCAAGCTTCTTCAATTTAAGAATGATGGAGGCCAGTGGTCTTGGGGACCTTCAATGCTGTAGACATTTATTGATACCCCTTCCCCAAGATCTGTGCCTCGACACAATCCTGTCTCGGAGCTCTACAGACAATTCCTTCGACCTCATGGCTTGGTTTTTGGTCTGACATGCACTGTCAACTGTGGGACCTTATATAGACAGGTTGGTGCCTTTCCAAGTCATGACCAATCAACTGAATTTACCACAGGTGAACTCCAATCAAGTTGTAGAAACATCTCAATGATGATCAATGGAAACAGGATGCATCGGAGCTCAATTTCGAGTCTCATAGCATAAGATGTTTTTTATTTGTAATACATCATCAAAAATGTCTAAAAACCTGTTTTTGCTCTGACATTATGGGGTACTGTGTGTAAATGTACGAGGATTTTTTTGAATCCACTTTAGAATAAGGCTGTAACGTAACAAAATGTGGAAAAAGTAAAGGGGTCTGAATACTTTCCAAATGCACTGTACATCATGGCACAACACTCACAGCAGACTTATAGCCAGTATGCCCATAAAAGGAATGCAAAAAAAGTGTGTAAGCTGCCTGTCTTATGTCTGTTTTATGGTATACAAGCTGTCTCCTGCTGTGTAGCCTAAATGTATTTTTTACTATGCTGTGAGAGTGAATTATACAGCTATATTGACAAGGCCCCATGTTCTCTTTCCTCTCAAAAATGCACAATCAGCCAGCCTGTATTTCAGTGTGTGTGTGTGGGGGGGAGCAGTACGCCTGAGCTGAGCCACAACAACATGCCTTATTTTCCAGTTGTGTGGCTGATTAGGGCTGCGTTCTTTCCCCTCTGTGTCAGCAGGCCCCGATTTGCTGGTCAGGCCACTTGTCACCCTGCCACTTCCTGTCATCACCGGCGGGCCGGTGGGATAGAGCAGGGTGCTGGAGAGGGTAAAGCTTTGGCTGGAATGAGGCCTGGCGGCGTCACACAGACAAGAGGGCTGTATAGTAGAGCTGTGACTGGGTCAAGGTCTGTAGGAGCAGGAATTAACTAGGACCCAGACACATTCAGCCATCTACAAGTGAATAGTACAAACCCTTGACATGGTTGGTTTTCAAACAAATACAACTCTACTTCAACAGTGCATATTTGAATTCCTTGTTTTCTTAAAATGTATGATTTAACAATATCTGGGACACATTTCTCATAAAGGTTTTTCCTAACTTTGTAGGGGGAGAGATGAATAAAGCAACTGTATTTCTGACAAAGTCAGAGCCCAGTTTTCTATAGAGTGGTTAGCCTGATGATGTTTCATAATTTCATCTATCCATGTCTTGGCAACATGAACATAAAAATTTATTTCACTGGCAAATGTTAAGGGCATTTGCAGAGCACTGGGAAATATTTCACCATGATTAAGATACAAGGCTATTCCATGAGTGATAATTTATATTTGTAAACAAGTTAGGGCCTAAAACTATCTATTACCATAGACATTTCTTTTACAGTATAAACTATGAACTGAGTCACACCACAAATGTGAGTTGAATCTAACTTCAGTGATTCTTTGAACTGTGTTAATTGCCCTACAAGATCCAGTAAAACATTGATGAAAGCAGATTGCATGTAAGGCCTACATTGTGTCTCTGTCACTATGTTAAAAATGGATTTGTATTAATGATATGATGAATCACCTAAATCATACACTATACTGTCTATTTTCCCAGCCAACTACACAGACTGCTTAACATGACATAGCCTACTGATTAGACATCATTTCATTGTGTAGTTCAAGCCAACAGGTTCTTGGCTGCCAGTCATTGTTAAGAAGTGACTTTTCTGGGTAAAAATAGTTCATCTCTCACGTGAAAAAGGAACTAAGAATGTGCAGTTCTGCCCGGTAAGGGTGGGTCTCGCATGGCCAGAGTTCAGAAAACTTCTCACACACTATTATTAGAACAGCAGCAAAACATCACTCATCATAACAGGACCAATGATACATGTCAATGTTTCCTTTTTGCCCTTGGTACATTCAATGCCTTTTCTGTCTTGTAAAGGGAGTTTGATCATACTGAGCAGAAAACACAGCTATAACAAACCTTAGCTATAGACTGTATTTCAGTAAAGTATGCACACTTTATGACAGCAAATTATTATAAACTGGGACACCAATTACCAGAAGAAAAAACTATATATATTTCCAACATTTCGGAATGCCTCCTCCTTTAACTATCTCCTCGAGACATCTGTCTTTTTCAATTCGGCAAAGCCAAAAAGCCAAATATTTAATTGATATGATGATTGAAATACAAACAAATTAACTTCAAAGGGGATTTTAAAAATCCTAAATATGTGGAAATCAGGAACTGATGGATAATCCCTATACAATACTATTTGGTTAGATTCTTGGTAACATATACTTTTATCTGTTTTGGGGAGCATTTTAACCATTCACAAAGTAGAAGCTAAAAGCTCACTCTAATTCCACGAAATTCGGAGATTTAGGTTAGCCTCAAACTATTACCTCTCTTCTCCATAGAGCAAACATGTTTTAAACTACCACTAAAGTCAAATTTACAGAATCAATACATTTTCAATTATGTAGATATTTATCAGGTTGAATGTGTGAGTCTATTAGATTCAAGTTAGTTAAACTCACTGTACTATGACTTATCCTTTTTTCAAAACAGGTTCATGAATCACAGATAATGCCATCTCCTGTGTATTCAAACAACTTAAAAGCAACTACTTCAGCACATATTGATAAGGTCATTATCAGAATCATTATTGTTCACTTACTAAGAAATACTGGAGTGCTTGATGCTAACCAAGGGTGAGATCCTATTGAAAACATGAGGTTTGTTAGAAACAAAACTACATCTAAATCAACAAAATAAAACAGAAAACAAACAAAAGACAACTCACTGGTTGGTTTTCTGCAGCCAGTTAGAGACGTTTCAGACCTGCCACACAGTTACTCTCCATTTACGGGCTAAAGCCCCCAAAGGTTTGCATAATTTCTGCCTTTCACACACTCTACCGCATGTGGCTTAGTTTATTACAAATTGTTAATCTCAACTCTGCTATGTGCATTTACAGAGCTGCTTAATCCCTTTCTTACATAGCACTAGTCTTTCCACTTCATTTGTTTCTGTTGTTTGTTGTTTATGAAGAACTAACACTTTTCAGCTAACACAATTATACTCAAACCAATATAGTAGTTCACTTCATGGACAGTAAGAAGTAGAAATGGCTGTTGATTAGAATATCATATTTCTGAAGGAAAGCAACCTCATAGAATACCAACACATTTCTTAGTGATGTGTAGAGTTATAGAGTCTAAAGGTACATCAAAAGGAAAGTTAACCAGACTGCAAGTAACTTTTTATTGATGAAAGGGTCTTATGAATGTAATAAGATGTTTTATTTGATGTAAAATAACATAACTTATGTACTATAACATTATCTGGGTAATCTGTTAACGAGACAGGAATCAATTTGGTTTCTGACATGGGGTGACCTGTAGAAGTGCTTAAAAACATCAAGGGTCAGTCCACATCAAAAAGCACAAGAAAGAGGCTTGACACCAAACATTTCAGATTGTGCTGAAACCGTTTCTGTAGTTAGAGACAAATAAGATTAGCATTTTATTAAAATATAATTTGATCTCTGAGAAATGAAGATAATTGATTTGAACCTAGGGATGCACGGTATATCAGTGAACATATCGGAATCAGCCGGTATTAGCTAAAAATGCCAACATCGGTATTGGCTGATGTCTAGTTTAACACCCCAATGTGCAAAACAGATGTCATGACGTGCTTACCTATATAACTTAGGTACATGACGTAATGACGCCACGTAAAATGTTGCGCTTTACGTGCAACACAGCATTCCTAAACTAGCCCACAATGTCTGCTCTGTGGATCGAGCAGTCATTTGAAAGAGTAACAAAATTTCAGCGAGACAACTCAAAGGCGAAACCCATTAAAGCCAAGATATTGCCCTTGACAATCAACCTTTCTCTGTCGTGGGCGATGTTGGCTTTTGCCGACGGGTCGAGCACCGGTACACACTACCAAGTGCGCTATTTTTCAGATGTTGCCCTACCGGAGATACACAGTAATGGCATCACTGCTATTAGCTTCACGACATACACACTACGGAATGCCGTTTGGGTCTTTGTGTGTCAAAAAAGATACTGTAGCACTGTCAAAGCTGTACAAAAAAAAAAGTCTAAACAAGCAAATATAGGCCACGATGTGTTCACAATACCCTGTTGGTAATAAAGAATAGTTTGTTCAACCGCAACTAGCTTTAGCTTGGTACCTAGCTAGCACCAATACAACCAGCCTGAAAACAATGACCAGTAGAACCTGCAGTCATTTTCATTATTTTTAGCAACTATTTAGGAATCCTTGTGAGTAAGTATTAGCTAGGTTCCCACTTTTTGTTAGCCTATTGAAATTGAACTTCAGTTCATGAAAATAAATAGCTAGTCAGCAACTTAAGTCTGTTTCCCAAAGCTAACGTTATAAGCAGCCAGCTAGCTTCATCTGGCTAGTGAGGCTCGACTGCACCAGTTTATGTGTTGTGAAGCTAGCCACAATTAGGATTAGGCACAACAGTGGAATTTGTGGTTTGCCTTCCATGTAAAAGTATGTCATTGACAGTAATGCAAATGAATACAAATAGTAGAATTATGCCATACCTTTATTTTGAAGTCCACTAATGTGTCTAATCCTTATTGTGGCTAGCTTCACATAGATGGGTCCGACCATCATTAATCAAATAAGAACTGTCTTATAAACTAGGGTTATTTTAGATGATGCCACCTAGCTAAATAGTTAGCGAGCTAACTATAGCCACTGAAACATATGTTGCGTTATTTGACATGTCAAACTGTGTTATTTGACGTGTATCTTTTTGACATGCAATGACCCAAATGGCATTCCATAGAAATCCTGGTTGAGAATGAAACAACTGAACAAATGAACAACAAAACAGCACAGCAAGTAAGTGAAAGAAATGGGTTTTGATGATGTTTTACTGGTAATGGGGACATACGTAAATGCCAACAAAATAACTTTTTGGTCAGTGTGGTGGGTGTGTGTAAACTTTATTTAACTAGGCAAGTCAGTTAAGAACAAATTATTACTTACAATGACGGCCCGGACAAGGGTGGGCCAATTGTGCGCCACACTATGGGACTCCCAATCACGGCCGGATGTGATACAGCAAATATCGGTTATCGGCATCATTTTTTTTGTCAAGGAAAATATTGGATATCGGCCAAAATGTAATATCAGTGCACCTCTATTTGCACTCAAATTGTCCTTTTAATTTATAGGATTCTTAAGTAATCTTAAATAAATATAGTACCTAACATCTGATTCTCAACTATGAATAAGACTTGAAGAAGCCAATAAAATTACCAAAAACCAACCCCGGACACACCACACCACATGCCAAACCCACCACAACAACCAGTATACAATATCAGTTCGCTATGTCTAACAAATAGTATACAGCTGCGGCTTCAAGGATTGGTCTTCATCTTATGTAATGTATTCCCTGTGAATCTGGTGATGGTTTCATGGAGGAACTAAAATGTTTTCATGGAGGACTGGCTTGACTTGTGAGGATGACTACACAATTTATTTGTATCATTAGCAAAAGCTATTTGTTTTCTACCCAAAGTCGCAAAGAAAATGTTGTGTTCCATTTAATAAACACAAAAGACCAGCAACATTGATAAAATGATGTAGCAAAAACTGGTACTTTCACACTAATGCGAATACAATGGCGAATCTCTAACAGGAGAGAGAAAGAAATCAAACCGATTCAAAGGAAATACATTACATAGGATGAAGTAGTAATACTCCAAGCTGCAGCTCCATACTACTTGTCAGACATAGAGACCTACTATACTGTATACTGGTTGTTGGGGTGGGATAGGAGTGGGTGTGGGGGGGGTCCACTGGTGGCCATTTTATTGTTTTCCTCGTGTCTTACTCAATAGCAGGAAGAAGTTTGATCCAAATTGGATGTTGGGTACTATAATTCTTAAATATTATGGGAATCCTATAAATTAACCCAATGAATCCCACTGTTGTGCGGGCGTGATTTAAGACGTTTAACCACTTTTAAACATTGTGTGTTTGAGCTACAGACTTATTGGTTGTACAATTGGATTCATCTTTTTCTTCTGTATCCATTGGGGGCTGAGATAGAGGTGTTTGTGAGACAAGGGCTGATCCCGAAGGGGCCCGTGGCGGGGTCTTTTTTTACAAAAATGTCTGTTGAGTCTGAGCTAAAAATTATTACGCTATCTATGAAAAGCTGAGACTCTCACGAACACGCACGTGTAACATGTTTGCTCTATGACGCTCACAAGCTACACAAGAATTATTACAAGGTAAGGGGTTCTTCTACATAGAACACCATAGGAAATCTCAGGACAGTGTCATATTACTGTAATAAGCTCACATAGTTGCTGTCAAACTCCACACAGTTGTCACTGACTAGTTGGATATTAAATTTCCCACTGAGCAAACAAGTTCTGTACTTACAGCATTCATATTAATGTATTTTTATCAGGTTTTTGCTTTGGCAGACCATGACCCCAACTGCTAATGTCAAATTGCTTTGTGTTCTACTAGTAACCCAATCTTATCTCAATCTCTTAATTCAAAGACTCAATCATGGACACTCTTACTGACAGTTGTGGCTGCTTTGCGTGATGTATTGTTGTCTCTACCTTCTTACACTTTGTGCTGTTGTCTGTGCCTAACAATGTTTGTTCCCTGTTTTGTGCTGCTGCCATGTTGTGTTGTCATCTTAGGTCTCTCTTTATGTAGTGTTGTGTTGTCTCTTGTCATGATGTGTGTTTTGTCCCATATTTTTATTTTATTTATTTGTATCTTTAATCCCAGCCCCCTTCCCAGCAGGAGGCCTTTCGCCTTTTGGTAGGCTGTCATTCTAAATAAGAATTTGTTCTTAACTGACTTGCCTAGTTAAATAATGGTTAAATAAAATATAAAAAATATAAAAAACCTGGCTGTCCTAGAAAGAAAATGGTAAAACACTTAATTGTGAGGCTAAATATAAGGGCTGCAGATAAATGAAAAGCCTGGGTTTTGCCGGGTGTATCGGGACTGATATGGTTAAAAGGGCCAAATCCGGGACAATAAACTACCTTAAAGTTATGGTAAATAATGCAATAAATAATGTTGCAGGAATGTCAATCTTATCTGTTTCTAACTACAGAAGCAATTTCAGAACAATCTGAGATGGTGGGCGTCATAGTTTGCTGAAATTACATGGAACGACTCTCAAGTGCTGAAACGATGGCTGAGGAACCATGCAGTTGCAGTTGTGCAGGGTGGAGAAGGGGGAGTCTGTGCTGTGAAACACCAAATAAGGCTTTCAGTGGCAGTCAAGAGGCTGCAGGCCAGGAAATAGCTAAAAAGGAACTGACGTAATCTCAGAAACCTTGAGTCACTAGATTACAGTTCCTTGGGAAACTGTAACAATGCCAAAAGAAGCAAAGCCTACACTAATGGTAGGGGGACACATGAATGACTGGTGTGAAAAGACATGTTAATACAAATACAAAGATAAAAAAATTATAAAACTATAATCTTCTCATGAGTTAAAAGGTAAATGTCACAACACTGCACTTTATTTTACTGTCATTACCTGAGGCACATTCGATCTCAATGATTTCAAAAAAATCCTGATGTCTTACTTTTCTGTCTGATGAATCATGTAGTATGCCTATGCTATGATGCTACACAGAATGGCATATTCAATGTTCCTAATTTGATGTAAATACTTGATAAAGATAATGTAGAAATTATATAAATTACAGATGCAGTGCAATGTAACATCAATAGAACTGATTCAGTGGATTCTACATTGAACTACATTTCCCTGGGCTGGGCTATGTAGGAAAAACCTAATACACAGGCCTGGTAAACTTAACAAAAGGTTTGCCATATATCAAACTTTAAGAACTTTTAGATTCTGTATAGACTACATTTTGATAGAGCAGATTGCATGTGACCTGACCTGCATCATTCAATAGCAATCCTATAGGACAGACTACCATAGGAGTTCACTGTTGAAGAGTGCATCTGTCAGGCTAGATGTTGTACTACTGGGTACCACAAAGACAAACAACGTCAACGAATGGGAACCTCCGGTAAACCCACAGCAAACAAAACCCAAACTAATTGGCCGCGTTGATATGAATAATAACGTACAAATTGTCTGACATAATTGTTTACGAACTGGGATAGAGTTGATATGAATACAACGAAACGCCATTCAACTTCTTTCAAAGTTCATTCGGAAGCCAATCACGTTCCAGGAAGAGGGGGGGGGGGGGGGGCGATAGCGCATAGTTTGACACAAAATAACGGTTAATAGAATTGACACAAACATAGGTCAACAAAAAATAACTTTGGGCAACATTATAAGCTATCAATTCATTGAAATCGTTAATAAAACAAGGTTTGGAGAATCTGCAGGAAAAATATAGGTAACAGCGATACAGACAATAAACGTTTCATTCATTTGATGCGCGCGAAACCTTTTCGGACCTAAAGCCCTAGGCTACTTTAGGATACAAAGTCAGACAAATGCAGTATCTTCACTTAGTTTATTGCGTCGAATAGATGCTTATGAAGACATATAGTGTAGTCAATCCGAACATTTGACCTTGTATCGTGGGCTAAATTATCTTTCTCGATTTAACAAGACCGGAATACATTTTGACCAGAGTGGCGTTTTAAATAACGTCTATGTATATGTGAACGTTGGAAATAAACTGTTTACAAACACACAAAAAAAATACTCACCGTCTTTGGCATTTTCGCAGTTCTCGGTCTTTAGTCACTGATGTCAGGAATTGGATGATGGCAACAATGGAGTCAACTAAAACGTGTGTCCATTAGATAAGGTACGCAATCTGAAATAGCGTCAGTCACGTTCAGTTTATCTTTGATTTCAAACTTTTCCCACAACCTAAAGAAGGCTACTCGTATTTTACTATTTCTTTGTTTCGCCTCAAAGTCGTGGTCCAGAGCTTGATTTCCTGCTAATAGCACTGAGACTGAAAAACCACACCCAACGCAATGAAGACATACTAAAAGTAGTTTTCAGCAAGACTCCGCCTGTATTCTCATGACCCGTTATACCTTTGTAAAACTCCAGTTAAACGTAAACAGTTTAACTATACTGAACAAAAATAAGCGCAACTTGGATTACTGATTAAATAAAGGTTACATAAAATAACAAATATATAATAATATAAGGATTTCACATAACTGGCAGTGGTGTAAAGTACTTATACTTTTACTTTACTACATTCCTAAATAAAATAATGTACTTTTTACTCCATACATTTCCCCTGACACATAAAAGTACATTTTGAACGCTTAGCATTTCAGGAAAATGGTCTAATTCACACACTTCTCAAGAGAACATCCCTGGTCATCTACTGCCTCTGATCTGGCAGACTCACTAAACACAAATGCTTTGTAAATTATGTCTGAGTGTTAGCGTGTGCCCCTGGCTATCCATCAATGAAAAAAAGAAAATGGTGCCATCTGGTTTGCTTAATATCGAATCAAATCAACATTTATTTGTCACGTGTGCCGAATACAACAGGTGTAGTACACCTTACAATGAAATGCTTACTTACAGGCTCTAACCAATGGTGCAAAAAAAAGGTATGTGTGTGTGTGTAGGTTGGTAGGAAGGTGAAGAAATAAAACAACAGTAAAAGGACATTTGAAGAAAGAGTAGCAAGGCTATATACAGACACCTGTTAGTCAGGCTTATTGAGGTAGTATGTACATGTAGGTATCATTAAAGTGACTATGCATATATGATGAACAGAGAGTAGCAGAAGTGTAAAAAGAGGGGTTGGCGGGTGGTGGGACACAATGCAGATAGCCCAGTTAGCCAATGTGCGGGAGCACTGGTTGGTCGGGCCAATTTAGGTAGTATGTACATGAATGTATAGTTAAAGTGACTATGCATATAAGATAAACAGAGAGGAGCAGCAGCGTAAAAGGGAGGTGGGGGGGCCACACAATGCAAATAGTCCGGGTAGCCATTTGGTTACCTGTTCAGGAGTCTGATGGCTTGGGGGTAAAAACTGTTGAGAAGCCTTTTTGTCCTAGACTTGGCACTCCAGAACCGCTTGCCTTGCGGTAGTAGAGAGAACAGTCTACCACTGGGGTGGCTGGGGTCTTCCTCTGACACCGCCTGGTGTAGAGGTCCTGGATGGCAGGCAGCTTTGCCCCAATGATGTACTGGGCCGTACGCACTACCCTCTGAAGTGCCTTGCTGTCGGAGGCCGAGCAATTGCCGTAACAGGCAGTGACGCAACCGGTCAGGATGCTCTTGATGTTGCAGCTGTAGAACCTTTTGAGGATCTCAGGACCCATGCCAAATCTTTTTAGTTTCCTGAGGGGGAATAAGCTTTGTCTTGCCCTCTTCACAACTGTCTTGGTGTGTTTGGACCAATCTAGTTTGTTATTGATGTGTACACCAAGGAATTTGAAGCTCTCAACTTGTTTCACTACAGCCCCGTCGATGAGAATGGGGACGTGCTCAGTGCCCCTTTTCCTGTAGTCCACAATCATCTCCTTAATCTTGGTTACGTTGAGGGATAGGTTGTTTTTCTGGCACCACCTGGCCAGGTCTCTGACATCCTCCTTATCGGCTGTCTCGTCGTTGTCGGTGAGCAGGCCTATAACTGTTGTCGTCAGCAAACTTAATGATGGTGTTGGAGTCATGCCTGGCCATGCAGTCGTGGGTGAACAGGGAGTACAGGAGGGGACTGAGCACACACCCCTGGGGAGCTCCAGTGTTGAGGATCAGCGTGGCAGATGTGTTGCTACCTACCCTCACCACCTGGGGGCGGCCTGTCAGGAAGTCCAGGATCCAGTTGCAGAGGGAGGTGTTTAGTCCCAGGATCCTTAGCTTGGTGATGAGCTTTGAGGGTACTATGGTGTTGAATGCTGAGCTGTAGTCAATGAACAGCATTCTCACATAGGTGTTCCTTTTGTCCATGTGGGAAAGGGCAGTGTGGAGTGCAATAGAGATTGCATCATCTGTGGATCTGTTTGGGCGGTATGCAAATTGGAGTGGGTCTAGGGTTTTGAAATGATTTATACTTTTACTTTTGATACTTAAGTACATTTTATCAATTACATTTACTTTTGATACTTAAGTATATCTAAAACCAAATAGTTTTAGACTTTTACTCGAGTAGTATTTTACAGGGTGACTTTCACTTTTACTGGAGTCATTTTATAATAACATATGTTAACTTTTACTCAAGTATGACAATTGGGTCCTATTCCCCCCACTGATAACTGGGCAGGAGCACAGAAATAATCCTCAGTTTCATCAGCTGT
Organism: Oncorhynchus masou masou; assembly: GCF_036934945.1. Lineage (NCBI taxonomy): Eukaryota > Metazoa > Chordata > Actinopteri > Salmoniformes > Salmonidae > Oncorhynchus > Oncorhynchus masou. The sequence goes on from NC_088223.1 coordinate 60,029,219, forward strand.
CCGAGTGGCTGGTCTCAGATGATCATGAAGGTGAAGAAGCCGGATGTGGAGGTCCTGGGCTGGCGTGGTTACACATGGTCGGTTGTGTGGCCGATTGGACATACTGCCAAATTCTCTAAAACAATGTTTGAGGTGGCATATGGTAGAGAAATGAACCTTCAATTATTTGGCAACAATTCTGGTGGACATTGCTGCAGTCAGCATGCCAATTGAACACTCCCTCAACAATTGAGACATCTGTGTCACTGTGTTGTGTGACAAAACTGCACATTTTAGAGTGCCTTTTATTGTCCCCAGCACAAGGTGCGTCTGTGTAATTATTGTGCTGTTAATAAAGCTTCTTGATATGCCACACCTGGTCAGGTGGATGGATTATCTTGGCAAATGAGAAATGTTCACTAACAGGGATGTAAACAAATGTGTGCACAAAATTTTAGAGAAATAAGCTTTTTGTGTGATTGCAAAAATTTAGCTCATGAAACATGGGATCAACAATGGTTTATATTTTTTGTTTAGGATAGGATAGGCCAAGGCCTAATATAAAGGCCTGTAACCACTCATACAAATATGGGCCAGATGTCGATACCAGTAAGATAGACTGTACTGTACAAAGCTATAATAAATAGTAGCCTACAATATATTGATTTCCTGTATAGGCCTATAATCCACAACAGCCAGCAGGCATATGAGAATAAATTACACCTCATTACTGTATGATTGAATAGCAGACTAGACATTACATGTTATATTTGCTTCATATTTCTGGGGTTTTATTCAAAATTCAAGAAATATTAGAATTGTGGAATACATAGTGGACTACATTTTGTAGACTTTACCCTTTGCAAAAGTCTTTTTTTTTTAAATGGCGTTTAGTAGGCATTCCCTAATGGAAATTTGTAAGCGTAAATATATCTGGACCGCCAGATAGCTAGTTCCTGCTGTCTGGCCAGCCAGACACCGAGTTCTGACCAGATAGCTAGGTCCGGCCGGCCGGCTGGCCAGGTAGCTAGGTCCTGCCGGCCGGCATGCCGGAAAGCTAGGTCCGGCTGGCTGGCTAGATAGCTAGGTCTGGCTAGGTAAGGGATACACATATTTGATCTTCAGATAATGTTATCCTGTTGCAAAATTACTATTTTTTAGATTCTAAGTGAATTGCTTTGTTAACTTGTTTCAATATTCAAATGTTACATTATGTCACATGACAGGTTGGCAGCTGTATTGTTTGCAATCATTGTTACAAATAATACTCACACAACAATTTAGGGTGATTGCCGGGCCGGAGGCAGAATGAATCAGCTGGATGGGCATTTGATTTCCATAGGGGGAAACGTTTTTTTCACGGGGCCTCTTATTTGTACACTGCACAATAAAAAATAAAAATAAACTAAAACTGCCCCTTCAAGCTAATTCTAATAGTGTAATTAATACATGGGATATTTGCTAAAGCAAAATCAACAATTTGGTTGTGTTTATGATGGTCTTAGGTAACAGTAGAATACCTTTTTTTATGCAAATAACACAAAATAATTTTTATTCGTTTACGTTACTGTAAGATATGTAAAAACAAAAACACAAATTCAAGTGTTCAATACATTTTAGTGCCTTTGTTACAACTATCAAACCGAAAGCATATGTGTTGAAACACCAACCACCAAGACGTATGGTCAGCAAGATGCTCGGTCAAATGATGAAAGCATCAGTAGCCTAAACATCAGTACAGTATAAGCGCCAAGTGTGCTTGATTAACAGTGAAAATCATCACAAAAGTAATAATGGCATTAGAATGAATATAAGTGTCAATATGACAAGACAGAAGTTATTGTCAGATTGTGTCTTCACGCAATGGTATCAGTTGGAGCATGTGCATGTTACAAACAACAAAATCTGGTGAGTGCATTGCTGATGTTGCATTTTTGCTTTATATGTAGGGCCTGCTCTCTCTTTTGAATAAAAGTGTGTGCTAAATGGCGTATATTATCCAGTGATGACATTTTGTGTTTATAATCCTGATAATCCAAACGTTGTCACAGTTTAATTTGTTGGTGGCACAGGCAGTGCGCCTCGGAGGTGTATTGTTTTTAATAATAAAAAAACAAGTGTAACCTTTATTTAACTAGGCAAAGTCAATTAAGAAAAAATATTATTTACAATGATGGCCTACTCCGGCCAAATCACGTCCGGATGTGATACAGCCTGGATAGGTTCAGGCTGAGGCTCAGAATCAGAAATATAATCATCAGAGATATGATTATTAAGTATTCAGACCCCTTCCCCTTTTCCACATTTTGTTACGTTACAGCCTTATTCTAAAATGGCTTTGTTTTTTAATGAATCATCAATCTACACATAATACCCCATAATGACAAAGTGAAAACAGATTTTTTTTAATTTTTGCAAATATATTAAAAATCAAAAAACAGATACCTTATTTACATACTGTTAAGTATTGAGACTTGATGGAAACCTGTTCCAGAGCGCTCAGGACCTCAGACTGGGGCAGAGGTTCACCTTCCAACAGGACAATGACCCTAAATACACATCCAAGACAACGCAGGAGTGGCTTCGGGACAAGTCTCTGAATGTACTTGGGTGGCCCATCCAAAGCCTGGACTTGAACCCGATCGAAAATCTCTGGAGAGACCTGAAAATAGCTGTGCTGCGACACTCCCCATCCAACCTGACAGAGCTTGAGAGGATCTACAGAGAAAAATGGGAGAAACTCCACAAATACATGTGTGCCAAGCTTATAGCGTTATACCCAAGAAGACTCGAGGCTGTAATCGCTGCCAAAGGTGCTTCAGCAAAGTATTGAGTAAAGAGATTGAATACTTAAGTAAATGTGATTTTTTAAAACCTGTTTTTCCTTTGTCATTATGGGGTATTGTGTGTATATTTACGAGGGGAAAAAACAATTTAATCCATTTTAGAAGAAGGCTGTATTGCACTTTGCCTTTAGAAAGTATTCACACCATTTTAATTTTACCACATTTAGTTGTGTTCCAGCCTGTTTTTAAAATGTTGATTTTGTGTCACTGATCTACACACAATTCCCCATAATGTCAAAGTGGAATTTTTGAAATTAACAAACAATTCAAAGCTGAAATGGCTTCAGTCAATAAGTATTCAAATCCTTTGTTATGGCAAGCCTAAATAAATTCAGGAGTAAATATGTGCTTAACAAAGTTGCATGGACTCATTCCATGTTCAATAATAGTGGTTAACATGATTTTTGACTGACTACCCCATATCTGTACCCCACACATACACATATCTGTAAGGTCCCTCAATTGAATATTGTATTTTAAGCACAGATTCAACCACAATGAAAAGGAACGTTTTTGATAGAACATTTAAAAAATAAATGCTGAATATCCCTTTGAGCATGGTGAAGTTATTAATTAGTCTTGGTATGGTGTATCAATACACCCAGTCACTAAAAAGGTACAGGCATCCTTCCTAACTCAGTTGTCGGAAAGGAAGGAAACTGCTAAGGGATTTCACCATGGGGTCAATGGCGATTTTAAAACAGTTACAGAGTTTAATAGTTGCGATATGATAACTGAGGATGGATCAACAACATTGTTGTTACTCCACAATACTAACCTAAATGACAGAGGGGAAAGGAAGCCTTTACAGAATGAAAATATTCCAAAACATGCATCCTGTTTGCAACAAGGCACTTAAGTAATACTGCAAAAAATGTGGCAAAGAAATGAACTTTTTGTCCTGAATACAAAGCGTTCTGTTTGGGGCAAATCCAACACACATCACTGAGTACCACTTCATATTTTCAAGCATAGTGGTGGCTACATCATGTTATGGGTAGGCTTGTCATCGGTAAGGACTAGGGAGTTTTTTAGGATAAAAATAAACAGCTATAAGCACAGGCAAAATCCTAGAGGAAAACCTGTTTGTCTGCTTTTCAACAGACACAAATTCACCTTTCAGCGGGATAATAACCTAAAACACAAGGCCAAATCTACACTGCAGTTGCATACCAAGAAGACATTGAATGTTATAGTTACAGTTTTGACTTAAATCAGCTAGAAAATCTATGACAATTCAGGTGTGCAAAGCTCTTAGAGACTTATCCAAAAAGACACTGATATAATCACCATCAAAGGTGCTTCTACAAAGTATTGCTTCAATGGTGTGAATACTTTTGCAAATTAGATATTTAATTTTCAATACATTTGCTAACATTTCTAAAAACATGTTTTCACTTTGTCATTATGGGGTATTGTGTGTAGATGGGTGAGAAACAATCTATTTAATCAATTTTAAATTCAGGCTGTACACAAAAAATGTGGAACAAGTCAAGGGGTACGAATACTTTCTGAAGGCACACTATATTTACATTCCAGATTCTGACATTTCTCATTCTAATATTTCTGTATTTCTTTATTCCTTTCTTTTTATTTTAGGGATTTGTATGTATTGTTTTTTATTTTTTTTATTTAACTAGGCAAGTCAGTTAAGAACAAATTCTTATTTACAATGACGGCCTACCCCAGCTAAACCCGGACGACGCCGGGCCAATTGTGCGCCGCCCTATGGGACTCCCAATCACAGCCGGATGTGATTCAGCCTGGTATTACTGTACCGTAGGAGCTAAGAACATAAGCATTTCACTACACCCATGATAACATCTGCAAAATATGTGTACGTGACCAATAGAATTTCATTAATTTATAACCACATCATAACAATTTTCCTATGATTTGTGAGACTTGTGCACTCAACTCAATATACTATATTAATAGAGGGTCAAGACGTTCTGTCTGTGATGCCATTAAGTTGTGTTGCGGGGTAGGGTGGGTGCAATAAACAGGTGTCATGTGTGTTTTTCGGTTGTGACGCAATAGGGCTCAAAGCAATCATAGAGTATAGTCTATGATCTATACATTTGGTCCCAGAACATGAATTGTGAGTTTGGTCATCATTGCTATGTTCTTTTGTTGTGTAGACGTTTGAAGGATTTCGAGAGGAAGACAAACCAAAGAGCTTATGGCCAGCACCCTCTGCAGACATGAGCTGGATCCTTGCCCAGATCAAGCACTTTGCACTAGAGGCTGCGTCAGTTAACACATCCATTGGTATTGTAATGGTTATGTCAACTCGACAAACTGCATCAGAATGTATTTAACAAATAGTAATTGTATTGAAATGGAAAAGCTCCAGGCCCTCATTGATCTTTTTCCTACATAGTGAAATACTAATATATGAATTGATGGAGGATGGAGTCATGGTTCCAACCATTGTACAGCTGGAGTCACTTGGTGTTGACCCCTCAGGTTAGACTGGGATTAGGTTGTTTTCCCCCAATAAAGTTCTTCAAATAAATCTGTGTAAATTCTATGATTAATTTATTGATGAATGGATGTTGTAGTAATACTGGGGTCATGTCAAAAATAGTGTAAGCCGTCGTCCTGCATTTCTGGCTGCCCCTCCTGAAGGCTCTCAACTCTCAGCTCTTTATTCACCTCCTCCTGGAGAAACTGTTTGTGGAGCTGCAGCAGCTCTCTGAAGAAGTCCAGAAACACAGACCCTTCTATATTGCTGGGTGGATCTCTGAGGTCATTCTCTGCAACACCAACTGTACAATGTTCTACCCCAATAATAAACTCCATTTAAAGATAAAACAGTGCCAGATTTACCTGATAACATTATGAATCAAAAAGCCAAAGGAATGCCAGACTGGAGGACAAGATCTTCATGAATCGTATTCAGCTGAGGTGGCAGCAACTCCTTGCAGCATGTCTGAATGCTCCGTGTAGCAATGCCTCACCTGCTCCAGCTGCAACTGACTTAATTATGTACACACATCACTTATTGTATTCTCTATTGCTCTGTACCAGCTTATGAAAAATATTTTCTGCCATTATGTTTGAAAATTACTTACGGTTTGAACTTTTGGTATCCTGGTGGACATGGAGCACCGGGTCTGACCCATGCAAGGCCCAGCCAGAGGATGGAGGACGTCCAAGAGTACCTGAGCCCATTTGTCTGGGCCGAGAGGGCCGCGGAACTCAGGGGTTCTCCCTGGCAACTTTGCACAGGTTAGTTCAGTTGTCATGCCAATTTGCAGAACATGAATGTGATTGGATATTCTGATTCCATGTTATTTCATTATATCTAAACAGGATTGTATTGATAAGCAATAATCAACTTACAATGCATTTTGTGTTCTCGCCTCTTTAGACAAAGTCCAGTGAAAGAACACTTGGGAAAGTCCCAGGCCAGTCAGAGGACTCTTCCTGCCTGATGGTGAATAACCTCTCTACCATGACCGTGTTTGACCATCAGGTGGAGATGGAGATTACCAGTCAGCACAATGCACATGCAGGCTAAGAAACAACAAAAAAATAATCAGTTATACTCTAATAAATCATTTGGCTTCCATAGAAATATAAATAGAAATATAGACGGGTTGGTTGTTTAACAACAAAAACATTGCGTGCGCAACCATGGGGCAAAACAGATTAGGTTGGCTCGCTTACATTGTTGACAACATGTTAGCTCTATTTAGTCTCCACCGTTTATTGAAAACAAATACATTTGCACAATGACCACTTGTCTCTCAAATACATCGTTATGGTTGTTGGTTCGCTAGCTGGCGAATTTTAACATTGACATGAAATTCCTCAAAACAAGACATGGTAATAATAAGATGAAACGAGTCACTTACGATTGCACACATTGCAGTTTTTTTAAATCAATCTGGCCAGTCAAATCACAACCAGCCTACCTCTGCCCCATGGAAGCACGCACATCGTTTGTGACGTTTTCAGCCAACCCATCTATGAGTAAGCAATAGATCAATGCAAACATAAGGTTCCCCTCATCGCTTTTATGCCACTAATATGTATCAGAATTACAATTGACAAATTCTTGTGAATTATATTCAGTCAGAATACTTTCAAAAAAAATCCAGTGGTATATAAATCAAAGTGAATTTGTCATAAGCACAGGATACAGAGTAGTGTACACAGTAAAATATTTTGCAGACATGAGCTGGATACTTGCAAGCTCTCCTCAGTGACTATACAATGGTGACTATTTTCAGCAGCCATCCTGCACCCCTCTGCTGGCCCTTGGATGAGGGACTGCTGTAGAATATCAAAATGCTGTTTAAAAAATGTGACAGCTGAAATGCTTGACAAGATGGAATGCTTGATAGGGCCAACAAAATAACACCGTATAAACATAGTTTTGCTTTATTTGAGGAAACAAACACACTTGGTCATAGAGACTTACATTTTGTTTGAGCCAACAGACCCAAAGAGTTCAGTGTTTTTGTCTTTTTGTAATTGTTTTCTTACTTAAAACAATTTAAAAACAATGCGTTTCATTCAACATAGAATAGAACAAACTACTGCAGCTCATAACACATGACCTAGTTGTCAACTCACTCTTATAACCCTTTTACATTGCAAAACCACAATACAAGACAGTTCAATTTAGCTTTAGGACATGAGACCTGAACTAATTCACAATTCTGACTTTGTAAGCGCATTTATCATTTATAGTAATAGCACACATTAATAATATTGTTTCTGAAGTAATTTGTAGTAAATCTCATAGTACCTGAGAATTGCTATTGTGGTGTATAAGATAATTTACAATGTCAGGTGAGCTGGTCTATTTAGAACATTGATTCAAGGTTAATCTACACATTGACAATTATTTGTAGCATTTCAACCCTCTGCTGTGTTCAATTCAAACAATAAAATCAACCGCAAGCCTAGTTGCTGAGACCACCAATATGAAGATAGAGTGAAATCAGTCATCACAAACATAGGCCTATCTTTTAAATTCAAATGTAATTACAACTGCTCAGGGCTAAAATAACATTTCTCATTTGAAACATATTATAACTAAAACAAATATAATCTCACATGCTTTAAAATACTTAAGGCTAGATCAAGTGCCATTTGTGAGTGACAAATTTACCAAAGTAAACTATAAATCAATAAAGATATAATCTTGTTACCAAATAAAAGAGGGTTATTCATCAAATCCCTTTTCACACGTTTTACCCTTGTCGAATCAGAGGTAATACAGATTACATGTCTCAAATACTCACTTAATCATACTGACACACAGTCACTTGACTTTGTGTCAGTAGACTAAGAGTTGAATATATTATTATCTGGGTAAAATCCTTTTTTCTTTATAGAACTTAATAAATAACCCCCGAAGTTTCGTAACCCAAGCAATTATGACTGGCATTTCAATCTATTCAGTTTTCTGTGAAGCAACTAAAATGTTTTTCAATGTCTACATGTCAATACATTTAAATACAGATGGTATCAATGCAGGAAAAGAGCAGAAAATATATATTTTTTTATCAAGCTGCTTGGGTTACAACACAGCAAAAAACTAATGCAACAAGTTTAAAAGCACATTAAAACGGTACATTGAGTGGTAATTTTAGTATACACAGAGAGAGAGAGAGAGAGGACACTATGCTTACAGCTACACACAGGGTATCTGTGCACTTCTATGTAGCACGTAAGTGTCCCTGTAAATAAACTACTGTGCCCAGTAAGAAATAATACATACCAATGGGCTACTCCCAGTGACACATAGTGTCACAAACATTATGGTATTGTATTTTTTTCTTCTTAAATAAAACAATTTTTTATAATATACATTTCATAAATATATTTTACAATCAAGAAATAGATACAATTTGTATCAACAAACAAATGTCATTTCTAGACATTTTAGGCTTTGTCGTTTGCGGCACTTCAAAAGGCGAGGGTGGGGGGGCTTTCTGCTATCATCAAAAGTATGAAACATGCACATACCATGTCAAAATAAACTAAATACTAATGTGCATTGGATATGGCCCAAGACCTTGATTTCAGATCATGATATTTTACTCACTGAGAAAAGAAACATGATTCCGTGACAGATTACATTATAACCAACAAATTTCACATTTCAGTAGTCTATTCCCACTTTTATGTCACTTAGTGTAAGTGGTGGGGGGGGGTCTTTATTACTCTACCATTATGAAGCCTTTCAAACTCGAGGGAAAATAGTGAGGGGAAAGGTAGGCACGCAAACTGTAAGCCAAATGCCAGAAACAACCCTGACGGCAGCCTCGCTTTCTGAGTGTTTCACAGGAAGAAACATTTAGGCAGTGTGTCACACCTTCTCATGAAGAGACAAGAGGCCCAACATGGCCTGCTCTTAGTTCATGAAAAAACAAACTCAACAAAGCCCGAAAAATATTTTGGGCAAATAACATTCAGAGATGTTTTCATTTTCTTTACATGTGTTCATTTACATGGCTTGTCTCTCAGCATAAATAAGGAAATGGATGCTTTTCTTCAAAGCATTTTGCAGATGAGACTTCACCAGTTCCTTAGTAATTACAAATATAAGTCACGTTAAACACTGGATGTGCCATCAAGTCACATGCCAGGTCCCAAGGTGCAAGACAAGGATATATACATGCCCAAAAATGTTCCCAATCATTTCCATGTAACAGTTACATTAAGGTAACTAATCAACACAGCCAGCCATACATCAACGGTTAAGTCTTACAACACTGATGTGATGTTACACTACTACCCAATCAATTGTCTGCATCAAAACTACGATCGCTTTATAATGACAAGGTTAATTCTCAATTTTTGGCATTATTTCAGCAGCTTTGAAATGTCTTTTAAATGGCTTTCATGTGTTTTATATGTGCACAGATGTTTTAAGTATAATCTTTCCCAGTTGTAGTTTGGCTTGCTTATGTACGTGCACTCGCAAGCTCTACCAAAATAGTAGCTTTGTAAAGTGAGATTGAGAAAATATATATAATTCTAAATACTTAGTGCTTAACATTTAAAACGCAAAGGAGACTGAACTCAACTACATTAGGATATTAATTGAAACCCGTTAAACAATGACTGGAGGCAGTGAGGTCATTCAGATATAAGGCCATTAAACGTGAAAGTTCATGCTCTGAGGTATGCTTGCACTCACTTCCCTCTGTCTTTTACCCCAAAATAATAATTGCACAATAAACAAAAAAGTCACATAGTATTTACAGCAATGGCAGATATGCACAATATGATTTACGTATAGTGAAATAATTCTGCTCTGTATTAAAATGGATGACTTCGTTCAAATTCAATATCTTACCATCAGTCAAAGTTTTCGCTTACATTAGTGAATTTCATAAGGACAAATTGTTTGGATGACAATCAAATAACTTACTTCAAAGAGTACTAATACTATTCAGACAATTGTAGATTCAAAAATAAAATTAAAATACTCAATGGCAAGACCTCAGCTTCGTGACAATGACGGCAGCGAGTTGTTGTGGGTCCGTCAGGTGAGGGTTTTTCTCCATGACAGAGTGCACCACGAAAGATGGGAAGATGTTGCAGAGGTTGCGGTATGTTTGGTACAGGTGCTCTGGGATGACATGGCGCTCCTGGTGCTCGGCTTGAGGCGGGTTCTCCCACGGAGACCTCCAGATCTGCTCCATCTTGTCAGGCATGCTGCGGACCATCACCCGCTCACAACACGGCTGCATCAGGCTGTTACTCAGGGGGTACGAATGGTATCCATAGGACTCACTGCCGCAGGGCAGCGGGTCCCAGCTAGCATGCTGCTCGCGGCACAGTGGGGGTCTGCGCTGCCTCATGGGGTTACTCTCGTACAGCCTGGAGTCTGAGATGCTGTCCATACGTGTCATGCCCAGGGAGCGTCCCGGCTGCGAGGACTGTGACGGGAGGACATTCTGAGGTAAGGGGTAGTCCCCTGGGCAGCTGGACCGGGCCCCAACAACAGGGTGCTGGACATGCGGTGCCAGGTGGGATATGGACTGCTTCCTGCATGGACCTTGCTTGGGCTCCTCATGGCCATAGCTCTGCACCCGGGTCAGGGCCTCGTGGTGGAACCCCCCATGGGAGGAGGCCTGGAGTCTGCTCTGTGCTGGAGACTGCTGTCCCTTCATGCTCTCATCCAGGCTACTGTCCACTGAGCTCATGTATAATTCCCCATAAGAGGAAAAGGAGTCACTGTTAGAGTGGCTGAGGCAGGGCTCAGGGCAATGCTGGCTGGGATTTCTCAGATAAATCCCGTGCTCATGCTCCATGCTACAAAAGCTGTCCACGTTGTGCATGCTGCTCATGCTCATGTTAGAAAAATCACTAAGCATAGAGTAGTATCCGTGGTCCGTGCTCACAGAATCGTACTTAGGAAACTGTTCACTGTAAGTGACAGAAGCGCCATGGCTGTTGGTGACTAGGATGGGTGGATGTGGGTACTGTACACTAGACATGTGCTCCAGAGAGCTGTGGGTGAACTGGAGGGAGCCGGGTACTGGGCTGCTGGCTGATCGTGTGTTCAAGGCACCAGCCGCATGGCTCTTTGCAGGCTGCATGGTGGGCACGCTGAGGGCAGACACAAGGGAAGGCACAGAATTTGCCTCAGGCTTACGGACAGCGGACAGTCTCTCCTCTGGCTCACAGGCGACTGAGCGGATGCTGGGGTCGGACTGGCGCTTCGGGGTCACTCGTTTAGCCTCAGAGCCACTCTCCCCCTTAGCTGTGGCGAGTCCAGTGCCACACTTGGCCAGGGCCCCCTCGCTCATTGTCTTCACAGCAGACAACTTGGCAAATGCCCTCAGTTCATCAGCCACTGACCGTTGGGGCTGGTTTGCACGCTCTGGATGGTAGTACTTGCACTTATGTCCATAAGTGCATTTTTTCCCTGTTTAAGGTGATATAAAACAGAGCACAAATTAAACAATATATACATCAGCTATTAAACCACAAAAATACAATATAATTATTTGTTGAGACAACTTACCATATGGACAGGGTTGCTTTTTGTGCTCTGGAACAACAGGACGCTTGCGGAGAAAATTCTCTAAACTTGGACCGTGTCTTCCCAAAGGGTCATCAGGTGGCATGAATCTAAAACATAAAACGGGAATATGCTTAGTTATTGTGTAGTTAATTACACTCATTGCCCAAGTAACTAAGGCCTTTGATGACTTACTTATCATTGACAAACGAGTACATCAGCAGCCGCTCCTCTATGAACTTCTTCCACTCCGGCTTCTCATTCTGTAAGTCCCTGTAGTTGTCATTTGACACAATTATGCCATCAGAGTCACAGGCCAGTTTCACTATAAAGCGATCATCATAGCACACCACTCTCCTCCCTTGGACTCTTCTAGATGGGGTGAACACTAGGATCTTTTCTTTCTCCAGCTTCCGCAAAATGTCTTGGTCTGTGAAATGAAAGTTAAAACATCAGTCAAGAACAGCAGTGTACAAATTGTTACACAGAACTCTGTAGGCCTATGTACCTGTGGTTTACACATTGAGATTTTCATATGCATTACATTTGTAAACAAACAAATTAATTGCAGTCCAACATAATCCAAACTCAAATAATTGTTCATTTAAGATGATCTATTTAAAATGGTAACAATAATTTCTCACTGTTGGTGCTTTTTTTGCACTGGAAAATTGAGCTCAATGTTCACACACATCGATAAAACAAACACACCCACCCTCCCCCCAAAACATAGACAACCTTTTTAGAAAATATCTCAGGCTTGTACATCTAAATGTGGCTAATTGAAGTAGAGTTTTAGTACCTGTAATGGGGGCGTCAGGTCTCGACTGCTCTTTCCTCCAGGCAGGAACAAACACTGTGATGTCTTTGTGCCCTTTCTCCACAAACCAATCAACAGCCAATTGGATACCAAGGCAAGAGAAAACCTCTTTGTTTCCATGGCTACAAAACAAAACAACCACATAGTAAAAAAGTCTGCTTGTAAAGGTAATTCAAGTACAGTCTTTCAAAAACAGATGGTTCAGAACACATTTTGCACGAGGTAAGGTACAAAATGAGACTTACCTCATTGCCACATTTGATCCATCAATGACAATAGGCCTGAGATTATCATAAGGATCCACGGAATCATCTTCAAGTGACACCTCCGGACTGACAGCCTCTTTGACACAGGGGCCTCCACGGGAGACCAACGTGCCTGTGTTACTGCTGGCTTGAACTTCCAGTTCACCTTTATTACCAAGCCTCACAAGCTCAGCCAGAATATCATTGATGAGGGCAGCAGCCCCTAACTTGTTCAGCACCGTCTCCACCTGTTCACCTGAGTATCCCAGCTTCAAGGCAAACTCCATCTTGGTTTGGTACACTTTGTCACTGGCCTGTTTGAGGACTGCGGCGGCCTTGGTGTCGTCAGGGCGGAGCTCTGGTAGAGTACTGCTCTGGGAGAAGCTAGGCCGGTCCAGGCATGGAGAGCGACAGAGCTGACGGTGAGGCTTGGTGGCACTGAAGAGCTCCGTCCTCTTACAGCTGCCGCTGTTCACTTGTAGCTGATGCTCTGACTCACTCTCTGAGCTGTTCCCCTCCTCTGACTCCCCACTGGGCTGCTGGGCCTCAGTCAGCTCAGAAGCCTCTTCCCTGCAAGGGTGTTTCTCCATTTTGATCTTCTCCACCATCGACCATGCCGTCATCACGTTCCTCTCGCCACCGGAGATGTCCACCACATGCTCCCTCACCTCCACCACAGCCTGAGAGTCATACTCGATGACTGGCTTCAGCGCAACCAGCTGTTTGTGTTGAGCCAACGTTAGATGCTCTCTCTTTCGGTGAGCTGGCGAAGTTAAGGAAACGATGTAATCCTGGAAAAAAACAAAGGGTGATTGTCGATAAAAACGCCAAACTGGCCAAATGTCATCCCTGCCTACATGTAAAAAAATTCAATGCATGTCTAATAGGGTTGGGAATTGCCAGGGACCTCATAATATAATATTATCACTATACTTAGGTGCCAATGCGATATGTATTGCGATTCCATATGCATTGCGATTCCGTCCTGTGATTTGAATTTCAAAACATATTCCTCACTATATGTCTGCTGCAGAGACAAGAGAGAGCATTATAGTTTATCAGTCATGGAAATAAGTGTTGAAAACATGATGGCTCACCATTTAAAAAGAAGATCGAGAACAAGATATAGAATGACAAATACAATAGTTTTGTCCCAGGTACAGCTGACTAGCGCTAGCTAACATTACCTAGCCAAAATGTGGAGTCAAAGTATCGAAACAATATCATCCAAAATAATATTGGTGATATGTAATCGTATTGATTTTCCCCCCATCACTAATGTCTAATGCATGTGTAAATGTTAAGAAAGAGCTGGGATGATAAAACGAAAAATTGACATCACCTTCCTCTTTACCAAAGCATATATTGCGCAGGTAGGCTACACAACGTTCCTGCAGATTTTTGGGTTCTAAAACCCTTATCTGGTGAACAGTAATGTCTATTATCCTGATTCTTGCAATGAAAGTATCTGCAAAGTAGGGCTACCTGTTTTACTGCCAGCACTCACTCCCTCTCTCCACTGTGAGTTTAGGACTGAACAAAGACACAGGAGAAGTTGTAGAACTGTATAATGAGCATCATTACATGTCCTCCTTTTTGTAAAGACACTTAAATCAAGACACCTTTTAAGAACTAGAGATAAAAATGTTTTTACAGGGCAGATACATTGGGCTCCCAGGTGGCGCAGCGGTCTAAGGCACTGCATATCAGTGCTAGAGGCATCACTACAGACACAGCCTGGATTCGAACCAGGGTATCACAACCGGCCGTGATTGGGAGTCCCATAGGGCGGGGCACAATTGGCCCAGAGTCATCCGGGTTTGGCCGGTGTAGGCCATCATTGTAAATAAGAATGTGTTCTTAACTGACTTGCCTAGTTGAATAAAATGTTCAATAAAAAAATAAAAAGTGCAATATGCAGAAATCGCTCCACCATTTCTTGGTTGCTAAAATTCTAATATTTTGACTAATTTCATTTTGTGACAAAACAAGCAAGTACCACTGTGAAATATATTTTCAATAACCAAAAATATTGTATTTTCAACTGTTTGAAGCTGGTGTACAAAACCCAAAGTAAAATATGCAAAAACTAAACTTAATGGAAGCATAGAAATAGCACACATAAAACAGATCTACCACTTCTTAAACTCACTTTCAATGAGAATGACATATCTATAACTCACATTTCTATGTGAATTTGGTCAGGTCGCCCAAAAAGGTTCATATATTGCAGCTTTAACCAATTTATTTTTCCAGGAGCTCTTTTCTTTTCAGAAGCCAGGGTAGACTACCTGAAACTCTGTGGTAGGGGGTTATTCTGGCCCTCGTGTCTCTATAAATTAATCCTCAAAGGAGGTCTTATGATGCAACCAGAACTTGTGGTCGTGGGGTTGTCTGGTAGGACGCTCTGTGGGATGACATGTAGCCGAGACCTGTTTCTTCTAAGGCTGCCTGTTGGCATCGCGATGTTGTAGGATTTTAGAGTCTGCCAAGCTGCTGACCATGCCAATGCTGGGGACGTTCTTGATACAGACTGGTTTGGCACAAACAAGGTTTGGTGGTTCCTGCGCTCTCCGTCGTCTGTTGAACCAGGCGGCTTGTTTGTCCTTCATATCCCTATCCTTCCTCTCAAAGGACTTGAGGTCTGGCCACTCAGGTTTGAATTGAGATGGACTGACTGGCAAAAGAGTTCTGATGTTGCGCCACATCAGCAGCTGAGCAGGTGACGCACCATGAGCCAGAGAGGTGGCATGGTATGCCATGATCTGACAGCTCATGATCCATTATGTCTACTACCAGTCTGCCTCTGATCATCGCCTCTTGTAGTATCCCCCCATACTGGCAGTGCTCTGCTAGTTTATGAACTGCAGTGATAAATGTCTCAGCTGACTCACCTGGCTCGACGCCATGTGTTGAATCTAGCCCTCTCATAGATTGTGTTTGCACACAAAATTATTCTCAAAAGCATCTGACTTTCATGAAGATCTTTTTGTCTTCACTAGTTAAGGCTAACGTTGAGAGAACCTTTTTTCAGGTGAACTTTTTCAGTTGCTAGCTTAGCTGTTATTGTCAGCTGCTCCCAGGGGAGAATGACTGCCCCCTCTCATTGACGCCATTGAAGTTCAAGGCTGACCGAGTTACTGCAGGCATTGTTTGTAGAAAACAGGATCCCAGTTATAGTGAATAGAAAAATTGCATTATTTGTGGTCAATCTTCATGTCGAAACACATTTTTGAAGACAATCCTGGTAACAATAATTGCTTTAAAAATACACCAGATGTAGGTCCTTGAACCAATTATATTAAAAGTGCACAGGGAAAACATTAAGGATAATTTAGTTGCTAATGGCAGTAAACCGGTCAGCCTTCAACTTGAGTTACTCAATGCAAGGGGGCAGCACTGAGCCAGCCTGCAACGTTACTTCCTGGAGTAGCTCAAACTGCGCACGTTTGGTCACCATGAGACGCCATCTTAACCAACTTAATTTGCACTATTGAGTCTTTGCATATTTATATATGAATGGTACCACATGATCGATGGCTTTGTTAATTCATTCATACATACACACAGTACCAGTCAAACATTTGGACACATACTCATTCAAGGATTTATCTAGATTTTTTAAAACTATTTTCTACATTGTAGAATAATAGTGGAGACATCAAAACTATGAAACAACACATGTAACCATGTACTAACCCCAAAAACTGTTAAGCAAATCAAAATATATTTTAGATTCTTCAAAGTAGCCACCCTTTGCCTTGATGACAGCTTTGCACACTCTTGGCATTCTCTCAATCAGCTTCATGTGGAATGCTTTTCCAACGGTCTTGAAGGAGTTCCCACATACGCTGAGCACTGTTGGCTGCTTTTCCTTCACTCTGTAGTCCAACTCATCCCAAAAATCTCAAAATCAGACTGAAGGACAGACTTCCACCAGTCTAATGGCCATTGCTTGTGTTTCTTGGCCCAAGCAAGTCTTTTTATTGGTGTCCTTTAGTAGTGGTTTCTTTGCAGCAATTCAACCATGAAGGCCTGATTCACACAGTCTCCTCTGAACAGTTCCTGTTGAGATGTGTTTGTTAATTGAACTCCGAAGCCTTTATTTGGGCTGCAATTTCTGAGACTGGTAACTCAAATGAATTTATCCTCTGTAGCAGAGGTAACCCTGTCCTCATGAGAGCCAGTTTAATCATAGCGCATGATGGCTTTTGCAACGTACTTGAAGAAACTTTAAAAAGTTATTGAAAATGTTTTGCATTGCCTGGCCAGGTCTCAAAGTAATGATGGACTGTCATTCCTCTTTGCTTATTTGAGCGGTTCTTGACATAAAATGGACTTTTACCAAATAGGGCTATCTTCTGCATACCACAACTGATTGTCTCAAATGCATTAAGGAAAGAAATATCACAAATGAACTTAACAAGGCACACCTGTTAATTGAATCAAATCAAAAACGGTATTTGTCATATGCGCCGAATACAACAGACCTTACAGTGAAATGCTTACTTACATCCCTTAACCAACAATGCAGTTTTAAGAAAAATATGTGTCAAATAAAACACAGACAAGTAAAAATGTTTAATTAACAAATAGTTAGAGAGCAGAAGTAAAATAACAGTAGCGAGGCTATATACAGGGGGTACCGGTACAGAGTCCATGTGCAGGGGCATAAGTTAGTCGAGGTAATATGTACATGTACGTAGAATAAAGTGACTATGCATAGATAACCAGAGAATAGCAACGCAAACAGTCCATTTGATTAGCCGTTCAAGCTTGGAGGTAGAAACTGTTAAGAAGTCTTTTGGACCGAGACTTGGCGCTCCGGTACCGCTTGCTGTGCGGTAGCGAAAAGAACAGTCTATGACTAGGGTGGCTGGAGTCTTTGACAATTTTTAGGGCCTTCCTCTGACACTGCCTGGTATAGTCCTTGATGGCAGGAAGCTTGGCCCCAGTGATGTACTGGGCCGAACGCCCTACCCTCTGTAGTGCCTTGCGGTCAGAGGCCGAGTAGTTGCCATACCAGGTAATAAATGCATTCCAGGTGACTACCTCATGAAGCTGGTTGAGAGAATGCCAAGAGTGTGCAAAGCTGTCATCAAGGCAAAGGATGGTTACTTTGAAGAATCTCAAATATAATAATATATTTTGATTTGTTTAACACTTATGGTTATTCAAATCAAATTTTATTTGTCACATATACATGGTTAGCAGATGTTAATGCGAGTGTAGCGAAATGCTTGTGCTTCTAGTTCCGACAATGCAGTAATAACCAACAAGTAATCTAACTAACAATTCCTAAACTACAGTCTTATACACAGTGTAAGGGGATAAAGAATATGTACATAAGGATATATGAATGCGTGATGGTACAGAGCAGCATAGGCAAGATACAGTAGATGGTATTGAGTACAGTATATACATATGAGATGAGTATGTATGTAAACAAAGTGGCATAGTTAAAGTGGCTAGTGATACATGTATTACATAAGGATGCAGTCGATGATATAGAGTACAGTATATACGTATGCATATGAGATGAATAATGTAGGGTATGTAACATTATATAAGGTAGCATTGTTTAAAGTGGCTAGTGATATATTTACATCATTTCCCATCAATTCCCATTATTAAAGTGGCTGGAGTTGAGTCAGTGTCAGTGTGTTGGCAGCAGCCACTCAATGTTAGTGGTGGCTGTTTAACAGTCGGATGGCCTTGAGATAGAAGCTGTTTTTCAGTCTCTCGGTCCCAGCTTTGATGCACCTGTACTGACCTCGCCTTCTGGATGATAGCGGGGTGAACAGGCAGTGGCTCGGGTGGTTGATGTCCTTGATGATCTTTATGGCCTTCCTGTAACATCGGGTGGTGTAGGTGTCCTGGAGGGCAGGTAGTTTGCCCCGGTGATGCGTTGTGCAGACCTCACTACCCTCTGGAGAGCCTTACGGTTGAGGGCGGAGCAGTTGCCGTACCAGGCGGTGATACAGCCCGCCAGAATGCTCTCGATTGTGCATCTGTAGAAGTTTGTGAGTGCTTTTGGTGACAAGCCGAATTTCTTCAGCCTCCTGAGGTTGAAGAGGCGCTGCTGCGCCTTCTTCACGATGCTGTCTGTGTGAGTGGACCAATTCAGTTTGTCTGTGATGTGTATGCCGAGGAACTTAAAACTTGCTACTCTCTCCACTACTGTTCCATCGATGTGGATAGGGGGGTGTTCCCTCTGCTGTTTCCTGAAGTCCACAATCATCTCCTTAGTTTTGTTGACGTTGAGTGTGAGGTTATTTTCCTGACACCACACTCCGAGGGCCCTCACCTCCTCCCTGTAGGCCGTCTCGTCATTGTTGGTAATCAAGCCTACCACTGTTGTGTCGTCCGCAAACTTGATGATTGAGTTGGAGGCGTGCGTGGCCACGCAGTCGTGGGTGAACAGGGAGTACAGGAGAGGGCTCAGAACGCACCCTTGTGGGGCCCCAGTGTTGAGGATCAGCGGGGAGGAGATGTTGTTACCTACCCTCACCACCTGGGGGCGGCCCGTCAGGAAGTCCAGTACCCAGTTGCACAGGGCGGGGTCGAGACCCAGGGTCTCGAGCTTGATGCCGAGCTTGGAGGGTACTATGGTGTTGAATGCCGAGCTGTAGTCGATGAACAGCATTCTCACATAGGTATTCCTCTTGTCCAGATGGGTTAGGGCAGTGTGCAGTGTGGTTGAGATTGCATCGTCTGTGGACCTATTTGGGCGGTAAGCAAATTGGAGTGGGTCTAGGGTGTCATGTAGGGTGGAGGTGATATGGTCCTTGACTAGTCTCTCAAAGCACTTCATGATGACGGAAGTGAGTGCTACGGGGCGGTAGTCGTTTAGCTCAGTTAGCTTTCTTGGGAACAGGAACAATGGTGGCCCTCTTGAAGCATGTGGGAACAGCAGACTGGTATAGGGATTGATTGAATATGTCCGTAAACACACCAGCCAGCTGGTCTGCGCATGCTCTGAGGGCGCGGCTGGGGATGCCGTCTGGGCCTGCAGCCTTGCGAGGGTTAACACGTTTAAATGTTTTACTCACCTCGGCTGCAGTGAAGGAGAGTCCGCATGTTTCCGTTGCAGGCCGTGTCAGTGGCACTGTATTGTCCTCAAAGCGGGCAAAAAAGTTATTTAGTCTGCCTGGGAGCAAGACATCCTGGTCCGTGACTGGGCTGGATTTCTTCCTGTAGTCCGTGATTGACTGTAGACCCTGCCACATGCCTCTTGTGTCTGAGCCGTTGAATTGAGATTCTACTTTGTCTCTGTACTGACGCTTAGCTTGTTTGATAGCCTTACGGAGGGAATAGCTGCACTGTTTGTATTCAGTCATGTTTCCAGACACCTTGCCCTGATTGAAAGCAGTGGTTCGCGCTTTCAGTTTCACGCGAATGCTGCCATCAATCCACGGTTTCTGGTTAGGGAATGTTTTAATCGTTGCTATGGGAACGACATCTTCAACACACGTTCTAATGAACTCGCACACCGAATCAGCGTATTCGTCAATGTTGTTATCTGACGCAATACGAAACATGAACTACTTATTACATGATTACATGTGTTATTTCATAGTTTTGATGTCTTCAATAGTATTCTACAATGTAGAAACTATTAAAAATAAAGAAAAACCTGAAAAAACCTGAATGACTAGATGTGTCCAAACTTTTGACTGGTACTGTACGTACATTGATGACGACTTCAAAATGCACATCAGAATGAAAAGGGGCACCTTCCAAACCCTCTGCGAGGAAACAGCTACCCAAATAACCAACAAGGCAGTCTGTTTGACATTCAATCTCGCAGACAAGCAGCTCATGATCGTGCTGTGGTTACTAGGAAATCAGTACTCATTCAGGTGAGTATTGTTGTGCCATTTTAAAATAATCATGAATGTGGCAGAGGCTCCCGAGTGGCGCAGCTGTCTAAGGCACTGCATCTCAATGCTAAAGGCATCACTACAGACCCTGGTTCGATCCCGGGCTGTATCACAAGGCGCACAATTGGCCCAGTGTTGTCCGGGTTAGGGGAGGGTTTGGCCAGGGTAGGCAGTCATTGTAAAATAAGAACTTGTTCTTAACTGACTTGCCTAGTTAAATAAAGGTTTGATATAAAAAGGTACAGAACTTGACAAAGTTGTCAATCTACAGTACCACACCATTGATAAGCAACATCATAACAAGCCAATTCCATCACAGCTAGTCCATACACGTGCGCAGACCAACAACATCAAATGTCGGTCTAATTGTAAGTCGGAAGTTTACATATACCGTAGCCAAATACATTTCAACTCAGTTTTTCACAATTCCTGACATTTAATCCTAGTAAAAATTCCCTGTCATAGGTCAGTTAGGATCACCACTTTATTTTAAGAATGAGAAATGTCAGAATAATAATAGAGTATGATTTTTTTCTGCTTTTATGGGTCAGATGTTTGCATACACTCAATTAGTATTTGGTAGCATTGCATTTAAATTGTTGAACTTGGGTCAAACGTTTCAGGTAGCCTTCCACAAGCGTCCCACAATAAATTGGGGGAATTTTGTCCCAATCCTCCAGACAGAGCTGGTATAACTGAGTCAGGTTTGTAGGCCTCCTTGCTTGCACACGCTTTTTCAGTTCTGCACACAAATGTTCAATATGATTGAGGTCAGGGCTTTGTGATGGCCACTCCAATACCTTGACTTTGTCCTTAAGCCATTTTGCCACAACTTTGAAAATATGCTTGGGATCATTATCCATTTGGAAGACCCATTTGCGACCAAGCTTTAACTTCTTGACTGATGTCTTGAGATGTTGCTTCAACATATCCCCATAATTTTCCTCCCGCATGATACCATCCATTTTGTGAAGTGCACCAGTCCCTCCTGCAGCAAAAGCACCCTCACAACATGATGCTACCACCCCCGTGCCTCACGGTTGGGATGGTGTTCTTCGGCTTGCAAGCCTCCCCCTATTTCCTCCAAACATAACGATGGTCATTATGGCCAAACAGTTCTATTTTTGTTTAATCAGACCAGAGAACATTTCTCCAAAAAGTACAATTTTTGTCCCCATGTGCAGTTGCAAATCGTAGTCTGGCTTTTTTTATGCGGTTTTGGAGCAGTGGCTTCTTCTTTGCTGAGCAGCCTTTCAGGGTATGTCGATATAGGACTATTTTTACTGTGACTATACATACTTTTGTATCCGTTTCCTCCAGCGTCTTCACAAGGTCCTTTGCTGTTGTTCTGGGACTGGTTAGCACTTTTCGCACCAAAGTACGTTCATCTCTAGGAGACAGAATACGTCTCCTTCCTGAGCGGAATGACAGCTGCGTGGTACCATGGTGTTTATACTTGCGTACAATTGTTTGTACAGATGAACGTGGTACCTTCAGGCGTTTGGAAATTACTCCCAAGGATGAACCAGAGTTGTGGAGGTCTACAATTTTTTTTCTGAAGTCTTGGCTGATTTATTTTGATTTTCCCATGATGTCATGCAAAGAGGCACTGATTTTGAAGGTAGGCCTTGAAATACATCCACAGGGACACCTCCAATTGACTCAAATTATGTCAATTAGCTTATCAGAAGCTTCTGAAGCCATGACATCATTTTCTGGAATTTTCCAAGCTGTGTAAAGGCACAGCCAACTTAATGTATGTAACCTTCTGACCCACTGGAATTGTGATACAGTGAATTTTTAGTGAACTAATCTGTCTGTAAAAAAATGCTGGAAAATTACTTGTGTCATGCAAAGTATATGTCCTAACTGACTTGCCAAAACTATAGTTTGTTAACAAGAAATTTGTGGAGTGGTTGAAAAACGAGTTAATGACTCCAACCTAAGTGAATGTAAACTTCCGACTTCAACTGTAGATACTTCAAACACTTTAATAAAGTTGTCATAATGCTCAGACAACAGGTTAACAGGGCCAGACTGTCACTCAAAATATTTTATAAAATAAACAGCAAGCGATCTGCAAAAAAACTCACCAGAAATTCATCCTGCTAAATGGTCTGTTTGGTCTTGTTTACATTATATTGACATGACCTTTCAACTGTCATTAAAAGGCATATGGTAGCTCTGACGCCTTGTGGTGGTAATGATGAACTGCATGTTACTTCAGCATCATTTGGATTTAATCTCAAATCATGACTGATAGGCCTAGTTGGCAAGGATTGAATTGTTTCAGCATTATGTTATTATAACAGTTACATCATTATGTATATAATATCATAATATACATTATATTCCTTTGTGCAGGGAAATCGGCATCAGGTTTGATGTCTCTAAATCTACGGTCGAAGCCTGCTTCCAAAGGGTGATCGTAGCTGTATCTCATCTCTCAAGGGCCAGAGCACGAGAAGTCATCAGTGGCATCACGAAGGCAGCTAAGTTCCCTGGAGTGATCTGAGCCATTGCGGAACACACATTGCCATCAAGGCCACCCGAGAATACAGAGACAAACTGCGGCAGGGTAGCCTAGTGGTTAGAGCGTTGGACTAGTAACCGAAAAGTTGCAAGTTCAAATTCCCGAGCTGACAAGGTACAAATCTGTCATTCTGCCCCTGAACAGGCAGTTAACCCACTGTTCCTAGGCCGTCATTGAAAATAAGAATTTGTTCTTAACTGACTTGCCTAGTAAAAAAAAGGTAAGATGAAATAAAACAAACTGCATGTCAACTGAAAGTCGTTCCATTCTATGCACCTCCAGGGTGTATGTGACGACAAAATGCTTTTCACCAGTGTATTTAGTGCTTACCCCAGCACAGTGCATGATGCAAGGGTCTACCGGAACTCAGAAGTGGACCGGATGATTACCACCAACCCTCAGTCTGTTGCCCAATGCAACTCGAGGAAATCTAAAGGCCCTGAACTCCCCCCCGAAAAGTATAAACTGAAATATAAATACTCAAATAAAATTGTCACATGCGTCAAATAAACAGTCAAATAGTTACTTACAAGCCCTTAACCAACAATGCAGTTAAGTAAAATAACTTTTAAAAAATGAAATAAAAGTAACAAAAAAATGCAATATCAGCAGTAAAATAACAATAGCGAGGCTATATAGCCGGTTAGTTGAGGTAATATGTACATGTAGGTAGAGTTATTAAAGTGACTTATGCATAGATAATAACAGAGTAGCAGCAGCAGCGTAAAAGAGGGGGGGGCAATGCAAATAGTCTGGGTGCGTCTTTCTTCTTCCCAACGCAGTTAAGCCAAAACCACGCCCCGTTATTCAGAGGTGCGTTCTACTACGCTCCCATTGGCTAGCTAGCGTTGTCTCACTCACAGGCGATCAGCACAGAGACAGTGACCTAACAAGGTAAAGATGGAAAGTGTAATTTAACAATTAGCTGCCTACCGTAATGCATCCCTATTATTATCATGTTTGGTAACATTTGCCCATGTATTTATTTTCAGAGTTTCAATGAGTTGTAAAAATGCAAGTGCAAGCTAATGCATGATGGTGCCCATGTTGTAATTGTATAAAATAAAAGATTGAAATGTATATTTTTTAACTTGGCAAGTCAGTTAAGAACAAATTCTTATTTACAATGACGGCCTAGGAACAGTGAGTTAACTGCCTTGTTTGTTCAGGGGCAGAACAACAGATTTTTTCCTTGTCAGCTCAGGAATTCGATCTTGCAACCTTTCGGTTACTAGTCCAACGCTCTAACCACTAAGCTACCTGCCTCCCCATATAAAAATACGGCCTATACTGGCCAAACCCTAACCAGGACAACGCTGGGCCAATTGTGTGCCGCCCTTTGGGACTCCCTATTACAGCCCGGGATCGAACCAGGGTCTGTTGGGGAAGTACTGTTTTCAGTAGCACATGCATTTGGTGTCCATTTTTTAAAATTTAAAGCACTTGGATCTGTATGCA
Organism: Oncorhynchus masou masou; assembly: GCF_036934945.1. Classification (NCBI taxonomy): domain Eukaryota; kingdom Metazoa; phylum Chordata; class Actinopteri; order Salmoniformes; family Salmonidae; genus Oncorhynchus; species Oncorhynchus masou. The sequence continues at coordinate 60,053,981 of NC_088223.1, forward strand.
TATTTGGATGCAAAGTGCCTTAGACTGCTGCGCCACTCGAAAGCCCCTAAATAAAATAATGAATAGCTCAATCTTATCCATTGTAAATCGACAGAATGTAAAGGCTGAAATGCATTTCAGATTACATGTGCATTTAAAAACCTTTATTAATTTGTATCCAAATATGAATACAGATCCAAGTGCTTTATTTTTTTTTAAATGGACACCAAATGCATGTGCTACTGAAAGCAGTACTTCCCCAGGTCTTGCAGATAGTAGATAGCTACTTCCATTCCTGCTTCAAGAGGCTCAGCCCATGACATGGGTTGCCTAGCAACGTAGCCCTGTCATCAGCTAACTGCTTTTTAGCAGTCACGACTAACAAAACAGAGCCCATCTTTCTCTAGGCAGCCTGGCAAACACGATTAACGTAGCGTGCCTACAAATATGAGAATTACAATGTTAAACAGGGGTAATAAGTTGCACAAGAAACAAACAATTCAGTTCATAGCTACATCATTCCCCCAGTTTTGTACAGATTGCATCATCCTATTTTCAGATTTAACCTCCACATTGTGAATAGGCATTTCATAACCACTTAACAGGAAATTTCCATCTCTAGTAGTCTTTCTACTACGATTTAGTAATATGATTAGCCTTATGCAGCTAATGTCCTAATGAACATGTGCACAACAGCTTAAAACCTTGGATAGCCTAAATAATACTTATTTAGATAGCCTACTTGTTCCCCACCTCTTATTATAGAAAGTGAGTCAGGACACTACACAAAACCTAAGATAATAGAGTAGATCTGGCTTGAGAAAATTGAATGAATGAAACTACTGTACTTCATCCTAAGGACAAAGTAGTTTATTTCCATAAGAATAACTAGGCTATATATTATATAAAAAGACAACATATTGGGAAGAGGCTAACCGATTCTATTACAAAAGTGGCAGATATTGTATAGGTGTCCTCACAAAGTCAACACAGACATTTATGTATTATTTGCAGGAAACCCGATAGCTACCTCACAACAATACTGATGTGTTGGAATTTCCTGGAACAAAATGACATAACTGTCGAGGAGCAGAGCAGCATGAAACAACAAAGAAGCCCCATCTTTTTTTTCCTCCACCTCCACATCACAGGCTGAGACACAGCAAGGCCACTCAAGCACTGCACATGCACAGGCTTGTGCAGCCCTGTATCATAGCAACAAGTGGAGCATGTGCATTCAGAAGGACTAAGATGCTTGGCCAAGCTGAGGCCCCACAGCGAGGATGCAAAGTACAGATATGCTGCAGTAATGGAGGTACACACCTGAATATTGTTCTGAAGCACAAAACATTAACGGTTCAACACCATGAGTAGCCTAAGTCCTGGAAGTCAAACCCCATAAAAGGTCTAATAATGAGTATTTTGAAGTAGGTATTAGGTGTACATAATGTGTTAGAATTGTTCATAGTGCAGATTACATAGACACCAACGATGAATAATATAATTAGCTAGATAGTTAGCTACTGTAGTTAACGTTAGATTCGAATAGTGTATTTTGCATAAGCTATGTTTCAGCAACATTTCTGCAAAAGGTAGCTAGGCTAACGTTAACTCACAATCATAGTTTACCATACAACACAAATCTACCTCGTTAAACAGTACAAACGTTAATTCTTCCTTCTGGTTACATTGGCTAGTAGCTGAGACATGTAAAGACTAGCTTAGCCAGAAACATTATTTCAGCTATGTAAAAAATTTAATTTATATACACATTTTAAAAAAAATACTCAAACACGTTAACTTAGCTAGCACTTGTTAGAGCACAAAACAGTTAATATTGCGCCTCATGAAAATGACGTTAGCTAAGAATGTTGTTGGCAGTAACGTTAGTTAAATTACTAGCTAGTTACCTACCAGAAATCAATAACTAACGTTAACGTACATGTAAACATGAAGCTCTAGTCATACATTACAAAATCCAACACAAACGAGATTAACGTTAGTTTAATATTAGCCTAGCGAATATAGTAGGGAGCTAGCTAGTTAACAGCAAACACTAGCCTGCAGTGAAAGCTAACTACACCAGTCCAGAGTAGGTCAACTAACGTTAGCTAGCAGACTTATCTAGCTAACTAGTTGACCGCTTCTATGCGGCTAACGCGTTACCGGTAGCTAGCTAAAAAAAACACGAAGCAAACATTAACAGTAGCGTTACAGCAAAGTTATCTTACTTTTGCATTGGTGCAGTCATCTTCCTTGCCCTCCGCGACACGTACTATTATGATATTGCTGGTGCTGACATTTGCGCTGTCGCAGCTTGACTCCGCGGATCCGTAGCTGACCCTCACCCGGAAAATACGCTCAATGTGCGGGATGGAACGGTGAAGCAAAGGGCCTGCATTTGCGGGCACTGCCAGCTCCAAAACCATTTATTTATGGTAAATCAACGACCCACAAATATAATGCACTCAGCCGTCAAACGAATTTATTAACCTTAGCTATGATGTCTTGTTCAGAAAGTTCAAAATTGAGCTTGCTATTAAAGTCTATCTACGAACATTACAGCAAATAATAAACACAGCTAGCAAGCTACTATAGCTCAATATCATTCATCATCCCCTCCCTTCATATTTTTTTGTCTGCCTCCCACAGACTGTATCTTAGCAACAAGTCCTACACCAGGGCAGGCCAGTGAAACGGAAAAGAAAGAATGTGGTGCCGTTCCAGGTCGTCTTTTTACTATCCCGCTGTGCAGACGATCAGATTTGACAATGCCTCGAGAATGAATTGATCATCACTACCGCCTCATATAGCCAGGTTACTTTGATCAACAGAGACAGTTTCAACTGCATATTCAAGTTGGTCATTTATGTATTTATTTATTTTCAGCTAAGTATATATATTTTTTAAGTAAGCTATGAGTTGGCTGACTCATGTGTGGCATCAAAGTATATTACAATAACTGAGTTTGGTGGGCATTGTATCTAAAGACTGTTCTCAGTTGAGATGTGCATGCTGAACTGAAATGTTTTTCCATGTCTCACATAACAGAAATAATGTGAACACTAAATACTACCCCCACCCATTATATAGGCTATAGGCCTACTGTATCACAACTACAGTCCTATGTAAAACGTTTTTTAGTTACATTTACATTTACATTTAAGTCATTTAGCAGACGCTCTTATCCAGAGCGACTTAGTCTCAACAACACTAATGACTGCGCATCCTCTTAGTCCCCAGCTGTGCCCTCTTATGCTATTTACTTATCCCTCACTTCCCCAAACTGATTTTCAAGAGACAAGGCCTACCAATCTATTAGTAGGCTAAGAAACTTGCCTAGATAAATAAAGGTTAAAATAAAGGTTAAAAACACACACACAAAAAATCCTCTGTGTGAAGAGATTGTCCTTTCCTCCCACTGTTTTTCCCCACACACCAGCAAGGACACTATTTATAAAAACTTATAGGATAGTATACATCACAAAATCCTTCAACTCCAAATCTCCTGGCTATCCTGAAGATATAGCTTGTTTGCAGCCCAAAACATTGGAAAGCTATTGTTCTAGCATTCTACCATGGAATTCATTTTACAATGCCATGAGTCATTTTGTCAATATAGACCTATGGGATGATTGTCACACTATGTATTAGTCACCTTTATTACGGTGGGATTTTAGACAGTATGGAATCATTATTATAGGATCAGTTAGGACAAAATAACTGAAAATAATTTTATTTACACATAAATATGCACTGAAATCAGTGGATAATAAACATGTTACCAAAATGTACTGTATGTACTCTCTCCATAGATAACTCTTAGTTCAACAAGTGGGTACTCACAAATGACTGTAAATGCAAAGTGTCCACCAATATGATCAACTATGTTTGTTTTCCAAATACCATTTTAGTCCTGCTCGTTTCTGTGTCATGTGGCAAAAAAAGTATCTATAGAGGTGTAATCGCATCATATCGTGACACCTGTGTACAACTGTTCTGTGTGCATTGGAGACTGCGGGATGGAATGGACCAGTTGGTGTCTGTACATGTAGCGGTTATCTAAGACTGTTGGACCATTAGCATTGTGTGCTCTGGAGGCATCAAATAGTTCACATATGGCTGATAGAATGGACCAGGTGGCCGCGTGAGGCACATAATGGTTAGAAAGTGTACCTTTTTTATTATTGAATTTAGGCAAATTAGCTGGCTAACTCGTTGAACCTGCTTTGTAGAATACCCCTCTCCATTCAGTGCAAACAAACATTGTGAGGAGGAGTTTAGGGAGGATGTGTTTAATGCTACAATGTAGACTTTCTTTCTTTCAATCTGCGATTGTTACATCCATTTTGTTACTTTTAAATTAATTATATGTACCCATTGATTCTTGAAGAATACAACTTATTAATGCTTCACGAGCTGAGTTCAACTCTCTTACATCATCAAAACACAAAATATAACCTTGTTTTACTCTGTTCTTGCATCCAGAGATGCATGTTTGAGAGTGGTTACATTTCTCCAGCTCCATCCCTCAACTGTTTACTAAAAATACTATATTATTCACTGTAGTGCTTTTGCAGAATTCACTTTAGTATTCACTGTAGTGTTTTTAAGGGCTAAAGTGAGCAAAAACACTACAATGAATAGTGTAGTATTTACTGTAGTACTGTAATTAATGTTGTGTTTTTTTGCAGATTGCAGTATGCTTTGGTATTTACGGTAGTGCTTTTGGACTGTAGTATACTGTAGTGTTTTGTGGACTGTAGTATACTGTAGTATTTATGCAGAAAATACTGTAGTATTTACCATAGTGTTTTAGTTGTATTATCTTTTACATACAAGTGGAGGCTTTCTACTTGAGGAAACCTACTGGGTAAATACTAAAACATCAAATTTTCATAGCCTATAGGTTGGTAGGACTGGGGTCTGAATGGATAGTTCAGAGCTTTTGCTCTTTTCTATAACCTGTAGGGAACAAAATATATGGTCTATACTTGCCATTTAGGTTTCTCACTTATGGGTGGCACAAATTGGCATACAGGGAGGGGAATGGGCAGATAAAAACAGTTAAATTTAAAATGTAAAATGTAATTTAAGTTGATTCAACAAATCACAGCACAGATTGATGGTTACACTTCCTGCTTTTACTTCCTGCTTTGCTCTAATGGATACACTCGCAATGACCGCCAGTCCACCCATTATGCCATCATTCACTTAAATGGGGACTCTTGTTATATTCATTCTTATTTCTATGATCACTACCCTCTACAAATAGATGTATCATACAGCAGGGAAAAAATAATTCATATTCTATATGCCCCATCTGAGAAATCCATTGCAATGTTAAGGGACATTACTAGCAAGTCAGTCTCAGTAAAAACAAGCTTGCAAATTAGCATCCAAAATCCTCAACTGGCTAGCAGTGTCAGTTGAATACTAATGGTTTGCAATTTAATATCTTTGTGCTATACCAAATCTCTGCTAATAACATGATGACCAATGTTCATTTATTTTGGCACTGAGCAAATTTCAGGTCCGCTGAGCGCAAGCTTGAACGTTGTGAGAATTCTGTGCAACTGCCAGCATGTGTTTACTGTGAACACTGAGGCTGTACCAGCTTTAAGTTACAGTTTTAACAGTGGCCATGTAGTCTACTGTGGCTATTTCATGATAATGTAGGCCTACCAGTGGCCTACCATCAAAAACAATGGCGAAAATGCATCCCATAACATTTTACCATGGAAATAGCTATTCTATCATTCAGCCTACAGTAGCAGCCAATGTGTAGTGTTCAACGTAGGCCTACATTCCATAAGACTTTTGAAACAAACATGGAGGGCTTGACATTAACCTTTTTATCCACTTGTCCTTTAGACAAGGAGGTGACTGAAAATGTTATTGTATTGATGCAAGAAAACACTTTACAAAATAAAATACATTATTATTTCAATACCATTATTACATATAATCAGACATATTATGCCACCCTCTGCCTATTGGCTACTTAGCTTATTCAAGCCTGTCTCAAAATACAACACTGCCCAGTTAAGATTCTAAAAAAGCTCTTTACCTGACTTGCTTTTCAAAGATGCCTAGAAATGTACACATTTTGTGCTCTTGTAGGAAGCAATCATTCCCCTATTGCTGACTACAAATTATCTATAACTGGGCTAATAAATCACTAGCAGTCACTCCCCTGTTGCTGTGTCACGTTCTGACCTTTATTTCCTTTGTTTTGTCTTTATTTAGTATGGTCAGGGCGTGAGTTGGGTGGGCAGTCTATGTTTGTTTGTTCTATATTTTGGGTATTTCTATGTTCGGCCTAGTATGGTTCTCAATCAGAGGCAGGTGTCATTAGTTGTCTCTGATTGAGAATCATACTTAGGTAGCCTGGGTTTCACTGTGTTTTTGTGGGTGATCGTTCCTGTCTCTGTGTCTGCACCAGATAGGACGGTTTGGGGTTTTCACATTTCTTGTTTTTGTAAGTATGTTCATGTTAAGTGATTTATTAAAACATGAATCAAAGTAACCACGCTGCGCTTTGGTCCGCCTCTCCGTCAATGGAAGAAATCCCTTACAGAATCACCCACCACAACAGGACCAAGCGGCGTGGTAAACAACAGCTGCAGCAAGAGCAGCAGCAGGAGAAGGAACAGAGGCAGCAGCAGCAGGAACAGCAACAGCGAGGTCAGGATTTCGGGACATGGGAGCAGAATCTGGACTACACAACTTGGGAGGAGATAGACAGGTGGGCTGTCGACCCAGGGAGAGTGCCGGAGCCCGCCTGGGATTCGATGGAGCAGTGCAAGGAAGGTTACAGGAGAATGAGGTTGGCGAAGCCAGCACGGCAGTGCAACAGGTACGAGGCAGCCCCCCAAAAAGTTGTTTGGGGGGGCACACGAGGTGTGGAGCTAAGCCAGGTAGCAGACCTGAGCTCACTCCTCGTGCTTATTATAAGCAGCGCGTTACTGGTCAGGCACCGTGTTATGCGGTTAAGCGCACGGTGTCGCCAGTACGTGTCCATAGCCCGGTGCGCTATAGGGCAGCCCCCCGAGAGTGTAATGCGAGTGCGGGCATCGAGCCAGGGCGTATGGTGCCTGCTCAGCGGGTCTGGTCGCCGGTATGCAGTTTTGGTCCAGGATATCCTGCGCCGGCTCTGCGTGCTGTGTCTCCGGGACGCTGGGAGAGTGCAGTGCGTCCTCTGCCTGCGCTCCGCTCGTGCCGGGCAAATGTGGGAGTGGAGCCAAAGGGAGAAGTGCGAGTAGTAAGCACTAGATCTCCCGTGCTTACCCACAGCCCGGTTCAACCTGTGCCTGCACTCTGGAGGGTCCGGGCTAGAGTGGTTGTCCAGCCTGGGAAAGTGGTGCCAAGGCTGCGCAGCAGAGCTCCAGTGCTCCACCACAGCCCGGTCCTTCAGGTGCCTCCTCCTAACACCAAGCCTCCTGAGGGTCTCCCCAGCCTGGTGGTTCCGGTGGCAGCCCCACGCACCAGGCTGTCTCTGTCTCCTTCCTACAGGTTGTCCCGCCTGCCCGGCGCTGCTGCCGGAGCCTCCCGCCTGCCCGGCGCTGCTGCCGGAGCCTCCCGCCTGCCCGGCGCTGCTGCCCGGCGCTGCTGCCGGAGCCCCTCAGCCCAGAGGCGCCGGAGCCCCTCAGCCCAGAGGCGCCGGAGCCCCTCAGCCCAGAGGCGCCGGAGCCCCTCAGCCCAGAGGCGCCGGAACCCCTGCCCCTCTGTCCCCAGCCTCTGTCCCCAGCCTCTGTCCCCAGCCTCTGTCCCCAGCCTCTGTCCCGAGCCTCTGTCCCGAGCCTCTGTCCCGAGCCTCCGCCCCTCTGTCCCGAGCCTCCGCCCCTCTGTCCCGAGCTTCCGCCCCTCTGTCCCGAGCTTCCCCTCTGTCTGGTGGGGTCATTGAGAAGGGTGGCCATGGTTAGAAAGCCACGGAGGTGGACTATAAGGCGGACTAATACAATGGTGAAGTGGGGTCCGCGTCCCGCGCCAGAGCCGCCACCGCGGACAGACGCCCACCCAGACCCTCCCCTATAGGTCAAGGTTTTGCGGCCGCAGTCCGCACCTTTGGGGGGGGTACTGTCACGTTCTGACCTTTAATTCCTTTGTTTTGTCTTTATTTAGTATGGTCAGGGCGTGAGTTGGGTGGGCAGTCTATATTTGTTTGTTCTATATTTTGGGTATTTCTATGTTCGGCCTAGTATGGTTCTCAATCAGAGGCAGGTGTCATTAGTTGTCTCTGATTGAGAATCATACTTAGGTAGCCTGGGTTTCACTGTGTTTTTGTGGGTGATTGTTCCTGTCTCTGTGTCTGCACCAGATAGGACGGTTTGGGGTTTTCACATTTTTTGTAAGTTTGTTCATGTTAAGTGATTTATTAAAACATGAATCAAAGTAACCACGCTGCGCTTTGGTCCGCCTCTCCGTCAATGGAAGAAATCCCTTACATGCTGACTACAAATTATCTATAACTGGGCTAATAACTCAATAACTAGGATATGATCAAAATGTGCACATGTGGCTACATGCAGCTCTCGCTTTGATTTCAAAACAAGCATCTACTCATGACCGCTCATGCTGTAAACACAGTTCAGTTCAACATAAATGGCACAGATCCATATATGGCAATGGTCTATTTGACCCAGGCTCAGGTAAGGCAGAGGTCGGTAATCCTGAGTAGGGGCAAAGGCACAGTACGGCAGGCAGACTTGACTCAGGGTCAGGGCAGGCAGGTGGGCTCAGAGTCAGGACAGGCAAGGGTCAAAAACCAAGAGGCCGCAAAAAAGAGAGACAGTGGAAAAGCAGGCGCTGAAACAAACCCATGGTTGACTTGAATTAACCAGATGAACTGGCAACAGACAAACAGTGACCACAGGTATAAGTACCCAGGGGATAATGGGGAAGATGGGCGACACCTGGAGGGGGGTGGAGACATGCACAAGGACAGGTGAAACAGATCAGGGCGTGACATACTTAAGTAGTTTTTTGGGGGAATCTGTACCTTACATTACTATTTATATTTTTGGCTACTTTTACTTTTACTTCATAACTTTCCAAAATAAAATCATGTACTTTACTCCATACATTTTCCCTGACACCCAAAAGTACTTGTTACATTATAACAGGAAAATGGTCCAATTCACACACTAATCAAGAGAACATCCCTCGTCATCCCTATTGCCTCTGATCTGGTGGACTCACTCAACACAAATGCTTAGTTTTTAAATGATGTCTGAGTGTTGGAGTGTGTCCCTGGCTATCCATCAATAAAAAACAAGAACATTTTGCCTTCTGGTTTGCTTAATATAAGGAACTTAAAATTATGTATACTTTTCCAATTACTTTTGATACTTAAGTACATTTTAGCAATTCCATTTACTTTTGACACTTAAGTATATTTAAAACCAAATACTTTTAGACTTTTACTCAATTAGTATTTTACTGGGTGACTCACTTTTACTTGAGTAATTTTATGTTAAGATTTCTTTACTTTTAGGGAGAGAGCAGCAGACTGAGGGTCCGCCTCTCAACATCCCTCCACTCTCCCTTTCCTCCACTGACACTGACCAAAAAGGGACACAGTCTTCCAGCTGACGGGGCGACTCGAGTCTCATCCAGTCTCGCCACATTATTTTTGCCTCGTGCACAAATTCATGTTGTTATTCATATGAACAGAGAAAGTGAAATATTCCTCGATTTAAAAAAAGACCCAAGCCGCTAATAATAAGAACAGCTCAAGCCTACAGATACACTCTCCTACTCAATCAGTACTGCTGCACTGCTTGGAAATAGGACGAATGCACATTTTATGTTTTATAAAAGTGTTGAATACTTGCACATTTTATGGCTTATAAAAGTGTTGAATACAAAGTGTTGACAGTGCTGAGTAAGAATTTAAACATGAACTCACTCATAAAAACAGCAACTATTTGCTGTATTCGTTGACAGTCTCTCTAGTCATGGTTTTAAACGTTTTGAAATATCACAGTATCAATTTTGCTGTAGCTTTCTCTTACGTCTGCTACATTACTGCAGACACGGTAATCTGAGCAATTCGATAGGCCAGCGGTACCCTGTAGTGCACTTGATTTGCTCTCTGGGCCCGCCGGGAAGGCAGAGTTTATACCTTCGGACAGACGAAATGGTTCAAAATGACAACCGTTTGCCTTCCTGGCTCACAGGGCAGTTGAATCAGGTGCATCTACCCCCAACAGCCCAAAACGAATACACCAAATAGGAACACAAGGCTTCATCGTTGGGTTTTTTACAGAAATGTTTGGCGATCGACTAGCAATGCATTGGAGAACAACCGGTTGGTGACCACTGCTCTAGAAAGTTGAGTGAATTTCAATCTCGTGTTTCTCTCTGTGGGCTGATATTTCTGCGCGGCAGTCCCAGTCATCGACTGGCACCAGATTGCTATAAACTGTGGTTAGCTGATACAGTAGCCTGTCTAAAATATTATATCCAGGCGCTGTCAAATCTTGCATGCATCAGCAACGCCTGGGCAGAGGAACACGTCCATTATAAATATCCATCTTGACATTCCAGAGCAATAGTAATGGTGTCTTTTTTAGGGACTAATTGGCGGCTAACTCCGCTATGGCTCGTTGGCCAAAGCCGATGGGAAATTAATGTTTTTTGTTGTTGTACTGTTTTGGATAAACGCCGAAAATAAGGTCGGTGGTAAAACACAGGTTTAGGAGATATTATACATTTTGTTCTATGATTGTATTAAATCTGCAACATCACTTTTTGTGAATGTTAAGGATGTAATCAAAAGAAGCACACAAAGGCTTAATAATTCATGAAACTAAATTTAACTGATTGATATTATCTCATAGAACAAAATGTATAAGATCTCCTAAACCTGTGTTAACCTCGGACCATATTTTCAGTGTAAATCCCCATTCACTTCCCCCTTAGGAATGTCCAACTAACCATTTTATATATATAAAATGAAAATGGTGGATCAATTTACTTCTACCAGATGCCTCTTCATTAAGTTTTTGCGCTGAAGACCATTGCGCTATGTTTTTGCTCCTTGAAAACCATTCAAAAAGTCTACAAAACTACAGGCTACTTGATCCATCACTTGCAAAACATATTTTGCATCGTTTATTTGCTTGCAGAAAACAAGGAGTTCTCATAGACCACCAGGGTAAAAAAAAATATACATGTACATGTTGTTTAAGAGTGAATTTCACAATACTTTTAGATTATAATTAGATTTTAAGATTTGTATGAATGTCCTACTTAATATACTGTTTGTGTCATCATCGCAAATCAACTGTGTTTTACATTTTATTTTATTTTAAATAAACAAATATAATGGCTCTTTGGCTAGCTTTGCTTCCAGCCTATGTCAATGAGCGTTAGCATTCAATCTACAACTGCTGCATCCAAAATAGGTATTTTGCAAAGATCACAACCAAATATAATCTGAGCAAAATAACATTGCAAGCGTATTACAACCCCAAAACGTTTTTGTTGTTTGTAAATAATAACTACGTAAATGTAGGCTATACATAACGGGTACAGATGGTGATGGCTTTCTTTCTGCATCCTAAAGTCCCATGCTTCTGTGCGTGACGTAGTATGTGTCATGTACTGAAAAGGGGCTTATACAGTGAGTGATATTCTTTGAAAGCATTCATAACCTTTTCTAAACATAATTCATATATTTTTTTTAAACAACATCGAGATTACAACAAAAGCATAAACAAGAGTAGTATGTTCTTATGATTTAATCAAGGGTTGTATATCATATAATTGAAAGTACCAATTTTGCAGCTGTACAATAATATCTCACATCAGCACAACTTTGGTATTTTACCCTTGCTAAAATCAGAGCAAACTGACAAAAATGGAACAGTGATGAGGGTGTGTTTGAAAAAGCCAATAAGCTGTCTCAGCAAATGCATGTAATTGATGTCCAGACATGTTGTACACATACACATGCTGTACAAAGGCACACTAACTACCAAGTCATGCATGTGTCTGGTAGGCATTTCTGTCCTGTGCAAATGGTCCTACTGTAGCACAAATGACACATGGCTACATCAATTTGAAAACTGCTACACTGTCAAATTTGACAAACTGTGTAACATTTCGCTTGAAATATGAAACTGCTAAAAGTTCCAAATATAGAGGAAGTTCCTTACAAATTAGGCGACCTTGAACGCACCAACATTTTATTGCTAGGCTGGCTTGCGCTAGGTAGGAAGGCAAAATTACAGAATGTGCAAAGTTTCTTCGGGAAATAGCAACCGAAAATAAAATAAAAAGTAGTTTTTAAATTCCATTTCTTGGCATTGGACGATGGAGCACATTTTAACGCCAAAGGTAGGTGGTTACTAGCTAACGTTAGCCAGTGATGCTAACTGGCAATAATTAACGTTAGTTAGCTAGCAACTACGCTAACATTACCTGACTTCGTTATCTAGCCTGTTACGTTTCATAGGATAGTTTTAAAACGGAATAATCTGCCAGCTCTCTGATTTCGCTACATAACACTGTTCAGTTAGTCATGTTTGATTGTTAGCTAGCTAGCTAGCAACTATAGTTGTCATGAGACTGACCGTCACAACAAGCAACAGCAAATACGCTAGCTAGCTAACTAAAGTTACATTCCTGCATGTCAGCACACCTGTGTTGGAACCTCTAGGTCTCCAGGATTTCCTGGTGTTGGTTTTAGTAAGAGTGCTTGGAAATTATTTCTCAGCCATTCATTCATTCACCTGTTGATATTTGTTATTCAGAGAATGGCATGTGGCCACTCAATCTGTCCTAATGTCGTTTTTATTTGAAATGACAGGTGGAAGAAGTGAAATTGTTGGATCGATACACTGCAAAGAAGCCAGCCATTGGCACTCTCTATCTAACAGCAACCCATCTAATCTTTGTGGAGACCTCCTGTAACACTCGCAAGGAAACCTGGGTATGACACTTGCTCATAGAGCATGGCAAGGGTTGAGCGCCAAAGGGGTGTAATTGCCTGGTATGAAAGCAACCCATGGCCCTTTCCCATACTATGTACACCTTCACTGTTCACATATATGAAGGCACTGGATAGGATGTAGACTAAGTTCGTGTGTAAGCAACTACAGTGGGGCAAAAAAAGTATTTAGTCAGCAACCAATTGTGCAAGTTCTCCCACTTAAAAAGATGAGAGGCCTGTAATTTTCATCATAGGTACACTTCAATTATGACAAACAAAATGAGAATTTAAAAAAATCCAGAAAATCACATTGTAGGATTTTTAATTCATTCATTTGCAAATTATGGTGGAAAATAAGTATTTGGTCAATAACAAAAGTTTCTCAATACTTTGTTATATACCCTTTGTTGGCAATGACAGAGGTCAAACGTTTTCTGTAAGTCTTCACAAGGTTTTCACACACTGTTGCTGGTATTTTAACCCATTCCTCCATGCAGATCTCGTCTAGAGCAGTGATGTTTTGGGACTGTTACTGGGCAACACAGACTTTCAACTTACTCCAAAGGCCACACCAGGACCTTGAAATGCTTCTTACGAAGCCACTCCTTCATTGCCCGGGCGGTGTGTTTGGCATCATTGTCATGCTGAAAGACCCAGCCACGTTTCATCTTCAATACCCTTGCTGGTGGAATGAGGTTTTCACTCAAAATCTCACGATACATGGCCCCATTCATTCTTTCCTTTACACGGATCAGTCGTCCTGGTCCCTTTGCAGAAAAACATCCCCAAAGCATGATGTTTCCACCCCCGTGCTTCACTGTAGGTATGGTGTTCTTTGGATGCAACTCAGCATTCTTGTCCTCCAAACACGACGAGTTGAGTTTTTACCAAAAAGTTCTATTTTGGTTTCATCCGACCATATGACATTCTCCCAATCTTCTTCTGGATCATCCATATGCTCTAGCAAACTTCAGACGGGCCTGGACATGTACTGGCTTAAGCAGGAGGACACGTCTGGCACTGCAGGATTTAAGTCCCTGGCGGCGTAATGTGTTACTGATGGTAGGCTTTGTTACTTTGTAGGCTTTGTTACTTTGGTCCCAGCTCTCTGCAGGTCATTCACTAGGTCCCCCCGCGTGGTTCTGGGATTTTTGCTCACCGTTCTTGTGATAATTTTGACCTCACGGGGTGAGACCTTGCGTGGAACCCCAGATCAAGTGAGATTATCAGTGGTCTTGTATATCTTCCATTTCCTAATAATTGCTCCCACAGTTGATTTTTTTCAACCAAGCTGCTTACCTAATTGCATATTCAGTCTTCCCAGCCTGGTGCAGGTCTACAATTTTGTTTCTGGTGGCCTTTGACAGCTCTTTGGTCTTGGCCATAGTGGAGTTTGGAGTGTGACTGTTTGAGGTTGTGGACAGGTGTTTTTTATACTGATAACAAGTTCAAACAGGTGCCATTAATACAGGTAACAAGTGGAGGACAGAGGAGCCTCTTAAAGAAGAAGTTACAGGTCTGTGAGAGCCAGAAATCTTGCTTGTTTGTAGGTGATCAAATACTTGTTTTCCACCATAATTTGCAAATTCATTAATTCAAAATCCTACAATGTGATTTTCTGGAGAGAAAAAAATATTTTCTCATTTTGTCTGTCATAGTTAAAGTGTAACTATGATGAAAATTACAGGCCTCTCATCTTTTTAAGTGGGATAACTTGCACAATTGGTGGGTGACTAAATACTTTTTTGCCCCTCTGTATATGCCCCTTGGTAGCAGGGGTGGTGCCACAAATATTAGGCCTACACCTATCTGGGTTTCTGCCAATATTGAAGTGGTAGGGAACTTAAAAGCCAGGACTCAAGATTAATAATTTTTGGTTTCACTCTCATCTTCACCAGATGTTACACCATCTCATAGCCACAGTAGAGAAACTCCCTCTTACAGCCATGGGATGCCCACTTCACATTTCCTGCAAGAATTTCCATGTGGCTCACTTTGTCATTTCCAGTGAGAGGGACTGCCAAAATGTTCATCAGTCCCTGGTCAGACTCTCCCAACCAGGTACTTACAGTAGCATTCCAGATCAACCCTCCTCCCTTTCGGGGGAAAACAAAATTATGATCCACTGTGAATATTTATACAATTCGTCCATACAGTAACATTGGACATTTTTTATAGGGAAAGTGGAAGAGTTGTATGCTTTTCTTTACAACCCAAAACAAGATGAAGATGAGAGAAGAAATGGTTGGGGCTTTATTGACTCAGCCATGGATTTCAAAAGAATGGGATTGCCCAATGATTTTTGGGAAATGACAAACCTCAACAAGAACTATGAGGTAAGTTAAGCAATCATATGCCTTTCAGACTCTTTATTGGATTTGCTTTTTTGTCAAACAAATGCTTTCTTGCCTCCCCCATGCAATTCTTTAGTTTTGCATTAGCTTCTCATCAAGCAAAGGCATTTGCAACTAATGCATGCACACGTTGTTCTGTTCCCTCTGGATTTCTTAGCTTTGCAGCACATATCACTCAGAACTGGGCATTCCTAAAACCGCAAGCAAGGGCACAGTCTTTGGGAGTGCCAAATTCAGGAGCAGGGGGCGCATTCCTACTCTCTCCTACTACCACAAGGAAAGTAATGTAAGTTCAGACTCTCCCTTATTTAATGCAAGTCTCATCTCTGCACATGCTATACTTACTGTATCTGTTAACCCTCCTGTTGTGTTCGTTTAATGTTAATTAATTCTGTGTTCCCGGTCCAAAATGACCGTCCCATTATAGCTGATTATAAATCCATAATAATACATATATTATCACCTAATGTTGTTCAATCTTTTTATCAACTTAAGTTCTTGTGAACATTACACGTTTTGAACTTCTATTTGCTATTTATGGCCTGTAGGCCTCATTGACCTGAGCTCATACAACTAGTTTTTGAGTAAAAAAAAAAGAAAGCATAATGTATGGATTATTTTGACTACAAATGCTCAGATGAAACATATTGTGTACTGGTGAGGACTCTCCTCACCAGTGTCATGATAAAAGATATGGTCAAGAGCCTCACATACAGTATATTGTTTGGTCATTGTGCTGCCACAGAATGAATCGTGAGCAAGGTCTCAAAAAAGCTTTATGTACCAGAGCTGCGAGAAAAGTATATATTATTGAGACAATGTTGCAATTGTTTGTGAGAATGCCAACAGGTGTGGTTCTCGTTTTGGGGAAGATTATATTGGGGAAAGATTCCTGTGGGGGTTGCCATGGAAGCCAAGAAGGGGAGTGAGGTGTGTGTGTGTATGTGTGTGCTCAAACACACTTGCATGTGAGGGTCTGGGAGAGGAAGTGTGTCCATCTGATGAATGGGCATGTGCCTGAACTCAATTTTATATATTAATTGTAGTCTCACCTATTCATTTCTAAATACTGGTCATTTTTGATCGGGAATACCACAGGTGTACAAAAGTTAAATAAAACACACAAAATGTAATGAAAATGATCAAAATGTATTTTGTGTGTTCAGATGCCTTGTAAATCGGTCCAATTCAACCGGAACACAGCAGGAGGGTTAATGATTAATGGCATTCCAAATGCACTTCATGGTGAAGCTGTTTTGGTTTCCCCCTCATCTACCAGGCTGCCATTTGCCGCTGTAGCCAGCCCCTGTCCGGGTTAAGTGCTCGATGTGTAGAAGATGAGGAGATGCTACAGGCAATCAGCCGGGCTAATCCCAAAAGCACCTTCATGTATGTGGTGGATACCAGGCCTAAGGTAATAAATACGCTTTCAGATAATTGTATTGCTAATTTCCCCTGTATGTTTCAATTGCCCCATCCTAATCCAAACCATCCTGCTTTTTTCCCCCAGTTGAATGCCATGGCCAATAGAGCAGCAGGGAAGGGATACGAGAATGAGGACAACTACTCAAACATCTGCTTTCAGTTTGTGGGCATTGAGAATATCCATGTCATGAGGAACAGTCTGCAGAAGCTTCTGGAAGGTTACTGTCATTGCTCTCACATTAAAACAAGGAACCATAATCATTGGATGTAATGGGTTATACTTATTAATCATTTACCTAAGTGAAAAGTCATTTTGCAGCATGGACTAAGGACCAGGAAAAGTTCATGCTCGACAAAGTCAAGTTTATAAGGTGCTTAGTTGTCATCTTCTGTTTTCAGTGTGTGCTCTGAAGTCTCCAACAATGAGTGACTACTTGACGGGACTGGAGAATTCTGGTTGGTTGCGTCACATCAAGGCTGTGATGGATGCTGGAGTATTTCTGGCTAAGGTAATAGACATCCTGGCATGTAGCGATCTTCTTAGTTCAATATAAACACAGCAACACATTCTTATTTAATACCTATGACCTTAGAAATGTATGAAAACAAATTATTTTTTTTCTTTGTATTTATCTAGTTTTTTAAACTAGCGTGTATGATGTGGTTCTGAGCTATCCTTTGTCTCTGCTAAGGCTGTGGCTGAGGATAAGGCTAGTGTGCTTGTACACTGCTCAGATGGCTGGGATCGCACAGCTCAGGTGTGTTCTTTGGCAAGCATCCTCTTGGACCCCTTCTATCGTACCATCAAGGGACTCATGGTGAGAACAGAGTGGTTTGCTTACATTATCTTGACACTGAGTATTTGTGTGCTGGACAACACAGTTATTGTCTACAAAATATAATGATTTTAACACTATTTAAACTCCCATTCTGTTTATTTCTTATTTTAGGTTTTGATAGAAAAAGAATGGATATCTATGGGGCATAAATTCACACAAAGGTATTAACATGTAATATATTTGGAACAAGGCTCATCATCTAACCATGTTGGTGTCTGCTAAATTACACAACTTTGAGACGAAAACAACTGAACTATCGGACAAGCTAAAACCCAGATAAGTCTTAACATAAGATTTTCATGGTGTACATAGGACATAAGAAAATAACAGATATAATATTGTGTTGCAGGTGTGGGCATGTGGATGGGGATCCCAAGGAGGTGTCTCCTGTATTCACACAGTTCATTGAATGTCTTTGGAATCTCATGGAGCAGTACCCCTGTGGCTTTGAGTACAACGAGAAGTACCTTTTGGAAATCCACAACCATGTTTACTCCTGCCAGTTTGGAAATTTCATTGGCAACTGCCAAAGAGAGCGAGAGGAGATGCGGTGAGGAGTCCCTGAAATAAACTGCAGTGCCTATGCAGACATCTGATTTCCTTTTCTGTAGTAGTCATTTCCGATTTGGAGGTTTTAATCTGTTCGTAAACAATGTATCCTTTCAATCTTCAGACTTTATGAGAGGACCTTCTCAGTTTGGCCATTTCTCTGGGAGAACCGCCATCAGTACAGAAATCCTCTGCACAAATGCTCATTAGGGAGGGAGGTTCTGAGGCCAAGCACATTGCCGTTGAATTTCAAGTAAGTTCTCATTGGTTTCCTGAGTTTTCCACTATGAGCAAATAAATATATTGTCAATGTACATGAGCAATAGCTGTACAGAGTATTTTTTTCAAACATATGAATTTGTGTTTAATTTGATAGAATACCAATTGCATTATTTATTTGACAGGTTTTGGTGTGGCATGTATAATCATTTTGACAAGGGCATGCAGCCAAAGCAGTCCATTCTGGAACACCTGTTAACCATAACACAGAAAAAGGCAGAGGGTGAGAAGAAAATGACAGATCTCCAGATAGTAAGTGGATATAGATTTTTCTAATGGCACATGTAAACGCTTTCTTGGGTGGCTTGAATACATTTCTCCAATATTTTCATTCCTCTGTAGCAGTTGGCAGTCATGGATGGGGTTCTGGCAGATCAGGGCAGTCCAACAGGCACGCCACCTGAACAAACCTCTTTGTCTCCTGTATCGGTTAGCCACACAGCCGAAAATGCTAAACCACTCATGAATGGCGCTGCAGTGGAGGAGGCTGAAATAGAGTTGGTACCTACTGCAGGGAGCGAGAAGATGGAACCAGTAGCTATAGAAAATTGAGTTACTGCCACAAAGGGCACAGTTGTTTCCATGGAGATCAAAGATGTCAGAGGAGGGACAAAGTTCCTCTGAAATAACCACTGAAGCAGTTAAGCTTGTGGCCTGATTATCCAATCTGTTAGTTGATTGAGCAAATTACAGCCTTATTGATGAAACAAATTCTGATCCAATTCTTTAGCAGCCATAGAAGTTGAACATTTATTTAACAATTTATTTTACAACCTTTTTTGGGGGATAAATACTGTGTCTTTGGAAAGTATTCAGACAACTTGACTTATTCCACAGTTTGTTACGTTGCAGCCTTATTAACAGTTTTTACATATCTTTTACTATGTTACGTATGTTTACTCAGTACTTTAAAATCGCTGCCAAAGGTGCTTCAACAGCCTCGAGCTACATGCTTGGTACACCTGTATTTGGGGAGTTTCTCCCATTATTCTCTGCAGATCCTCTCAAGCTCTGTCACGTTGGATGGGGAGCGTCGCTGCACAACTATTTTCAGGTCTCTCTAGAGATGTTCAATCAGGTTCAAGTCCGGACTCTAGCAGGGCCACTCAAGGACATTCAGAGACTTGTCCCGAAGCCACTCCTGCATTGTCTTGGCTGTATGCTTGGTTTCATCAGACCAGAGTATCTTGTTTCTCATGTTCTGAGATTCCTTTAGGTGCCTTTTGGCAAACTCCAAGCAGCCTGTCATGTGTTTCTCTCTGGCCACTCTACTGTAAAGGCCTGATTGGTTTGGCCGGGCGGCCAGCTTCTACGAAGATTCTTGGTTGTTCCAAACTTCTTCCGTTTAAGAATGATGGAGGCCCTTCAATGCAGCAGATTTTATTTTGTACCTTCCCCCAGATCTGTGCCTCGACACAATTCTGTCTCGGAGGTCTACGGACAAATCTTTCAACCTCATGGCTTGGTCTTTGCTCTGAAATGCCCCGTCAACTATGGGACCTTTTTATATAGACAGGTGTGTTCCTTTGCAAATAATTTTCAGTCAATTGAATTTACCACAGGTGGTCTCCAAGTTGTGGAAACATCTCAAGGATGATCAATGAAAACAGGATGCACTTGAGCTCAATTTCGAGTCTCATAGCTGAATGTATGTAAATAAGCTATTAATCTTTATTTTTTATACATTTGCCAAAATGTCTAGAATTCTGTTTGTTTTTTTCGCTTTGTCATATTGTGTGTCGATTAGGGGGAATAAAAAATAATCTATTTTAGAATAAGACTGTAATGTAACAAAATGTAGAGAAAGTCAAAGGGTCTGAATAGTTTTGGAATGCCATATATAAGTACCAGTCAAAAGTTTGGACACACCTACTCATTCAAGGGTTTTTCTTTTTTTTTCTCTACTTTTTAGAATAATAGTGAAGACAAACTAATAACACATATGGAATCAGATAGTAACCAATAGTGTTAAACAAACAAGTATATTTTTATATGGGTGGGCAGGTAGCTTAGTGGTTAGAGCGTTGGACTAGTAACCGGAAGGTTGCAAAATCGAATCCCCGAGCTGACAAAGTACAAATCTGTCGTTCTGCCCCTGAACAAGGCAGTTAATCCACTGTTCCTGGGACGTCATTGAAAATAAGAATTTGTTCTTAACTGACTTGCCTAGTTAAATAAAGGTAAAATAAATATTTGAGATTCTTCAAAGTAGCTACCCTTTACCTTGACAGCTTTGCATGGTCTTGGCATTCTCTCAACCAGCTTCATGAGGTAGTCACTTGGAATGCATTTCAATTAACAGGTGTGCCTTGTTAAAAGTTAATTTGTGGAATTTCTTTCCTTAGTGCGTTTGAGCCGATCGGTTGTGTTCTGAGAAGGTAGGGTTGGTATACAGAAGATAGCCCTATTTGGTAAAATACCAAGTCCATATTATGCCAAGAACAGCTCAAACAAGCAAAGAGAAATTAGTCCATCATTATTTTAAGGCATGAAGGTCAGTCAATGCAGTTTCTTCAAGTGCAGTTGCAAAAACCACGTGCTATGATGTAACTAGCTCTCATGAGTAGGACCGCCACAGGAAAGGAAGACCCAGAGTTACCTTCATTAGATTTAACTGCACCTCAGATTGCAGCCCAAATAAATGCTTCACAGAGTTCACTTAACAGACACATCTCAACATCAACGGTTCAGAGGAGACTGCTTGAATCAAGCCTTCATGCTCAAATTGCTGCAAAGAAACCACTACTAAAGGACACCAATAATAAGAAGTGACTTGCTTGGGCCAAGAAACACAAGCAATGGATATTAGACCTGTGGAAATCTGTCCTTTGGTCTGATGAGTCCAAATTTGAGATTTTTGGTTCCAACCGCCGTGTCTTTGTGAGACGCAGAGTAGGTGAACGGATGATCTCCGCATGTGTGGTTCCCACCGTGAAGCATGGAGGGGGAGAAGTGGGGGTGCTTTGCTGGTGACACTGAATTATTTTGAATTCAAGGCACATCACAGCATTCTGCAGCGATACACCATCCCATCTTGTTTGCCCTTAGTCCCACTATCATTTGTTTTTCAACAGGACAATTACCCAACACAACTCCAGGTTGTGTAAGGGCTATTTGACAAAGAAGCAGAGTGATGGAGTGCTGAATCAGATGACCTGGCCTCCACAATCACCTGACCTTAACCAAATTGAGTTGTTTTGTGATGAGTTGGACCGCAGAGTAAAGGAATAGCAGCCAACAATGCTCAGCATATGTGGGAACTCATTCAAGACTGTTTGAAAAGCATTCCAGGTGAAGCTGGTTGAGAGAATGCCAAGAGTGTGCAAAGCTTTCATCAAGGCAAAGGGATATCAAATATAAAATATATTTTGATTTGTTTAACACTTTTAGGTTTCTACATGATTCCTTCATGATGTGTTATTTCATAGTTTTGATGTCTTCACCATTGTTCTACAATGTAGAAAATAGTAAAAATAAAGAAAAACCTTTGAATGATGAGGTGTCCTCCTTGCTTGCACACGCTTTTTCAG